>NW_028277037.1:4566477-4870909 GCF_059951505.1 Python bivittatus | reverse complement strand
CAGAATTTCTACACCATCCCTTGGTCGGCCTGGGACAGAGACATAAACCTGTCCCAGGCCGACATATCATCAGCATACTGACAATACTTAATTCTGTGCTGATTAATTATCTTCCCCAGCAGCTTCAGGTAGATGATAAATTGGAGTGGAGAGAGGGCCAAGCCCTGAGGGACCCCACAAACAAGGATCCATGGGCTAGATCTCTCTCCCCTCTCTACTCTGACTAGAACCAACCCCAGAGGAAGAAGAACCAGTGCATCACTGTACCTCACACTCCCAAGCTCCAAATCAAGTCTAGAAAGATGCCATGATCAATGGTACTGAAAACCACTGACAGATCAAGGAGAGCTAGGATGGACGTACCACCCCCACCCATCCTACTCCCTCCAGGGATCATCCACCACCACGATCAATGCTGTTTCAGTCCCGTGCCCAGGACTGAAACCCGACTGGAAGGGGTCCAGATAATTCACTTCCTCCAGAGTTCTCTGAAGCTACTGCTCAACCACCTTCTCAACAATGATCCTTTTCCTGTGGGCTTAATACCTCTAATTTTAAGCGATGACTTTGTTTCATCTTGGTGCGAGACATTGCATGAGAAACTGAAGGGCTATGGTTTCTCACTTAATGCAAGCCTGAAGATGGGGTATGAATGTGCAGAGGCAGCCCTTAATCAGCAGGCCAAGGATTTGGAAGCCCAGTCAGACCTGGCTGTCATACCCAAAGATGTGTTCTTAGACAGTCATTCATCTTTTTTCAGCTCAGCTAGACATCTCAGCCAAGTAACTATTCCCAAATTCAGAAGAGCCCTAACTCTGGCAAGATTTAATGTCTTCCCAACAGCTCAAGAGGACACTACAGGGCATTCCATTTGAACAAATATTTGGCTCCTGTGGTGAAGGAGCTCCTGAAGCACTAACCAATGTTCTTTCATATTGCTCTTATTACTAAGATGCCTAGTTGCAGGCAATACTACATCTAGTCAGATTTCCAAGCCACCTAGATCTATTATCCAATCAATGTAATCTTATTTCTCTTAATGTGATTAGTTATGTTTTACTGTTTGTAAAATATGTCACAACTTGACCTCACCAGTTTTTTTATTATGGTTTCATTTGCTGCTCACACTTCATGTTCTTTCTGTTTTTGAGCTGGTTTACAACTGTAATAACGTCTCGTCTTGCCTTACCTTGTCTCAACAAGATTCCCTAAAAAGCAGAGGTTGGAAATAGGACAAAAATTGTCCAATATAGTTGGATCCAGTGATGGCTTCTTGAGGAAAAGGTAAACCACTGCCTCCTTAAGTGCTGGCAGGACCAACCCTTCTCTCAAGGATGAATTAACTACCACTAGGACCCAACCACATGTTGTCTCCCAGGAAGCTTTGGCTAACCTGGAGGGATCTACCACATAGGTGTCTGAGCTAACAGTTCCAAGAACCCTGTCCTCTTCATCGGGGCCAACCAGATCAAACTCATCCCAGATAACCAAGCAGGACTGAACCTCAATAATCTCCATGGGACCTGGATCAAAGCCAGAGCCCAACTTGGAGCAAATCCTAGTGACTTTATCTGACAGCCGCCTAGCATATTCTTCACTGTGGTCCTCCAAAGAACACCCCCCCCCCCCCAGCTTTACCTTCCTCAGAAGGGATCAGGCCATTCTAAACAGAAGTAGCTATCTGGGTAGCTATCTGAGGGCACAATAAGGGCAGAGAAATACTGGTGTTTTGCAAATACAAGGTAGGTGTCAGGTCTACGATGTTCAAATCCCAAAGAAGAAAGATCTCTTGAAACCCGGGTTAGGTTCAAAAAGAAATTCATTTATTGAGATGTACATGCAGCCTCAAAGCATTGCTGAAACTAAAAAGCACTCCACTCTACTTTTACCCCCTAGTTCACCCCTCCTTCTCCTGGCTGGTGCTGGGTTCTCATGTTGCTATGACCTTGCACATCCATGGACCTAAATAACAGTCCATCTGTGTGAATGTTCTCACCTTCCTACTCCCCCCTCCCCGTTACTAAACAATTGGCAGAGACAAAGCAAGCAACTACAAAGCCAATAGATTGATTGCGGAAGGGTCTGACAGTAGGTCTTAATAGCAGCTCTAGCTTGTGCTTGGTCAGATTCATCCCTCACTGTCTTCCAGCGACACTGTAGGCACATATTCTCCCATTTCATCTCCCTCCCTCAGCCCCTCTGTAACAAAAGGAGCCCTGGGATCTGTGGGAGAAGAGAGGCTGCATAGGTGAGATCCAATCCAGAGGTCCAGCTGCCCTGTCATTCCAAGCGGCAACTTTGGTAAGACTGTGCACCAGATCTTCAGGAAAAACCCCAAGCTCCTTCTGCAACCCAGTGGGGTCCATCAAACACCTGGGGCATGGAACCTGTCTCTACAAATATTCTGCTTGTTTCTGGCTCAGAAAAATACTTTAGGCAATACTGACATTAGGTTGCAACACTGATCAGCTCTTTTCATCAACATATTATCATCACTGTGAGTGTTGATGGATGAATTGTCTATGCACCAAATATTGAACTTCTCTGTAGAGTCAGAGAAGACGGTCACCTGACATCCTAAGACAACAGCATTTTATGTGGCCCATGAACAAAGTGTTTTCTCATACCTCTTCTTGATGATTTTTTGCCTTTGGTGGCCTTTTGTTCATCCCCTCTTCCATTGCGACTTGATCTAATGTTCTTTTCCTAATGTTGTGAGTATTGGAGGTTAGAAAATAAATGAATAGGTGAGAATGCGGAATAGCATTAACATTTTTTTTTAGGAAAATCAGAATATAAGTTTTGAGAGGCAGTATCCAGAGCAGCACATAATATTCCAAATATGTTTGCCCTATAGATGTAGACAAAACCATTCGACACTGGCAGATTTCTTTTTCATTTTTATCATTGACCGCCTTCATAGAATTAGCCCATTTCAGAGCAAATGCCTCTGGTTCATTTCCACTGAGTTATCTACTGTACCTCCAAAGAACATTCTATGATTAGTAATTGCTTCCTTAGACCTGACAACGTTGATGTATATTTATGGTTATACTTTTGCACTAATACGTATACATTGAATTACAGGTCGTACTTGACCTATGACCATTCAGCAACAGTTCGAAGTTACAGCAGTGCTGAAGGAATGGTGATTACAACCAATCCTCGGTGTTCCAGCCATCCCAGCACCCTCATGGTCATGTGATTGCTATCAGGGCACTTGGCAACCTGTTCACACTTCTGAATGGTTATCCAACACCCCACGATTACATGATCACCATTTGCAACCTTCCCTGCCAGCTTTTCCAGAAAGTCAATGGGGAGTCTCCCCCACCCATGCACCTTCCCCCAGCCCCTCTGTGCCTATGCCACACAGGCCACTAGTGAACCCCCATGCACCCTCCCCAACCCTCACCATACCTCTCTTGCACTCTCACAAACCTCCATGCACCCCTTAGCAACCTCCCCGATCCCCACAGCGTCTCTCGCACCCGCTCCCTGACCATCCCTGAATTGCGCGGCACCTCTTGTACAGCCTACTGAATTCAACTGGATTCAATTGCAAGTAGGACTTAGTTATTTTGCTTGGCTTGAAAAGAGATAACAGCCTGTTCTCAGTGCATAACCCTATATGACGTTCTTCACTAAATAGGAGATACAACCAAATGCCAAACTGTAAAGGCAGCCGAACAACTTGCTTTTTCAGCAGCTTAGGCAGTTTTGTTTGTGAAGTAGTATGAGAACAGAGGAGAAGCAGAGAGCTGAGGCCAATGAACAGCAGAGTAACAATAGGAGATACAACCATGGATCTCCTGAAGCATAGATGATTTGGCCATCGATATTTTGAAGAGATTTGGCCATGGATCCTTTTGAAGAGATTCATGATGTCTGATACCATCTGGGACCCAGGGCTCACTTCTGTTCTTTTGCTATGTCTTTAATCCCACACAATGTCTCTGGATGTGAAAGTCTTTTAGGGAGGAAGGCCTCATTGAGAGGTTTCCAGGAGATAAAGGGAGACGGAGATGGTCAGAGAGCCAGAATTTTTTGAACAAGTTGAAAGGACTCGACTCTGATTTTCCCCCAACTTTTTGCCAGGCAATGTAATTAAACCAGAACATTGTAAAATGTGTATCTAGGGGAGGGTGCTAAACAGAATATAATATGAGATTTTGAAAGAGAAAGTCAGAATTGCTTCCTAAACATTTCTCACCTCCTCAGTCCTTCCTGAAAATATTGATTTTCCTCACGGAGTTTCTTATTCTCTGCCTCAAGCTGGAAATTCTTGTCTCTAGAGTTGGCAATCATCATGTTCCTTCTGTAAAATATCAAGGCCAGAGTGAAATTAGCTGCCTCAATTTTTTACTTGAATCATCAAACATTTTTTAAAAGTAAACAAATAAAAAATAAAAATACTTATCAATCATCATCAATCATCATCAGAGGCTTCATTTAAAAAGTAAACTCAACCATTGCTATTCCCAGCTTTTTTTGTCAAACCTTTACCAGAAGAGTACAATTTTAAGCACTTCTCTTCTGATGTGAGCAGAAAGATGGAGGAGACTGAATTTGTGTTGGGTGAAGTAAAGAACAGAGGAGAAGCAGAGAGCTGAGGCCAATGAACAGCATAGCAGCAGTAGGAGATACAACCATGCATCTCCTGAAGCATAGATGATTTGGCCATGAATATTCCTTTTAAAGAGATTCATGATGTCTGATACCATCTGGGACCCAGGGCTCACTTCTGTTCTTTTGCTCTGTCTTTAATCCAACACAATGTCTCTGGATGTGAAAGTCTTTTAGGGAGGAAGGCCTCATTGAGAGGTTTCCAGGAGATAAAGGGAGACGGAGATGGTCAGAGAGCCAGAATTTTTTGAACAAGTTGAAAGGATTCAACTCTGATTTTCCCCCAACCTTTGGCCAGGCAATGTAATTAAACCAGAACATTGTAAAACGTGTGTCTAGGGGAAGGTGCTAAACAGAATGTAATATGAGATTCTGAAAGAGAAAGCCAGAATTGCTACCTAAAAATTTCTCACCTCCCCAGTCTTTCCTGTAAACATTGATTTTCCTCATTAAGCTTCTTATGCTCCGCCTCAAGTCGGAAAATCATGTCTGTATGATTGGCAATCGTCATGTTCTTTCTGTAAAATATCAAGACCAGAGTGAAAATAGCTGCCTCAATTTTTTACTTGAATCATCAAACATTTTTTAAAAGTAAAAAAAAAAATACTTTGTATTTTGAGTGTTATACGTGACAATCAAAACACAAAGTGCATTCAACTCTATAAAGTCACAGACCATATCTGTACATTGTAATTAATTCACCTTTCCTGTTTCTATTACAACAGACAGCAATATTTTATTACAGGAACCAAAGCTTTACTCATTTCATTGGGTCCTTTAGAAACGCTCAGTAAAACTGAGGAATCAGTCAATCTTCCCAGATTTTAGCTATACGTACATGATATTCTGAAGGGATTTTGTTAGTTTCTTCAGTATTAAGGTTGGCATCATTATATCTATAAGAGTTTGATTATTTAAGTAGAAGCTAATGATTGTTACTTCAGTATTTAGCATTACACAATATATTAATACTGCCAAGGAGTCTTTAGATCTAAACTTTTCTTCTCTTTGCATACCATAACAGGCACAATCCAACTGAAAATAATGTTCAGAAGCAAAGTAAAATTGTGGACCCAGCATATGGGAAAGGTTCTCACTGATTTCCAAATGCCAAACTGTAAAGGCAGCCAAACAACTTGCTTTTTCAGCAGCTTAGGCAGTTCTTGTCTGTGAGGTAGTATGAGATCACAACTGGATAAATAAAATGGGCAATCATCATCAGAGGCTTCATTTAAAAAGTAAACTCAACCATTGCTATTCCCAGCTTTTTTGTCAAAGCTTTACCAGAAGAGTACAATTTTAATCACTTCTCTTCTGATGTGAACAGAAAGATGGAGGAGACTGAATTTGTGTTGGGTGAAATAAAGAACAGAGGAGAAGCAGAGAGCTGAGGCCAATGAACAGCAGAGTAACAGTAGGAGATACAACCATGGATCTCCTGAAGCATAGATGATTTGGCCATGAATATTCCTTGTGAAAAGATTCATGATGTCTGATATACTCTGGGACTCAGGGCTGACTTCTGTTCTTTTGCTCTGTCTTTAATCCCACACAATGTCTCTGAAAGTGAACGTTTTTTTTTAGTGAGGAAGGCCTCATTGAGATGTTTCCAGGAGATAAAGGGAGACGGAGATGGTCAGAGAGCCAGAATTTTTTGAACAATTTGAAAGGATTCGACTCTGATTTTCCCCGAACTTTTGCCAGACAATGTAATTAAACCAGAACATTGTAAAACGTGTGTCTAGGCGAAGGTGCTAAACAGAATATAATATGAGATTCTGAAAGAGAAAGTCAGAATTGTTACCTAAAAATTTCTCACCTCCCCAGGGTTTCCTGTAAACACTGATTTTCCTCATCGAGCTTCTTATGCTCTGCCTCAAGTCGGAAAATCATGTCTGAATGATTGGCAATCGTCATGTTCTTTCTGTAAAATATCAAGACCAGAGTGAAAATAGCTGCCTCAATTTTTTACTTGAATCATCAAACATTTTTAAAAGTAAAAAAAATTAAAAATACTTTGTATTTTGAGTGTTATACGTGACAATGAAAACACAAAGTGCATTCAACTCTATAAAGTCACAGACCATATCTGTACATTGTAATTAATTCACCTTTCCTGTTTCTATTACAACAGACAGCAATATTTTATTACAGGAACCAAAGCTTTACTCATTTCATTGGGTCCTTTAGAAACGCTCAGTAAAACTGAGGAATCAGTCAATCTTCCCAGACTTTAGCTATACGTACATGATATTCTGAAGGGATTTTGTTAGTTTCTTCAGTATTAAGGTTGGCATCATTATATCTATAAGAGTTTGATTATTTAAGTAGAAGCTAATGATTGTTACTTCAGTATTTAGCATTACACAATATATTAATACTGCCAAGGAGTCTTTAGATCTAAACTTTTCTTCTCTTTGCATACCATAACAGGCACAATCCAACTGAAAATAATGTTCAGAAGCAAAGTAAAATTGTGGACCCAGCATATGGGAAAGGTTCTCACTGATTTCCAAATGCCAAACTGTAAAGGCAGCCAAACAACTTGCTTTTTCAGCAGCTTAGGCAGTTCTTGTTTGTGAGGTAGTATGAGAACAGAGGAGAAGCAGAGAGCTGAGGCCAATGAACAGCAGAGTAACAGTAGGAGATACAACCATGGATCTCCTGAAGCATAGATGATTTGGCCATGGATATTTTGAAGAGATTTGGCCATGGATCCTTTTGAAGAGATTCATGATGTCTGATACCATCTGGGACCCAGGGCTCACTTCTATTCTTTTGTTATGTCTTTAATCCAACACAATGTCTCTGGATGTGAAAGTCTTTTAGGGAGGAAGGCCTCATTGAGAGGTTTCCAGGAGATAAAGGGAGACGGAGATGGTCGGAGAGCCAGAATTTTTTGAACAAGTTGAAGGGACTCAACTCTGATTTTCCCCCAACTTTTTGCCGGGCAATTTGATTAAACCAGAACATTGTAAAATGTGTGTCTAGGGGAGGGTGCTAAACAAAATGTAATATGAGATTCTGAAAGAGAAAGCCAGAATTGCTACCTAAAAATTTCTCACCTCCCCAGTCTTTCCTGTAAACATTGATTTTCCTCATCGAGCTTCTTATTCTTCGCCTCAAGTCGGAAAATCATGTCTGCATGACTGGCAATCATCATGTTCCTTCTGTAAAATATCAAGACCAGAGTGAAATTAGCTGCCTCAATTTTTTACTTGAATCATCAAACATTTTTAAAAGTAAAAAAAATTAAAAATACTTTGTATTTTGAGTGTTATACGTGACAATCAAAACACAAAGTGCATTCAACTCTATAAAATCACCTAGACCATATCTATACATTGTAATTAATTCACTTTTCCTGTTTCTATTACCACAGCCAGCAATCTTTTATTACAGGAACCAAAGCTTTACTGATTTCATTGGGTCCTTTAGAAATGCTCAGTAAAACAGAGGAATTAGTCAGTCTTTCCAGACTTTAGCTGTACATACATGATATTCTTAAGGGATTTTATTAGTTTCATCCATATTAAGGTTGGCATCATTATATCTATAAGAGTTTGATTATTTAAGTAGAAGTTAATGATTGTTACTTCAGTATTTAGCATTACATAATATATTAATACTGCCAAGGAGTCTTTAGATCTAAACTTTTCTTCTCTTTGCATACCATAACAGGCACAATCCAACTGAAAATAATGTTCAGAAGCAAAGTAAAATTCTGGACGCAGCATATGGGAAAAGTTCCCACTGATTTCCAAATGCCAAACTGTAAAGGCAGCTGAACAACTTGCTCTTTCAGCAGCTTAGGCAGTTCTTGTCTGTGAGGTAGTATGAGGTCACAATTGGATAAATAAAATGGGCAATCATCATCAGAGGCTTCATTTAAAAAGTAAACTCAACCATTGCTATTCCCAGCTTTTTTGTCAAAGCTTTACCAGAAGTGTACAATTTTAATCACTTCTCTTCTGATGTGAACAGAAAGATGGAGGAGACTGAATTTGTGTTGGGTGAAGTAAAGAACAGAGGAGAAGCAGAGAGCTGAGGCCAATGAACAGCATAGCAGCAGTAGGAGATACAACCATGCATCTCCTGAATTATAGATGATTTGGCCATGCATATTCCTTTTGAAGAGATTCATGATGTCTGATACCATCTGGGACCCAGGGCTCACTTCTGTTCTTTTGCTATGGCTTTCTCACCTCCTCAGTTCAAAATGTTGGTTTTCTGTAGAGAGTCGGTGACTCTCTACATTTAGTTGGAGAATCATGTCTGTATTGTTGGCAATCATCATGTTCTTCCTGTAAAATATCAAGACCAGAGTGAAATTAGCTGCCTCAATTTTTTACTTGAATCATCAGAATTTTTTTTTAATTAAAAAAAAAATAAAAATACTTTCAATTTTGAGTGTTATACATGACAATCAAAACACAAAGTGCATTCAACTCTATAAAGTCACTTAGATCATATCTGTACATTGTAATTAATTCACTGTTCCTATTTCTATTACCACAGCCAGCAATCTTTTATTACAAGAACCAAAGCTTTACTCATTTCATTGGGTCCTTTAGAAACGCTCAGTAAAACTGAGGAATCAGTCAATCTTCCCAGACTTTAGCTATACGTACATGATATTCTGAAGGGATTTTGTTAATTTCTTCAGTATTAAGGTTGGCATCACTATATTTATAAGAATTCGATTATTTAAGTAGAAGTTAATGATGGTTAGTTCAGTATTTAGCATTACATAATACATGAATACTGCCAAGGAGTCTTTAGATCTAAACTTTTTTTTCCTCTTACATACCACAACAGGCACAATCCAACTGAAAATAATGCCCAGAAGCAAAGTAAAGTTCTGGACGCAGGGTATGGGAAAAGGTATCCCTGAGCTCCCAAATGCCAAGTGGTTAATGTACCCCAACATGTTGCTTTCTCAGCAATTTATGCAGTACTTTTTTTGTGAGGTAGTAGGAGGTCACAACTGAATAAATAAAATGGGCTATCATCATCAGAGGCTTCATTTAAAAAACAAACTCAATCATTGCTATTCCCAGCTTTTTTGTCAAAGAAGAGTACAGTTTTAATCACTTCTCTTCTGATGTGAACAGAAAGATAGAGGAGATTGAATTTTTGTGGGTTGAAATAAAGAACAAAGGGGAAGCAGAGAACTGAGGTCAATGAACACCAGAGGTCTTCTCAGCATTCTACATTCATCCTCAATTTACCTGCATTTAAGACTGGGATTAGCAACCCGAGTTCTACAGAGATACACCAAGGTGTCTGCCAGCCTTGATTTTGATGTAAAAACTAAATAATGAAAGCAAACATTTAATAAAAACTTGGTGAGCTTCAAGAGTTCTAGCCTTGGTCACATTTATGTACATGAATGTTTCTGTGGCCTACATTAGCATTTTTGGAGAAGAAAATATGGGTAATTACTTCTCAGTGCTTTATCTAGAAGAGAGATTTCCTGCTGCCCTTCACCCCCCCCCCAAAAAAGACAAACGACAGATGGTGTAGTAGAAGACATTCTGAGCAGCTAAAGTTACGATGGACTTGGATCTCTGCTTCATTAAACTTAATGTGAAATGTATATAAAAGAACCCATGAACTGTTGTGTCATTGTTTCAAAGATATTTCCTTAACAGATTCCTTAATGCCTTCAAGATTGATAGAGCTTCTAATGTACTCCCTTCATTGGAAAAGTTGGGCATACATTCAGAGATATATTTGCTTTGAAAATAGCCCATGTTAAACTTTCTAGCACAAACATCAGCCTAGGAAATGTTTTATGACATTTTGTATTATGTTATACACTGTTTTATGATCATTTGTATGTCATAAGATGTTTTATCAATTTTGCCAAATTTCAATTCCACAAGAGTTTTTCTGCATCGCAGCATGATTGTGGGAAAAGATGTATATGGTTTAAGGAGCTGTGGCTAGGTGCTGTGCACCCTCATATAACCCAAAGCAACTGTATACCTTTGAATCTGAAGGGTTACAAGCTGCATTATACAGCTAAAAGAGAGATCCTAAGAGAGGCATCACATGTCTCTGGCAAAGTCTGTTTGATAAAAGTAGGAAAAAAAGGAACGAGAAAGACACAGGGAAGTCCCTCGAACAGTCCAATGAGAACTTAGCACACAAAATGGCTTCAAACTGCTAAATAACTTGGGGGGGGGGAGAGAATGGGGAGAGAGAGACAGAAGAACACCAATGGAATGGAATGGAATGGAATGGAATGGAATG
The DNA here is from genome assembly GCF_059951505.1 of Python bivittatus. Classification (NCBI taxonomy): domain Eukaryota; kingdom Metazoa; phylum Chordata; class Lepidosauria; order Squamata; family Pythonidae; genus Python; species Python bivittatus. Next base: position 4,860,025 of record NW_028277037.1, on the reverse strand, counting down.
GAATGGAATGGAACAGATGTTTAACTGGTTTCCTTTCCTATCCTAGAACAATGAACACTGCAATAGTTTGTTGCAGGCACTAAAAAAAAATCTCTTGAACATCTCTGTGAAAGGTTAGAGTGATTAAGTGGATCACTCAGCTCCCTCTCAATTCACCATCTCCCCTCCCTCTGTTTTCTATCCTTGTCCTTCTAGCCCACTTCTTCTCTTTTCTTTCATATAACTGGCTCCCTTCATTTAATTTACTTTGAAATTTCCTTTGTGAACATTTTAGGCAGAGGGATTGGTGGGGAAGGAGAAACACTGGCCATTATATAATTTAAGAAAAGATAAGATTTCAAAGTCTCTTTGGTCCAGAGGTGGAAAATCTATTTCATCCCAAAAGCCCAACTGATTGTGAGAGGCAAGGAAGACAGAGAGAAGGCCAGGAGTGGATGGGCCCATTCCTTGGGTATACGTGGCCCCTGCATACTTCCCCATACACCCCAATACACTCCAAAACACTCTGTGGCACCCACCCTTTGGAACATCATCCCCCCAGGACTGAGATCACCCCCTAGCCTTCTGCCCTTTAGAAGGGCCTGAAAACAAGGCTGTCATTGTGCCTGGGGGTCCAGCAGTAGAAGTGAGCCTTTTCAAGACTTGTACTGAATGGGATGTCTGGTTGTATTCACCTGCTGACTGTCATTATGTTTTGAGTTTAATTGATCTTTTAATGGTGGTTTTAATATGGTAGTATGTTTGTTGCATTTATTTATATTTTTATTGTGTTTTATTCCTGTTTTTAATTGTTGTGAGCCACCTGTGAGATGGGCCATTATATAAATCTAATAAATCAATCAACAAATATGGCCTACTGCAAGTACATAAGACACAAATTCCATGATCCACATGAGTTTTACACAGAGTGGAATCTTATTTGCAAAGTCTTGCTTGTTTGGCTGAGATAGTCACAATTTAGGTGGTATCATGCCACCCCAGAATCAACCCTGAGAAAATCCCAATGACTGAAGACAGACCCTCCTGATGACATCATGCTGCCATACACTGTTTGAACATCAACTGCATGTGGTGATTCATGATAAATTTATTGATTTCAACTATTTTTATACTACCCAATCCAGTGAGTCTGGATGTATCTTGATTAATTTTGTAAATTTGCACCTCTCTCCTTCCTTTCTCATTTACTCAATCATGTGAGACAAATGAAGAAGCACTCATCTGGGAGTCATCATAGCAGGGGGGAGGGGAAGCCAGCATATACTACATGCACACACACGCACACGCACACACAACCACTGGCTACTGACATGCCAGGAGAGGTAGTGCAGTCCAGGTTAGTGGTAGAGGTGTGAAGTCAAGAAGTCTAGAGCCCTTATGTAGAATTGCTTATTACTCCAACTGGGCTTTTCTGGCATGAAGCCGAATTTTTACTCTCCAAAATTCTTATTTCCCTAATCCAGAGATTTTTGGATGCAAAATAGAATTTTATTTTCCCAAACTCTCTGCAGTCCAGGTCTTTTCTGATAAAGAACTGTATTTTTATTTTCAAAATCTATTGTTGCGCAATGTCCAAACCAGGATCCAGCCTAAACTGTTTTGAAATCAACCAGTTCCTCTGTAGAGGGGAGGGCATTTTGAAACATGTGTGCCTTTTATGAAACACGTGCTTCTGAAAACAGAGCCCAGTGCCAATCCAGGAGTCATGTGTGAAGTTTAAACAAAGTTTGAAACATCAAGCAGATTCTATAACTCAGAAGCAGGGTCCAGAGTCAGTCTAAGGATGGAGAGTCAGTTCTAGCAAATCAATACAAGGTCAAAGCTGATATACTAAGATTATTTCCTACAATGGTATGACATATAAGCTGTTGGACTGTAGGTACTGCACATTAATTTGGGAAACAGACATTGCTATCATTATCCTAAACTACATGACTTCATATCTGAACATAAACTCATGCAAGTTTAAAGGCTACAGTTTGTATCTCCAAATGTTCAGTGACGGGTTTCCAGATTTTAGCATCTCTCTTCCATTTCTCAATAGCACTGAATGGAAATGTTGGGCAAGTTATTTGAACACTGGGTTGTAGGCCTTTTAAATAAAATCTCTGCTATTCCATTCCTTATAGTTTCGTTCATTGTTTGGAATGGTTCGATGTTCTTTTTTGTATGCCAGATTCAGAAACCATGACAATGACTTGCCAGCCTCCAAGCAATCTTTAAAATGCAAGGGAATTCTTGGAAGCTTGGCATTCAGACAAGGCAGCCATCAACAGGCACATAGAAATAAACAGCATCTACACACTATTCAAAAGAGACAATAGAAAGAGAAACAAAAGGTCAGAACATCTCCTCACCAGCAATCATCCCCCAGATAAGCAGAGATTAACACCAAGATTACCACCAGACATACAAGCAGTAAATAATACCTTAATCAAGGAACTACCAGAGGAGAAAAATAGAACAAAACAAAAACCCCACCCCCACCAACACTGGCAGGGCATGCCACTGGATATAAACAGAGAGCAAACCCCACTCTCTTCGAGCACTGAAGATGTTACCTAGCTGGGTAATGAAACGTTTGCAAGAAAACAACCAAGCTCAGAGAACCCCAAGGACTCCACAGTCTTAAAAAGACAAACCTGTGTCAGGCACTGAAATCTCCTTTACTGCAACTGAAATATCTGAGGGTCCTGATTATTTGCCTTGAAATTCCTTCCAAGAAGCTGACCTTCAGATTCTGACCAAAAACAGAAACAAAACAATCAGGGACAAGTAGCACTGAAAGGATGCTTTTGAAAATCCAAGCATCCAGGCACTCATGTCTGGCTCTCACCCAGCAAGAACTTCAGGCAAGAACAAAACCACACTTAGCCACGGAAAGTCGCCTGGGAAATAATGTATTCTCTGGCAGCAAGGCGGATAGTTTTGCAAACCAGTGGAACAAGAAGGGGAGAGGGGATACCAAATTTCCATTGTTTCCCAGTGACGCCCCTTGTTCAGGTTCTGTCTGCAGCATCTACTTACTCACACACACATCCACGCTCTGTGCTGCCTGCCTACAACACCTGTCCACCTGCCGGTAGCACCCATGCACCTTTCTGCATTCTGTAGTGCCTTCCCGTGGCACTCACCTACCCACCCACACTCCATAGCACCTGCCCATGGCACCCACCTGCCACCTCACAACACCCACCCACCTATCCGCACTCCATAGTGCCATACAGTCCAATTACATTTTCTTCATTATTTCCAACTCTGGCATTCCACTCTCCAGCCACAAACAGCCCGTATTCTTGCTCGCATGTTCTTTTGATGTCAGATTGAATTTGACCACAAACCTATTTTTCTGCATTAACTTGGTTGGAGCATAAACTTGGAAAACCATCATATTAAAAGGTTGTCTGGAGATTCTAATTGGCATTATTTGGCCATTGGCTGCACTGTATCCTAGTACTGTCTTTGCTATATTCTTTGTTTCTGGAGTCCTGAGTAGTAAACAGTGTGATTTCTTTACGACTGACAGTGTCCAATTCCAGGCCATTTCAATTCACTGAAGCTGAATTCATTCTAGTCAGATGATTCTAAGTGTGATGGAATGGAATTATCAGGGAGATAAACATTTTCTTAGCTAGCCAGAAGAGCGTGGGAGGAACAAGAGGATGAGATTGGCACCTCCCTGAGGAATTCACACTGTTGTGGCTGGCTGACTTTGGGATCTGGGGTTTCAGTCTGGGAAGATTCTTGCTAGAGATTGTAGCTAATAAACATAACTGGACTGAATTTGCACTGTCTCTTGGAGTTCCTTGGGCTAGGCCTGACACTAAGCCACAGAAAAGGACGACACCATCTTATCCCTGACATATAACCCTATATCCTAACCTTTTAAATTAAACTTTCCTTACTTTACACACACCAGAAAAGGAATAACGTATTCCCCTTTTAATGCCACATTGCACAACCAAACTCTTCTCTGTTCATCAGGAAGCAGGACATCAAAGGAGCTTGGAGAATTTGAAGCAAGCCCCAAAATAAACCTGAAATGTATCAAAACAAGTTTGCAAAAATTCATCTCACTTCAGTCCAATGATTAAAAACAGAATGTGGTGATAGATCTTCATTTCTGTTCAGTACTCATTTCCTCTCCATCTATTCATCTTTGTTTTTCCATCTCTTGGTTTTGTTTGCATTTCAGAAATAGCAGGATGCTTGGAATCAGTACAGATCTGCTATATTCTGACATTTGAAAAAGCAACTGGTCTTTTTTAGCACTGTAGAAATGGTGGTCCTGCAGCTCCATAAATAAAAACATCCTCACATACTTCTTCGTTCAGGCTTCCTGCATCCTGATGTTCTCCAAATGTATTGATATGTACCCAGAATTCCCAGCCAGACTTTGATTATACTGCATGGGAATTTTAGGAGCTGTAGTTCCCACACATCTGGAAGATACAAGGTTGAGGAAGACGGTTTAGCCATTATTTATTAAATAAACCCCAACACACAAGGACTAGGAGCCTGTTTCTCTTGATGCCATCCATAGAACCCCTAACACTTAGGGCAGGACATACCCTCAAGTTAATTTCACCTTGGGATGTGAGGCAAGTGGCTTGGATATTTCAGAGTTACAATTATGATGTCCTGGTCAAACTACCATCTGGTGAAGTTCAGTCTTACTTAGGGAATCATTTTCCTCCTGCAGGGGTGGAAGATTCTGCTCCAAAGGCTTATATGATCTGATAGATTCTGGAATTTCCAGAAATCAGAGCCCATGCTCCCCTTCAGACCTTTAATGAAGTACATTCTGAAAACAGAATGACCCTGGTTTTGTGAGGATGCTGGACAATGAAACAGACCAAGAGACCAATACTGAATTGGTGTGAAACTCATCAGTGGGTTGTCCAGACATGTTAGTTCACACAGCCATCTCTACTGTAGACAATGAAGCTACCAAAAAGGCTTTTTGCAAACCTCATGCATCTTCAAGCAGAATTCTTTGCTATGGTCAAAGATTTATTGTCATCTACCCAGAAAGCATGATATTAGAGTCCCTAAAGCATTGTTGTGGCAGATTGGCAAAGATAAAAATAGCTTGTCTTCATAATGATTTAAATACCACATTTGTTAAGTACATACTGACACATCCAGTGCGCCATCTGGTCTAGTTGTATTGTATTGCTTAACTGTTAAGGCTTGATGACACAAGTAAGATGCTTGTAGCTGCACACATGCTCTCCTGACCTCTGCTCTGCTTGACTTATTTGAGCTACCAAAAGGGAGTTGAGAGTGGTTCCAGGGAATAGTGAATTCATCTTTGCATGATAGAATGGTGCCACAGTCCTTAATGTACATAAAAATGGATGGAAGGAAGGTAAGTGATGGCTCACCCACCCTCAGTCAGCCCTGGATCCAGAAGATTATAGCAACTATAATCCAGTTAGAACTACCTTTTAATGCAAAATGTTTCAAGGGGTGGTATCTGTGCAGCTACAGATATTCTTAGAGGACACTCATTACCTCAACCCCTTTCCAGTCTCGGTCTAGTTTTAGGATAGACAGGTAAAGGGTGACTCTGTTGATCCTGCTTCTGAACCACGGCAACTGTTGGATGCTAAAATCCATTTTCTCTCCAAAGCTATTTAATGCCTCTGTGAAACCACTGAGGGCAGCCATCAACATTTTGCAGTTCGATGCTATCAATATACTGATTATATAATTATCTATAGATCTCCAAAACATTGGAATCAAGAGATGCTGTGCATATTTTTAACTAGGGTCTGGATGCAGTGATGAGAGTCAATTAACTGAGGTTGAATCTGGACAAGTCATGTAATGGGTGGATGGTTCAGATATGGGTATTGGGGGATTTCTCTGTTCAACATGAGGTGAAATACATTTGGTGTTCTCCTTCAGAAATAAATTGGGGTTCTTCTAGAGTCATTCAACATTGCAAGCAGAAGCCCCAGTGACATTCTACATCTTGATGTCCAATTGCCATGTTTGGCTGGTATACCATCAATGCCCTTTTCTAATTAGGGATAGCTTAACTACAGTTGTTCATACCTCACATTTAGCTTATAATAATCCACTGTATATGAAATTGTCCTTGTACTTGCGAAGTGCCGAATGCGGTGGCCAAGTTGTTAAGTGGGGCACTCAGCTGTGCATGTTATACTGCTGCTGCTGAAACAAGTACAATAGTTGTCAATTAGCTACCAAGGTATGTTCAAGGTTTTCCTTTGACTTAAGCTGTAAGTCAAAGTCATCTTTGGAACAGGGGGATCTGATGGACCATCATTATGATTGCAGACCTAGTTGACTGGGCATCAGAGAAGGTTCTGCTGTACACGTCAAGAACTGCACCAGCAACATCCCATCATTGAACATGGATTTGCTCCAGGCAGGTACTTGCAGTCACCTCCTTAAAATATGAGGCACATACAATTGTATCTCAGATGAATAAATGGTTTACTTTTCCCCACCTCTTTAATGAATATGCTTTCTACTATTCTGATGTATTATTGCATTTCAATGTTTATAGTACTGTACAGTAAATTGCTTTGAGATATGGTGATGTTGGAAATGATATAGAAAGACTACTTAAGTAATCCATCATAATAAGGCAGGGATTGGCAACAGAAACCAAGCCCCCCTATCAACACACCTCAAACTTGTCTACAAAATCCAATTTATTTTTTGCAGATGTTCAAACAGCATCTCCTCTTGCTGCAGCATTCAGATACCAGTTCATTTGCTATCTTTATTTATTCATCCTTGGCTCATGAAACAGGTTGATTTACAATTGTCCATGAAGATCTGAAGATCTAGTCCTCCTCTTCTGTTTACTCGGCACCAGCTGAAATGCAGCATTTGCCAACAAATTCTTCCCTCCACACCTGATTATGTAATTCTGAAGATAACAGAATAAATTTGGCTAAGTGTGAATGTGGTCCCTAGTCTGTCCAAAGAATTTACAGGGAAAGTATACAAGACAATTGACACAAGGAGAAAAGCTAAAATGGTTTGGCTTGGCAATCCTTTTGATTCACTTCTGGGAATGGGTTAAATTAGGATATTTCATACTACCATAGAAGTCATTTTCTCATATATACATAGACAGTAGGTCAACGCTCATCTAGCAAATCAGACTGAGACTTAACAAGGATCCATATCATTTCCTACCAAGAGACCAACCAAATTTAACCCACAAAAGCAATAGCTGATATAGCCAAACAAGTCAGAACATGGAAACCAGAAATGTCCCCTTTGAAATTCAAATACAGCTATGAATTTTGATTTATACAAAGTAAAGCAAGCAAATTCTAAATTTTATGTCTCAATCCCCAGAGTGGAATCTGACATGGTTAAGTTGGAATCTCACTGGTATTTAATAAGATGTTGAGAATTTCACCATACTGGCATGATTTTTTGTTTCAGCACAAGTTCCTTCCAAAAGGTTCTATGAAAGGCCCAACTCTCAGAATGTAGCTTTTTGATAGCCTGTAACTAAAATGTAATTTGGGTCCCTTATTTGTTTTCCCCAATCTGGTTGGCTAAACTTGTATACCAAGATAGTTGTTGTTTTTTTCCTGGAAACCAAAGTAAAGATGATTTCTGTACAAACAATCATTTGAAGATGTCTTAACCTTGAAAGAGATAATATATTCATACATTCAAATTTCTTGACAATACTTATTTTTTACTGCTTTACACTCCAAGACCAAACCAACAAACATTAAAACAGATCAAACAATTAAAAAGTATGTATAAAAATGACATAAAACTAAATCAACGAAAGGTGTGAAGAAGGCATTAGCCTATTCAGAATATAAGTGATATACATTTAGGTATTTTTAGAAAGTTAAAGAAGGTGTCCTAGATTGACCTTGACAAAACTAAAAAGGATTGGACCTGGTTAATACTTAGATGGGGGACCACCAAAAATTCCAGGGTTGTAAGCTACCTTGGGAAATAGAAGTATCCCAGAAGAAAGCAATGGCAAGCCACTTCCATCATGTAAGAAAGAAAACCGCATGAGGTACCAGGAGTACCTTAAGTCAAATAAAACAGCTGTTCTGCACATGAAATTCCATATAAACTCTACCTGGGTTAGGTGTCTTTAAGCTTAAGAAAAGTCCTGCATGGAAAAATGCACATCAGATTGGAAGGAAGACATGATTGATGTCTAAATAACAGTTGGACACAGAGTCCGCAATTCTCCAGAAAGTAAGTTTGGAAAAACCAACCTATCTAGCTAATAATTATTAGGGAGGGAAAGTCTATTCAAGCAGAACATTTCTTCATGTAATTTACTTCCAATTAAATGCATGGAAAATTGCAGCATAATGATTAACCATTAGGCTGGTTTTTTTGGGGGGGGGGGTATCATTTTCTAAGAATTGTTCAAGACAAATAAAATACTATATAATATGAATTTCATACATACACACACACATGAATATACACGTATATATAAATGCTTTAAAATGCTCATATACTTTTGCACTCAATAAAGTTAAAATTCTTTAAATGCCATAAATCAGACATTTAAACTGAAATGGTCAAAGCATACAAAAGCCTTTAAAAGGCATTTTATTACACTATTCATTTATAGAAAAACCCATAATACAATTTTAACCAACAGGATGTTTATTTCCTTGAAAAATGGACAATCCGATCATAATGTGCATACTTCTAGCCCAGTGTTGTCCAAACTTGGCCACTTTAAGATGAGTGGACTTCAACTCCCAGAATTCCCCACTCATGGCTGGCTGGGGAATTCTGGGAGTTGAAGTCCACTCATCTTAAAGTGGCCAAGTTTGGACAACACTGCTGTAAACAATGCAGATTCTATACCTGTACTTATATCTTTAACAAATTTAAGGGCCAACAGTGGTTTAGGTAGGTCATACCAGATGAAGACTCATGTGGCCTGGCAAATCCTACTGCCATGAACACCTTTGTGATATGCCTTTTATGGAGTTTATATCATATCTAGACTGCCAGCAGGCTTTAGGAAAAGATTAAGGGTGACAGCATCTCAAGCAGGCCATTTTGGATTCTACTGTACAGCAGAAAGTTACCAGTTATTATATTCACTTTCTTTACTATTGGAACAATAAGTATTTGGGGTTTTCCACTTTATGTCCCTTGGACCTTTTAGCAGATAGCAATACTGTGTACAGTGATATACTCATCCACAAATACTGAATGAAAGCCAGTTTCATTTCCTTTACCTTTGTAGCATTAAACTGGAATTTTAAAAAGTATCCTAGGCTGAACTTGGTTGTGATCTGCCCTTTATTTCTCCTTTCAAAATAGAACATTTTCATTTAAAAGTAGAGAAGCCATCCTTCCTCACTTGCCTTTAGGAAATGTCAACACTCTATTTTACTAGGGGTGGAGCAAACGCTAACCTTGCCATATGAATCAACATGTGCTGTATTTGGAAAGATTTTTGCTCCCACCTTGGTTACATAGTAATCTGACCTCAACCTTCAAAGGAAGACTCCATCACAACAAGGACGATTGTAAGCTGAGCTTAGTTTTCCAAAAAGCACTTCATATCTGAAAGCATTCTTCCTGGAAAAAAAGGTGTATACTTTTCTTTTTAAAAACTGCATGGGAACTAAAAAATATGAATACAGTAGTTTTCAGACAGCCATTATTCAAGACTCTACATAAACAAATAAAAGGTTTCTTTTGTTCTTCCAGTAATTCCATTAAAGACATCAAGATCAGGATACATGGTCTACTGTAATATTGTAACTTTGTGTTGTACTTTCTCTGTTTATTGATGCGTCTTGGGAATCCCAGGCAAGTTTTTAATACATCCAGCAATTCTTTTCTTCCTTCTTCCTTACTCTTATAGAAGTACATGTAAGATGGGATGAATGTTTGTTTTTAGTATATATTTCTAGTTTATTTATACATTTCTTTGTTTATGGAGGATGTCTAGTGTCCTTCCGCACTTGGGGAATTGCAGATGTTTGAGTGGAGGGAATGAATCAAATTATTAATACACTTCTCCATAAAAAAAATGATTTCTACGTTTAAGCATGTTTTTCTTATGTCCACAGGGTAATTCAGTGCACTTACAGAATGAATGTGTCAAACAGAACAATTCCATCACACACAGGGCTGCTGCCTTTATTACACTTATAGTCATTATATTTTAAACTATTATAGTATATATATACACTTTACTATCCCCAACTTCTCACTCTAGGACAGTGTTTCTCAACCTTGACGACTTGAAAATGTGTGGACTTCAACTCCCAGAATACCCCAGCCAGCCAGGCTGGCTGGGGAATTCTGGGAGTTGAAGTCCACACATCTTCAGGTCGCCAAGGTTGAAAAACACGGCTTTAGGATGATGCTTGCTTTCAAAATTCTTATTCCAACTTCTTATTAAACTGACTGACACAAAATTTGTTTTACCTTCTCTCCTCTATCAGGGGTTTCAATTCTGAGATAGAAGGCTACTTCCTATTCGTTAATTCCATTTTGGCTAAAGGAAATACAATCTCATTACTTCAACTGAGAAAAAGAAAAAAAATCAGTATTAATGTGTCTCTAAATAAATAATAAAAAAGAAACCATATGCATAGAACAGTTCTTACTATGGTTCAGATACTATTAGATGCCTGTAACACCAGTATTTAATATTTACCAAACTAAAGCCTCCCAGAGTCACCCTCTGGGGGAGATGGGCAGCATGTTAATTCAATAATAAATAAAATAAATAAAATAAAACAAAAATAAGCTAAAGCAGTTTTTGTAAACGTGCCTATTATTTAATTCCTTCAGACCAGTGTCTGTCCAAACATGCCATTAAACTAGATTTCTTACTATGATTTGATCTGTAGTTTCTATGAAATCCAACACATTATTTCTTGGTTAGTGCAGATATTCTTCACAGATCTTTAGCAAGCAGGATGTAAGTTGAGCAATATTTTCACAAACGTTACCTTATGATAGTGTAAATCATTTCAAAACTGTGCTGCCAATCTCTGTTGCACAGAAAAAACATGATTTCTCTTTAAATTTCAAATCTTAAGAGATCATAGCCATCGGCTTCCAGTCGATGCCACAATGATGTCACATTGCTCCATGATGTCATCGTGTGAAGGATGCAGATTATGACATCATGACACACATGATATCTCTTGAAGACACCATGATTATTGCAGAGGACAGCTGTTCTTGACACTTTGAATCAATGAGTCTGTTATATGAAAATGTGTTTTGTAAAGAATGCTCTCAACTTTAGATTATCATTAAACTGCTCAGGCACAGTATGGTTAAACCATTGCTATCCTTCAAGCAACTGTTACCTAGCAGTTTGTATCTCATTAATAAATGTCAATAAAATTGACTTCTCTAGTTTCAAAGAAATGGATGCCAATGTTTCATGAGCCAGTATTCTTCAGTTACAGTGAAATTACTAAGGAATGTATGTCTGCCTTGTTAAGTGTCATTTGTGTAGGAAATAATGCACCATACAGGGAAAGTAGGAAATAACTGTCGACAATAGATAAAATGGACTAGTTCTAATTCCACCTCTAAGAAGTAAGTTGTACAGAAGCAAGATAGTCTTGCACTCTAGCTACAAATCAAAAGATGACACAGGTACAGTACTTCCGGTATCAGCTGATTCAATGAATCACCAATGAATTCAATGAATGACCAATGAATGGAACTCCAGGGTTTCAAGTCTGGCTTTTAACTTAAATTCCACACTGATTATTCCTGGAAAATCTGTAATGAAATGGTAAAGATAGGTCAGAGCTAGAGTGGATCTCTGATCTCCATTCAGTATGAAATGCTGTTCCCTAACTTAACCTAATGCCGTCCTATTCATAACACATATCCCATATATTTTGTTGTCTCTGAACAGTATTTTTCTGTGTGCCAGATAACAGTTACTGAAATTCTGAAGTGTTTGTACACACATTTTTCCATGATGTATAAGCACTGGTATTTCATAGTATTTAAAGAACTCCCCTTAAAATCCTGGACATGTTCCCTAGAGACTTCCAAATATTCTTACAGGTATGACTGCAGAATTGTCAGATTAACTCTATTTAAATTTAATTAAATGTACATGTAAATATAAATGAATTTACAGGTTCAAATTATCCTATTTTGGACATATTATGCAATGACCCAGCTCTCTGGAAAAGTCTATAATGCTGGGAAAGGTGGAAGGAAAGAGAAGAAGAGGACAATCAGCAGCAAGGTGGGTAGACCCAGCTACAGTGGTGATGGGGACACCATTGGAAGTTGGGATCAGATCCTCTTGCAGAAAGTCTATGTTGTCACTAAGAGTCAACACTGACCTGATGGCATGTAATCAGTCAATCAAACGTAATTAAATCAAATTTAATGCTTGTCTCACAGCTTTTTGGGGTGCATACTCAAAAGTCAAGGGGAAAAGGTACACATCCCTGCTTTATAAGCAAGAGAATGGCCAAGACTGATAATTGATCAAACATGAGAAACATAAAGAAAATAGATAACTTTTTGAAATCTAAATCTACAACCTATGCATGCTTCAGCAGAAAAACAGTATAAACTCATACCTCAAGGAACTTCACGCCTGTTTATATGCAATATAAAATACTCAGTTAATAAGAAATGCATTGGAAGGACATTTTTGTATAAATAGACTTTAATTTTATCTATTAGCATAAATATAAAAAATATACACTGAGAAGTAGAAACTGAAATTAGTGAAAAGAAAAATCAGTGTGCTTTTCAACTGATACATATAAGGAAAAACAATAATTGAGCAAATGAACAGATAAACTGTACCTGATGCTCACAGAAAACATTACACTAAGTAAGCTGGAACAACAAAAAGTTTATAGACTCCACATAGTCTTTCAGAGTGGACACATTTCTAATGTGCATTAGGGTTCCTCTTATGACCCGTCTGTTAAACATTTGATACACCTGAAGCCAATAAATATTCAGGTCAGTAGGGCAGGAAGAGACCCATTAATAGGCGTTTCCATATTAACCTATTATAAAATCACATCTTCCCATTTCAAGTTTTGTTATCTAACTAAATATTAAGAGAACAAAGCAAACCCATTGAATTGATTATGACTGCAGCTTAGTTGACTTGAGAACCAGTTTGGTGTAGTGGTTAAGGCACCAGGCTAGAAACCAGGAGACCATGGTCTAGGTATGAAGCCAGCTGGGTGGGTGACCTTGGGCCAGTCACTCTCTCTCAGCCCTAGGAAGGAGGCAATGGCAAACCACTTCCAAAAAATCTTGCCAAGAAAACTGCAGGGACTTCTCCAGGCAGTCACCAGGCGTCAACAATGACTCAAAGGCACACACAGAGAGGGCTCAGTCTATGATCATTTGTATACAATTCTGATTTGGCAGCCTCGCCAGAGGATCAGAGTCAAGACACTTCCATGGTGCAGGGCATTATCTTGACTTTTTTTGACCGCCCAGTGGATATCCCCACTGGTAACCAATTACCTCAGACAATGATGGGCAAAAATTCATTGTAACATATTTCCTTCCTGAATCAGTACTTTGCTCCTGTTTTTATTTTATTTTATTTTATTTTATTTTCCTTGGAAAATGGGTGACAGAAGTGATAACATGCCTTAAGAAGGTAAACACTTCTTATAGGCCTTACTTCCTCAATGATTATGAGCTACAGTCATCCTTATTGTGTCAACAAGATTTGATACATGCAGTTTTTATAGTATGTTTGATACATGCAGTATTCTGTTTAAAAAGGGAAAAGCAAAAAACAATGGAAAAAATAGGTTCTCCTGAACGTTCTCCAACGATTCATAACTTATACTTTGGCATTTCTGTACTGTAATTGCCCATATACTATAATACATGCTCTGCCATACAACTGTTGCAAGACAATCTACATTTTGCTGTAGAACAGAAGTAACTAGACATCTAGTGGCTGTTTAAAGTAATTATTTAGCTTCCTTTTTTCCCTATTAGAGTTCTGTAGAGGTCCAGCTTTGAAAGGTGAAATGTGATTTAGCATTTGCAGGGGTGTGAAAGTAATACCTGTTGGGTACCTTTTAAAGCAGCTGTGTCTTTTCAATGACCTGAGTGGCTGCCCACTGCAGCTGACATGCAGTTCCAAAAGATACCTTTGCTTTAAAGTGATCCTGGCAACTGGCAACTGTTATTTGCACACCCAAATCAGATCTAGATCTTGGTGAAGGCTTGTTCTGTACAATTACTGTAGGAACAAATGCTCTTGGGGATGCTTCCCACCTTACAGCTATACACACATATATTTGCAGCAATATCAACAATGTGGAAAAAGCAAACATGGTTTTAAAAACTGCAAATACAAGAAACAAAAATGGCTCAACCATTTAACAGACACACACGTTCTCAATAGCTAGGTTATGGACATATTACGATGTATATAACAATTTTATACTATACAAAGACAGCTTTGTGTACATACTTTCACATGAAACCTACCATAATTTAAGTCTAATACCAGTTTTAATGAACCTACTGATCGTTAATGTTATATTCCAAGAACGTCTTCCATAAAGTAGTAATTAATACTTTTAAAAATTGACATTTGTAGATAGGTTTTACTTGCAAGGTCATGTTTAAGAAATTGACTGCTCTAAGAAACCGAATCCACACATTCTTAAGAATTCCCAAAGTCTAGCTTGTATTTTTAGCCAATATAAAAGATGTTGGTGCTTATATGACAAAATGCACTAGTATGTTACTTAATAAAAGCATATTTTTCAGGTGATCAAACACAAGAGACAGAAAATGCATTTCATTTATTGTAGAAGGACATTCTAGAAAGTCTAGATCAGAACTCCATGGCTGTAATCCTAGAGCTAATTATCTATTACTTAATCTCATTGAACTCAGTGGAACTTTTTGGTCAATACAGACAGAATTACATCGTAAAAGTAGTATGTTTAATCACCATAATTTTTTCACAATTTTCTTCAACATTTCTAATAAATATTGCCCCTCTTAACAGATATAAAGTCCATATTGCAACTTGGAAAAAAACCCCTACATTCAAGAACTGAGCCACTCCAATTCAGCATGTGCAATTTAATACATGAAGTAAGGATGTGCAAAATGTTCTATGCACAGAAGAGCCCGTTGTTGGCAGTCTGTGCCCAGATCAAAACAAATGTTGGTTTGGGCACAAAGCCCAAACTAACGGGTCTGGGCTGGACACAGACAAAAAACACATGTATTTGGCAGAAATATATGTTGGATGGGAAAAATGGGAGCAAGGCAAGGGCCCCACTAGTGGATGGAAATGGAGGTACTTATCCCAGAGTACTGAAATTCTGAACCACCAAGACCTGCTCAGAACAGTTTGGCTGTATTTCCAACTCACAATGTCTTTGTTTCATATAGAAAACAAAACACATTTTCTCTTCTGTGCACTCCCATAATTTATACCTTAAGACTCTCCTAACTAAACTGTCAAAAAGTATCCCACTTTTTAATTCTGGCTTTTTTCATTCCATGATCCTACATCTCAGTGGTCCAAGTTCCATGTCAACATTTGCATTTCTTTTTCCTTAAAACAATCATCATGCTGTAATAAATAGTTAATAGAACATACACAGTCACATATATATTCTTTCAATATGAATCATAACTTTTAGCTTGTGCTTCATAAAAACAGGGCTATTCTTCACTTCTGATTGGATTCCAAAAACATCTTTCAGAGCATGCAGCAGTATGAACGTAGCCCGTCTGCAACTTTTTAGAGCAGCTGTGTTTTTAAAGATGTGGCTGCTTTAAAGAATTGCAGACAACTACATTTGTACTTCAAAGCCCCGCACAGCCCTACAATATATCATTCCCCTCCAAATTAGATATCTTATTTATTAGTTCTTTCAGGTGTTCCTGCAGCAATTTTGTACTGAGATAATAAAGTATTTTTTTCTGATAAGCATAATGAATTGATTTAACAACCATTCCATACCAGTTCCTTGATCACAGGTTTCACAGACAGAAAGACAGCATGGCATAGAGACTACAGCTATTATGGGAACTGACATAGTATCTAAGCTTACTCAAGCACAGAATTTTCCTGAAGGAACATTAGAAATCTAATCAACAAAACCCACAAATAAATAATACCTCAGAGATATTTCAGAACAGAATCTCTATGCTTCTTGCTTACAGTAATGTCCCTTAAAAGATTTCAGTAAAAATATACCCATGTTTAAAGCATGTTTAAAGTCTACTTATGCATCAATAATAAAACTGAGGTTCTGTATCTTTAAAAAATATTGCATCTCTTCAGCATAGGAGCCAAAGCCATTTCTTTACAAATAAGGCAAAAGTCTTTCAAAAATATTAATACTGTAAATATTGTTATTGTAAATAGAAATTAAAGCCTTAAAATATACCAATACAGTACTTGAGGATGAGTGATTATTTTTTGTGCATCAAAAATGTTTATCTTCTTCCCACTGGTATAAAACTAAAGAGTCCACTGCATGTCACTTAGCTCGGTGGGATCAGCAAGGCCTCCTTCAGCTTCCAAATAATTCATAAGAGCAGCCATGGCAGTGTCTTTTTCAAAATCTAATTGAGAAGTGCCACCTGGGGGGAAAAAGTAAATAAATGCATTAATTTATGGCCCACAGAAAAATTTTAATGGGAAACAATTCTCCACAATTCACAGTTTATCCTGAAACATTCCTTCCCTTTTTTGCCTTGCAAGGATACATATCTACAACCTCATCATCACACTGTTCTGTTAAGGGCAAGCAATATTCTGCAAAGCAAAGAAAAGGAGGAAGAAATAATAAGCCAAAGAAATTAAAGAGAATTAAAGAGAGAAAAGGAAATATATCTAAAACTAGTTCACACCAACACCATTCCCTGTCTCTCCATATATTTCTGTCCTCACATATCATCCTTGCTTCCATCACATCCATATGCTGCTTCATACACACATTACCTTCTGTTTCATAAATGTCCCACCTCTTCCTTTGTGAGGATCTCAGCAACTCCATCCAACCACAACTTTTCTCAGCCTTCCCCTTCCTCTTGATCCATTCCCTCTTCCTTCATGTATTCGTTTTTTAGTTTGATCCTCATTCAGTATCTCTACATGACCAAACCACCTCAATATCTCTCTTTCACACAGGTCAACACAGTCTGTGTTCATTCAGGACCCATTCATTCTTGACCATGTCTCTTGCTGTTTTTCGTGTTTCTTAAATACTCACTTCCCCTGTATTTAGCTTACTTTGGTTTCTCCTGACATATCCAACTTTTACTTTCATTTAAACAAAGTGAAAAGAATCACACACAGCCATATTTACACAATTTGACACACAGTGTAGACCGCATATTACCTATTACCTTTCTTCCAGAATTCACGTATCTTAAAATTTCTATCCTGATACATGGACTGGTCAATTTACTGTAGGGTTTTTTTTCCACATTTTTTCCACATAGTATAACTTGCAGTCACTTACTCCATTTCCCCCATCAGGCAGAACCCCCTGGATCTTTAATATACTCATTTTCAGCTCCATGCTCCTTATGGCATCATATGATCTATCTGTTATTATTTGCTGCAAATCACTTGATCAAGAGGGAAGCTCCTGCAGAAAAGGCTTCCCTCTTGTAACACTTTGGGGGTGGGGGGATTTTCAGCAAGTACACTCAACAGGTACACCTTGCGTGGGCAGATTCTATTTGGTCTAAGCAGTGTTGCAGGTAACCAGATTGCAAGCAAACCAGCACTTTATCTTGCATCTTGAAACATGCCAGTTACCCATATAATTCCTGCAGAATTGGTGTTACAGGACAAAATTGGGTTGTCCCCATTAACATTCATTCCATTGCATTTGCACTAATTACCCTTTTCATCTCATCTTCAGGGGCAATCCAATGCAGAATATACTAGAATAGTCCACCCATGAGTTGACAAGGGTGTGAATGACCATTGCCAGTGTCTTCTGCTTCAGGAACAGCTGCTGGAGAAAGGCCCTCATGGCTACAGCTTTCAACTACTGTTGCCATGGATGTCTATGGCATGCAGCTTTCTGGCATGCAGCTGTACCATTTTACATCATTCCCACTCTTGCATTTATAACTTTCATTTTTCATCACATCATTCAAGGTCAATAACATTTATAGCATTTGTTTTGATTCTACTTTTCAAACATATCACTACCATTTCCATACAAAATCTCTAAAATACTCCTTCCAGCATTCCCTCACAAGAGCTTTTTTTGATAGGAGTTTTAAGACAAATAAGGCTGGAATGTCAACAATGGAAAAAATATTTGATAAACTAAGCTTTGCATAGACAGGATGTCCCACAGAATCTCTGAGCAGTCTAATTGTTCTCATCAGCCTCTTCAAAAGATCAAAAATGCTCACTTTCCTTCACCACTGAAATGTTTACTTCCTCCAATTTTGAAAATATTAAAGCTGACAATGTTCATGTTTTTTCTTAGATAAAATACTATTTTGGCATTATTTGTAGACTGCCTAACATATATGACTTGTCCAGGCAGTCTCCGAGAATCAGACACAATTGAATGGATTAAAAAAAAATCACTTTATGTACATTGATGGGTTTAGAATTTTGTTTTGATCACTGCAAGATCTTAATCAAAGCATGCACTAGCAAGGAAGTATGAATAACTAACTGTCATCACAGCAACATGCAGAGGCTATTTTTACGAGAAATTTTTAAAATGTAAAGATTGCAACCTATGAAAAAAGACTTGTTTCCAAACTGATATTCAGTACAAGCCATTTGCCAGCCAATCTGCATATTTAAATGGAAACGCTGTGACCAGATACCAAAGCTTTACTCTTAGTAAGAGTGGCAAAATCTTACTGTTCATTTCAATCCGTGTTTTTCAAACTTAGCAACTTTAAGATGTGTAGACTTCAACCCCCAGAATTCCCCAGCCAGCATACTGGCTAGGGAATTCTGGGAGTTTAAGTCCACACATCTTCAAGTTGCCAAGGTTGAAAAAAAAACTAATTTAAAAGCTCTGTTTCTGCTATCATTATAAGGTGAATGAAGAGAAGTACAAGTAAACTCTGATCCTTTTGGCTCTGACATACTTTCCCAGTTCTGAGTTTCTTTTTCTATTCCATCAGTGGGTCAGGCTTTAGTCATATGTTATGCAGATGTTTTCTCAGCTGGAGCTCTCAGCTGGACGTAGATTCAAAGTATTCATTTACCACAAGTATTTCTGAAGAAGTTATAAATTTTCAGTAAAGACGTTAGGAAGAAAGAAACTTACTGAGAAGGGGCTCATTGTTAGAGAATGAAATCACATCTTGATTTTGCTCTGAAGTTTCTAAATCTTCTATCCCTGAAGGACATAGTTCTGTAAATTCTTTATTTGGCACCTGAAATGACATTAAAAAAAATCAATGGAATCAGTATATACTGCTACTGAAAAATGAGTCAAAGGGGATAACTCAATTACAAATAAGGGTACCTTTAATTGTCCAAGTTGCCTATATGAGCTTCATGCTAATTGGGATTTCAAAACCTCAATTCAAATATATATATGTGTATATATATATATATATATATTTGTGTGTATGTGTGTATACACACACACACATACGTATGTACGTACACATGGACCCACACACACACACAGAGGTAGTCCTTGCTTAACCACCACAATAGGGACAAGAAATTCATTGTTAAGCAGGGTGGTCATTAAGCGAGGCATCATGTGACTGCACCCAATTTTATGACATATTTGCAGCAGTCGTTAAGTGAAACACTGCAGTCGATAAGTGAAAAACATGGATATTAAGCGAATCACATGGTCATTAAGCGAATCATGCAGTTCCCCATTGATTTTGCTTGCTGGAAGCTGGCTGGGAAGGTCACAAATGGTCACTACAATGCTTACTTTAGAGAAAACACACAGAGATGTGCCCTGTTAAATATGGGAATACAGGAACCTGTTTACCAATCAATTTTGTCTTTTTTCTGCTTCTAATTACCTTGACCGAGCCATTCACGTGATGAAAATGAAATGAAAACCACATGGACACATCCCTAACTAGAAGCCAATCCAGATTCAAGGAATCTTGTACCTTTTCAGCTCCTCATGCATTATAAAATTGAAGGGGTTCCTTCTCTAGAGCAAATAGTGGTACCCATCTGCTCTACCTGTCTCCTATATTCATATACCACTGTAAATGAAGATAGATGACAAGGTCCAAGAAAAAAAAGTCAGGACAAAATAGTATTTTTCCATTTTAGAAACCTTTTTATATCTATATGCTGATCATAAAATGCAACCAAGGCTGCCACTGCACCAGTATCTTCTTCAACCGCAGAATATGTATCTGATCATGTGGGTATTCTTCATCAATGACCATGCCATCATCATCATCATCATCTATTAAACTTGTATGCCACCCAACTTCCAATGACTCTGGGCAGGTCACAACAATCAAGTAAAGAAATTACAATAAAATCAATGAAAGATAAAAGATGGCAAGTGTGACAGACCAGACGGAATGAAGCCAGGGGTCTCACTCTCTGTCACCAAAGGCCTGTGTGAAGAGCCAGGTCTTCACCACTCTTTTGAACAGCAGCAGACTGGGGGCCACCCGGATCTCAGGGGAACCTCATTCCAGAGGGCTGGCACTGCTACAGAGAAGGCATGCTTCTAGGGTCCCAACAGATGACACTATTTAATCAAAGGAACCAGAAGTGTGCCAACTCTGCAAGATAGAAGTGGTTGGGCAGATACGGAGAAAGGCAGTTCCTCCAGTAACCAGGCCCTATATCATAGCAGAGATGGAGTCAGGTACCTAGCTTGGTCCTCACTCAATGCACAGATACACTTCACGCTTGTACATTACATCAGATCCAGTTCTGAAGTCTAGATCTTCTGGTGGCAAGTAGCTTATGGATACTCACATTACCACAGTTTACAGCTAGGACAGGAGAAGACTTCCTCATAAGATCAGATGGGCTTAACTCACCAAGAGGAGATGCATGTAATCTAGATAAAGCAAAATATACTGTTTAATCCTCATCACAAAGTGTTGTTAAAGTCTGGTCATTGATAATGCTTTTCATTAATACAGCTCATGTTAAAAGCAAGAGGAATACAGTCACTTAAACATACTCTATTCATTATTTTAAATTTATCCATAGATAACACACAAGATCTACATGAACCATCTAAATCACTTCAAATTCTGCACATGGAACATCATTCCAGACAGGGAAACAATACAATACAGTGAAGATCAGACTTCCAGTTACAGCTGGAGGTCAATGCACAGAAAGCATCATGAATAGCAGGACCTCGTCTATTGATCTTAGGAACAAAAGTGGGGGAGATAATCTACCAGGTAACCTAGCCAAAAGTTGTTTAGGTTTTTTAATGCCAACAGCAGCACTCTGAACTTGGCAATTGCTTTAATTTTGTCATCCTGGCTGCCAGATTCTTTACCAGTTGCACTCTCCAGACCAAACCCTGAAATGACCCTCTAGACAAGAACTCAATACTGCATTAAATTCAAGTCCGACAGTATGTTACTGTCAACTAAATCAGATAGTGCTATTGATCTGAGCAATTAGATTCATGTCCCTGGGATAGGGGACTTGGATCAAATTGCTCAGATTAATACTGGAAGGAAGGTTAAGGTTACAACACAATTCCAGCAAGTACTCTTCTTTCAAATGAGATTCCATTATATAGGCAACCTAAGGCAGCGAACTCTTGTCCATTTTCTCATGTTCTTTCAATGCAGGGGGGAGCAGATTTTCCCCTTTTGCAACACTGGGTCAATCTGTATCTGTTCACTGTTTTGATAACTGCTATTCCTTTTATGAGCACGAGAAATGTCTCAGAAAAATGCTCTTGTGTGTAAAAACTGGAACGAGAGGTAAAGCAATGAGGAAAGGAAAACTAAGGAAGAAGCATTGAGGCATCTTTTTATATTTATGATTGTTGCATTTTTCTAAAAGCTCAGAGAGAACAACATATCCTCCATTTCCTTTTCTTAAAAAAAATCAGTCTGCATGAAATTGATAGCCAAAACTGAAGAGTTACTACCTTTGCAGATCTAAAACTTCATTTGCAATTTTGGTTCCTATGCTCCCAGCTCCCAGGATAGTACCTGTACACATTCCTGGTACACCAAGGAATTGTGGTTTTGTTGTATCTGTATTTTAAGAGAAAATATAATGTTACAAATACCAACATTTATCTTTTCTAAAATGAAATTTGTTAAAACAAGAATAGGATATATTTATTTTAATCTTATTTTATGTGTTGGCTTTTCATGACCTTTTATGTTATGCAACCCACCAATTTGAATCTTGATGAGTAAGGTGACATTCCCCTCCAATAAAACGGTGCTCTGATACACTATAATTGCCACTGTTTCACTGAAACAAAATTGTAATTATGGTTCCTTTTTCCATATTTTTTTTCTTTACAAGACTAAACCCAACCAAAAACAGCATGCAGTTTTTCCCTAGGTGTATGAGCAAATTTGTCCATGAATCCTCAATTGAGGACAGCAAATGCATTTGTCTATGCTGACTTTAAGAAAGAAAGAAAGAAAGAGAGGGAGAGGGAGAGGGAGGAGGGGAGGGGAGGGGAGGAGAGGAGAGGAGAGGAGAGGAGAGGAGAGGAGAGGAGAGGAGAGGAGAGGAGAGGAGAGGAGAGGAGAGGAGAGGAGAGGAGAGGAGAGGAGAGGAGAGGAGAGGAGAGGAGAGGAGAGGAGAGGAGAGGAGAGGAGAGAAGAGAAGAGAAGAGAAGAGAAGAGAAGAGAAGAGAAGAGAAGAGAAGAGAAGAGAAGAGAAGAGAAGAGGATGCTTTTGAATATGAATTAACTGCATGACCAAATGAAGGCCATTATGGGACTGAAGGCCATATACTGAACTTAAACTGAAGGCCATTATGGTACTATAGAAAGTCAGTGCTTTCTTTACTGGGGTAAACTAACAGATTTTTCCCCTGCCCCCAAAACAGAATGCCAAAATAAGTGACATTACAGACCCTTCCTCCTGTGAATGTGTTTTGGATCTGAGGCATCTCTGATTCCAGTTGCCTTCAGTTAGGAGAAACAACAACAGAAAAGAGATGGCCATTTCAGCAAAGCCTTACTCATGATCCTTGCAAGTTTCTGTGAATTCTGGTCATTTATTAAGAAATGTTTGGAAGATGAATCAAGCCCATCGGTTGAATAACATGTGGCCCAAGGGCTGCCCTCCTAACTGCTCAAGTTTTGATCAGTGTAACCCTGCTACTTGTAGTAATACGGAAAGGGCCTCTGACCACCACAAGGATGGACTTGCCTTCTGAAGACAGGGAACTGCAGGGTAGTAAATTTTCTTCAGCGGATTCATTGTGACCTCTAAAAATATAAAAACAAAAATAGATGAAGGCATTTCCCTAGCTGTAGATCATCTGCTCTATGCACCATTTGCTGCTTCACATTAGAGACAGGCAAACAGGAGGGAAATACAAGATTCACATGTTATTCCATACAAGTAAAAAATAAGTAGAATTTTGACATGGATAAACTATCCTTAGATGGAAGTGCGGGTTACATTTTGGATCTAGCCAGATTTACAATCCCTTTTGGACTCAGTTGCCACTATTGATTAGAGCAATGTTTCTCTACCTTGGCAACTTGAAGATGTGTGGACCAACTCCCAGAATTCCCCAGCCAGCACACTGGCTGGAGAATTCTGGGAGTTGAAGTCCACATATCTTCAAATTACTGAGGTTGAAAAACACTGGATTAGAGAATTAAATGGAGGATATCTGGTTTTATATACTTTATTTTGGTTGTCAACAGGCAAAAGTGCGACATATTTTATCCTAATCACATCTGCTTCATACAGGAGTTTAGATAAACTTTTCACCTAGGTGCTAACTCAGCATCTTTGAAAAACTTTATCCCAGGGCCGACTTCTAACATCTGTGTAAACTTCTGAATTCAACACCAGCTCAGCATGTTCAAAAGTTATAAAAAGCCCCATCAATTAGTATTAGGAACTTTCTCTTTGATGGCTTCAACAACACATTATTTCTGCATAAACAAAGAACATGTGGTTTCTTCTCAGAAGAACAACTATATTCTTTAATGTGTCAGAGGAACATCACTGCTAATCTTTGTACCCTTTTTCAATTTTGAAACTACCCCAGAATGGTTGAAGCAGCCAGTTCCAAGTATAAAAAACCTGTCCTGACCTTGACATTGTAAGAGGAGAGCTGTGTCAGTCTATAATAGCCCAAAATTCAGCTTTCCACCCAAACACATTTTATGAAAAGTTATTAACTTAAGTGAGCTTCTGAGCGAGTGTGGTTGACAAAACCTTAAACCTTTCAATAAAATGTGTGAGTCTCATTTTTGCCACCAAACTCCTTCTGATTCTTGAACTGAAGTGCCTCAAATCTGAAATGGTGACTCAAATTCAAAATGCCTTGAGTTTGAAACGTTCTGCACATCACAATAATAATACATACAGGAAGCTTCTAACACAAAGCAAGTGGAAAAGAGCTTGTCATTCCTGTGTGTGTGTGCGCGTGCGTGCATGTTTTACCCCAGAGGTCTGAAATGGAATGAGAAAGGGCAGATATTTAATAAGTACAATCAAATATAGGCTGATATAAAGGGAAATATATTTGTTTTACTCAAATTTAGCATTTGTTGCCATGTTTCATGACTGAATAAAAAAACAACATAGACAGAAAAATACTCCATTTATAATTAACTAGTCTAAACCCAACATAACTATTTGCTTAATGCTGTATAATTAAAATATGAAACAGAACTATATAAAAAATAGGCTGTTTATATAGAGTGCTGAGAAACTTACAAAACAACTGTATTGATTGACACAATATATTCCAGTTCTTTGGTCCATGGATTGATGAAACTAAACCACTGACTTTTTAAGGTGACAAAAGAACCATCTTTTGCTTTGAATTTGTAGAAATTTGTAAATATTTTTTCTTTGCTCTGTAGCACTGGGGAAAAATACATTTTACAGAAACAAGTTATTAAATAAAACCAAGGTTAATTTCTGTGCTAAATGGTGCTTACCTACATAGCAATTTCACAAAGCCTTTTAAATGTTTTATATGTTCTCTCAGTTATTCTATTATACCAGTCATACTGATTTCTATGTAACAGTTGGAAAGAAATTGAGCATCAGTTTGGGGAAATCCACAGTGGATTTTGAAGGGTTTGGCTACAGGTTTTTGCCAGCAAATTGAAAGGGAGATGAAAATCTACTTTATTTCTTTTGGTGGAAGAAATACAATGCACCACCACAGCTACAGTATGCCAGCCAACTCAAGTTACTCTAAGCAATGCCTTGAAACAACTGCATCTGCCTGTCCAGCTTGATCACTGAGAATAGTATGAAAGTGAGGAAATGTATTGTACGTTTGTTACATACGAAGTTAAGGTAATGGTCTTGAATTACAGAACTGTTTATGTGAATGTGGAGTTGGAGGCTGACAGATGAAAAGATAAAGAGATGCATGATGGAAGTGAAGCATGTATGAGAATAAAAGAGATGCTTAGTGAGATGGGTGGAGGATGAGCAAAGACCCCTGACTTGTTTATGAATGTAGAATACAAAAATGAATGACCAGCTGGGAAAAAAAAGTACACTGATGTATTTTGGTGATCCAGTGGGAACAAATGTGGATTGAACTATAAAACAAATATAAGAAGGAAAAGTGACTGCGTCAAGAGGAAGACCAGGAAAAGAGTGGTTGAAGCTGAAATGCTCCTCAAGAAGAAGAAACAGGTGAGAAGCTTAAAGAAGAAAAGCCAATGAATGAAGCAACGTGTTGACATGGTAGGAACAAAGATAGTTTGCAAGGACAGAAAGATATGGAGAGAAGTAATTAATAATGTTGGTATAAACTAGATTTAGCTGTATTTCCTTTTCTTATCTCATGTCTTATTTGACTTATTATTTCTTACTCCATCTTTGCACTTTAGCACTGGATGGATGGATGGATGGATGGATGGATGGATGGATGGATGGATGGATGGATGATGTGTGTGCTCTACATGATTCTAATCACATTTCAAACTGTGGTTTGGCAAATTACACAAGGAAGGAACAGAAATAAGAACTTAAAAATAGGCTGATTTAAAAGTTTAAACTGTTAAAACATACTGTTTTAGTGGCTCTTTCTAAGCTGCAAACCAACTCAACAATATAATGGAACAATTAGCAGTTCTGTGTATGTGTACTCTACAATATTTACACCAGCTATTTACATTAGGTCAGTATTTTCTTAGTAAGGTCTCAGCCATCAAATAAGCTCCTTGCCAACATTTAAATCCAAGTCCACAGCCATTAGATTACATCTTTATTTGTTCTGTAGAGATCTGTTCTTAAGTTTCATTGTTCTGCTACAATACCCTTCTAAAGCTTAAAAGTGTGTTATGATATCCTAGCAGTCTGATACTTTGATGGATGTTCAAACACTGAACATTAAGATTTGAAAAGGGGCTGTATGTTCAGCTGAACACATCCATAAACTTCCCTTACAAACCTATCCATTGTGGAGACCTTGTAAGCATGTCCATCTGGATACGCTTAATTGGCTTCACTTTGGAGATTTTGGGACCTAATGAATAAGGTGGAGAAGAATTAACTTCTAAATCTCCCATTGGTAGGCTAAACAACTGTAGAGTTTCTTTGATTATTCTAGAGAAGACAAGAGCTAAGCTATCAACTGAAATATTTTCAAAAAGCAAGTTTATGAAGGTATATATGTTAATGCTATTTAATTCTGCTTTCCACCAGTACATATTCAAGGTTAGAAGCTTCATACCAAAATGTTTATTCAAGAGTTCTACACTGTAGTTAGGGAATAACAGCCATACTATACCTGTTTTGTGTTTTTCAGTTAGATGATTGTGGTCATCTTGGTGGAAATATTCATAACAAGAAGTTCCTAATAGTTCTTGGGGTAAATATCCTAAAATTGCTGTTGCTCTGTACAGAAATATGAATGTAGTATAATCTACAAACTTCTAAAATTAACTTTCCATAATTCACTAGCTTTTTTTGTAGCATATACAAAACAGAAAACACATACACATACCGGGAGAGATGGGTGGCATACAAATTTAATAAATAAATAAATAAATAAAAATAAATATCATAAGAAAGAGATGTTATCTAATTCGGTGAAAGACCCCCACACACACACACACCCTCACAAACAGATTTGAAACTATTTATAACTTCAAATCCTCAGAATCTTGCTTATTATTTATAGGAGTAACTTTCATCAACTAGAACTTTTTGGTTGTATGTGAAACTTTTACAAAATTCAAACACCTCTGATTCAGCAATGACTTGCTACAGAATTGCTTTATATTGCCAAGCAACATCACATTACTAGAAGTACTATAGAAAATAGAATTTATATTCTAACTATTGAAAACCTTAGCCGAGTTCATTCTAACAACTATTCTTTTAAAATGCAGTAAGACAAAAATGCTTACCGTTGATCTACAAACACAAATTTTCCATCCATGGCAAAGCGGGTTACAAATTCCGTTGGCTTGACTTTAATCTCAATGCATTTTTGTGGAACGGTGTAAGGGTGTAATCGCCCAATTGCAACAAGACAATTAAAGTTACCACTCTCTTTTTCTGCATCATTCTCTTCTTCAACCCCCACCTCATTTGTGGGCCAACTCTTCAGATAACCAGTGCAATGAATGGTACAGTACTTTTTATGATCTAATGGAGTCAAAACAGAATAGTTTGTCCTATTTTTTTCCTCTAAGAACTTCTGATGGTAGCAGGAGCAGGAATCTACGCAGAAGACTGCAGTGTTAATCAGTGGGAAGATTTGTTTTTAAGCACTGTTCATTTGATCTGTGGAAGTACACTTCTAATTTTACAAAAGATTAGGGAACATAAGTCAGTTACTGCCCATTAAACTGTGTTCTTGCATATAAGAATATTATCATTAGCAGTGAGAGTTTTCCTGAGCAATATCATTTTGACTTACACTGTAATGTACTGTAGCTTTTAATGACCTCTATAAAATGGAAAAGGAAACCTTGTTTTTCATAGTCCTTCAAAACAGTAGCTAGCATTCGTGACTGACATTTATATTGTGACATTTCTCCATATGAATATAATTGAAAACTAGGTGTGCAAAACAGTTAGAAAATTCTTCAAAATGCCCCTCTCAAGTGTGAGGCTGCTACTTTGAGTGGAAAGTAGGAACCTATCACTCAAATGTTTGGTTGGATTGCAATACTAAGCTAATCTGGGTTGGTCTTGAAGAAGCTAAGCAGAGTCTGAATTGGTTCATATTGAATGGGAGACCATTTAATTTATTTATTTAAATGTTTTACCAGATTTAGAAGCTGCATGACCCCAAATGACACTGGGCAGCTTACATATTAAAAGTCACACACACACACAAAGAAAAAGATCATGAATGTCCAGAATAACACAACACACTCCCCCCCCCCCCGCCCCAATGACAAGGCCTAAGCAACCATCCTACCTCCAAGTTTGGAGTCAAAGCAAGTTTTCAAAGACTTATGGAATACCCTTAGGGTAGGAACTGGATAGATTTCCAGGCAGATGCTGTTCCAGGCACCCAACAGAAGGTGGCTTCCTAGGGTCCGATAGATGACACTGTGAGCATGCGACTCTGCTCAATCTTACTGGGCAGGCAGAAACTATTAGAGATAGGTGGTCCCTTAAATAATCTGGCCCTGTACACCTTGAATTGCACCTGGAAGCCAACTGGCAACCAGTGCAGCTCATGAAGCAGCAATGATACATGAACTTTGGTAAGCCCATCATTGCTTGTGCCACTGCATTCTGGACCAGCTAACCTTCTGAATGGTCTTCAAGGACAGCCCTATGTACAGTGCATCGCAGTTCAGCCTTGAGGTGACTAGGGCATGAACAACTGTCTGAAGGACCTTCCAATCTAAGAATCGGCACATCTGAGGGATCTATGTAAAGCCCCTCCCGTAACAGCTGCTACCTGCTCTTCAAGCAAGAGCTGTGAATCCAGGATAACCCCCAGATTGCATATTAGTCTCAAATGGAGAAATGTAGTCCCATCCAAGATGAAAGATGGAGATTCCCCAGAACCAGGGGGACCAAATAGCCACAGTTACTTAGTCTTATCAGGATTGATCCAGAGACTGCTCCTCCCCATCCAGATCTGAACATCATGACATCCCAAGGCTATACGCTAGATGTGGAAGTCAAAAGGACATCCTTTTGGATGAATGGCACTTCATGGATGAATCCAAGAGTCAAGCTCACCTTGAAGAAAACTTCAACTTTTACTATTCACACTTTTATTACAATTTTAAATCCCTCAAAGTACAATTATTAATATGCTCAGAAAGTTCTAGTGACCTCAATTGGGTTTACTTCTACAGTGCAACTCAATCATATAATAATTCATCAGGATTACCATTTAACATTCTGAAATGGTAAAAGAGAAATGTCTTTTATTTAAACAATACCTTTCTTTTTTGAGTTCGGCAAGGACTCCTTCTCTTCTTTGACTGTGTTTTTTGTATACTTTATGCGGCAAAAAAATGAACGCCGAGCACCAGAATGCAGACGAGAAGATCCCGCTTGAAAATCCATGTGAACTTGCAAACCAGCTTTTCAAGTTTAATCAGAGCAGAATATACAAAAAAAATAATCAAATTATTTATTTATAGTCCCAGACCAATAAAACACAAGTACAACTTTTAAAATAAGTAAATAAATAAATAGAAACCAAAGAAGTGGATATCACTCAGCCTCTGCAAACTATAGCTATTGCTAGAAACTTGGCAACCTTTATAGCAGTTGCCTAAGTTATGTCTTCCACAAGGAATACTGTAATTTCTTGATTAGAGAGACAACTAAAATTTCTGATAACCTGCTTTGTGAGTGCCAGACACCATGGGTAATCCAATGGGCAGTGTAGCAATATACTGATTGCTGACTGAACCTGAGTGCGTGCTGTACGGGAGACAAGTTTGTTTGCCTATGATCTCTATAATAGGTGGTGCGCCAATTCAAGCCAAGGTAAAAATCTGTATGAAATCTGTAGGATATTATAGCGGCAGCTAAAAATCATCCATGAAGAACCTGCTACTGTGCCATAACATACTGTAGCTCTGCTACATCATTATGATTTAATGCTCTATGCAGATTTTCAAACGCTGGAGTTTTAGCATGAAGGAAAAGAAACACAGGTGGATTTAAGAATATAAGCAAGTGAGCTGTTTTACCACTTAGTCATTGTATCATTCCTTTTAATGCTTAAATTGGAATGAATTTAAATTCTGTATGCCTTTCTGACTCCAAAAGGTTTCAACATTCCTATAAGAACTCTGCAGATACTCTTAGCATTTTCCCCACCGCTGAGATCAGATTGGCCCCAATCCCATCAGTGCTCAAGAAAGCCATAAAGATCCAGGGTTTCCAGAAAGTCTGGGGGTCTGTTATGAGTGCAGATGCTCCCTGCAGAGATTCTGTTGTTCCCTGGCATGACATGAGAATCTCATACTGTGATGTGTATTGTATGTAATCTTTGTGGCTATAATTGGGAATGTAAGCCACTTTGAGATCTATATGCAGGAAATACAATAAGCTAAGCTAAACTCAGATAAAAATAAAATCTTACAAAAATATTACAGAGCAAAAAAAAAATGATTTTATGTTAGATATAATTATATAAGACATAATGCAACTGCATTAAGAAAAGCAGCATTTAAATTAAAGGGATTCCTGGTACTAAAGCATTTTACCCCAGGTTTTATTATATCACAACTTTTCTACTGAACAAATTAAAAATACACTAGTACACTGGAGCAAAAGAATGTAAGAAATGGGCACATAATTTAGAACATAAAGAGTATTCATTTCACATGTTTTGATTTTTCAGTTCTATCCAGAGGCTCTCATATGTGCAAGATTTGGTTCATACATATTGTGGGGGGCAAAAATCACCATGTCCTTTAAGGACTTTTAATTGCATGCTTACTTTTGGTATCGATCAGTTTTTCTCTTGGTGAAGCATCTGAAGATGACAGCTGTTCTTTTACTTTGGCAACATCCTTTGGGTGAAGATAGTCAAAAAGACTTTGCCCAGTCAAATTTGTCTGATGGAAAGCAACATGATTAGATTACTGACCATACCTCAACCGTCATACTCAAACAAGCAAATAAAAATACAAGAGTCTAATGTTCGAGTAATTCAATTACTTCATCATCATTATAATCTTTTCAATGCAGTAGAAGCATTTTTCCAGGCTATATTTTAATAATCTCATTTCAGTAATTGTTCTCAGATATTTTCATGCTATAACAATGAGCACTGATGATGGCCAATTACTAAAATAACATCATTTGATTCTGAAAACTGTGATAAGCAAGCAACTATTTGGTGTAAACCATAACTATTTACCTAAAACACAAAATAATATTTTATAAAGGGACTACTTTGAAAGCGTCTCCACTTGCTAGAAATGAAGGCAAAGAGGTGGTAAAGAGCAGTTGGGGCTTAGGGTGGCACCAAAGACTTGCCCAATGATTTTGCCTTCTGGTAAGTGCATGTTTTGGGACTGACAATCATCTCCAGGGCAACTATTTTGTCTCTAAATTCTATATGTGCCCTCTGGCCCATATAGGTTGGGTGCTCCTGATCGATGATTTAGGGCAATGTATTCATCCTATCTCATTGTGACTTAGTCAATAGCCCATCATTAACATACTAGTTATGTTCACTACTGAGCACCAGGAGGCATTATACAACCAGTTTCATTCTTGTTGGAACTTGTCAGGCATAGTAGCCTGTATATCAGTGTTTCTCAACCATGGCATCTTTAAGATGTGTGGACTTCAACTCCCAGAATTGCCCAGCCAGCTGGCTGGGGAATTCTGGGAGTTGAAGTCTATGCATCTTAAAGTTGCCAAGGTTGAGAAACACTGTTCTATACATTAGCCTCTCATATACATACATACATACATACATTCGTTTTTAACAAACAATATCAGGTAACTACATTAATATAATCCAAGATACATATAGAGAAAAAGAAAAGAAAAGAAATAAAAAGTATAGAAAATACAAATGATCTACTGCAATGTGAATACAGAGACAGGTATTGTACATATGAAAATTGGCCATATATATAAAGTATATCAAATTATAATCTATTGCTATTGAGATAAACCATAAAACCTATCTAAATCTGGTGAAATTGTGGTTCCTGCCTCTGATGTCTCATTCATTTAACTTGGTCTATAATTTTTTCTAATGTAGCAATTGAAGCGGCCTTGTTACTCCACAACTCAATTGTTATGTTATCTAGGGTTTTTCCAAAGTTGCGCAATTATTACTTTGGCTGCTAAGGTTAAATAAATAATAAGTTCTCTATCCTTAATCTTATGGTTTGGTCCTATAAATAAATGCAGTAAGCCTAGCTCTGGGGAGCATGCAACTCTTTGATTAGTAATATTATCTATCTCCTGAAAGTTTTTCCACCAAAAGGGTGTAACTTTATTGCATGACTACCACAAATGAAAAAAATTATCCCCCCCCACTTTTTTTTTTTGACCACCTCTCCAACATTCGGAAGAATAATTTTGAAATATACATGCCAATATAACAAGAGTCAAGTGCCAATGCTGTAGAATCTTTCACTGCAGTTCTTGCATTAAAGCTGAGGTGAATCCACCCAGTTTCCAATTTGTCTCCTGTATGGGATTATCAAGATCAGTATCTCAAAGCTTCCTTTAAACCATATGGTGGATCTCCTATTTCTGATTGCAGTAATAACCTACACATTTTTGAAATTGTTCCTTTTGGTTGTTCTAAATAATGAAGCATTAAATGCTCAAAACTGGTATAGGGTCGTGTTGCTGAAGCTCTAATATTTCTATTGCCCCAAAGAGATTTGAGATGATACCAAAAGAGCCACGGTAGCTTATCACCTATTTGTTGCTCAATCTGATCTTTATTGAAAGTCTCCCTATTACTATAACAAATTGTTTAGTCTATAAAGATTGTATTCTCTCAAAGATTTCATTTTAGCCAAACCATCATAATTATCCTGATTGATATATGTTATTAGAGGAGTTAGAGGGGAAGTATCCTTTATCAAAACTGTGTATTTGCTGTCCCAAAATGGAAGCATTGTTTTAGTAATAACATTTTTAATCTGTTTTATTCTAGAAGAATGTTTTGGGTGAAAAAAAAAATTAATTTGTAAATTTATCTGGCTATAACATAGTTTCAACTTGAATCCATTGTTTAGAAGAGTCTTCCAAAATAAATGTCCTAACTATGCCATTTGATAGTATATTAACAAATTGGGCATGTCCCAGCCTCCCTGTTTCTGAGGTCTATATAAAATCCTTTTATTTACTCTCAGTTTTTGTGCATGAAAGGAAAAGCTTTTTATTTTATTTTATTTTATTTTATTTTTTGCCAGTGTCTTAAAGCCTGTTCTGGAATTGCCACTGGGAGGCATTGAAATAAAAAATTAAGCCATGCAAGAATTTTCATTTTTACCACTGCAATTCGCCCTAAACTATTGAAATGTTTTGAAGCCCAATTTTTCATTTCCTTGTTTAATTTCTTCCATGTTGGTACATAATTATTTGTAAAGATTTTATTAATATTTTTGGTAATAGTGATGCTAAATATTTTAAAAATGTATATACTGTTAGAATACCTAAGGCTGTGGAAATTTCCTTTTGAGTTGTTGGGGGTGTATGAAAAAACATCACATGTGATTCATGAAAATGAACTGATAGTCCTGACACCTCTGCAAATTCCTCTAACCCCTTAATATAACTAGCTGAATGAGAAGCACCTGAGAGAGTCAAGATTATATCATTTGCAAATAGATTTAAAAGGTAAGTCTTATTTCCCATTTTTATCCCATTAATCTGATTATTGGATCTAAATGCTATTGCCAGTGCTTCTATAGCTAAATTAAATAGTAAAGGTGATAAAGGACAACCCTGGTTAGTACCTCTTAAAATCACGATGGGATCTGAAACATAACTATTAAGTCTTATCTGAGCTTTAGTCGGTCTGTAAATACGTTCAATCATCTTACAAAAGCCAGACCCAAATTTAAATTTAACTTTTGTTTTAAAATTGTATTTTCAGAGAATCAAAGGCTTTAAATTTATCTAAAGAACACATGGCTAATGAAAATGTATTAATTTTACTAATTTGTATAATATTTAATAGTGTCTTGATAGGAGTAGATATATTTTGGTTTGGAATAAGGCCAGACTGATCCATATAAATAATTTTATCTATGATCACTTTTAATTGGTTAGCTAACAGTTTAGTGTACAGTTTATAATCTGTATTGAGAAGTGAGATGGGCCTATAAGATGGCAAATTCTGGGAATTTTTACCCGATTTAAGGATCAAAAGTATCTTAGACTTTTTCCAAGATTCTGGTAAAGGTTCCCCTTGGTGCAAAGTATTGCATAATAACAGAAATTCGGGTATTAAGTTCTCTTTAAATTATTTTTAAAATTCCCCTGACAATCCATCAGGGACAGGAGCTTTTCCATTCTGAACAGAATTAAAGACTTAGTGCTTTTTGAAATAGAAAAAGGAGATTCCATACACTGTGCATCTTCTGAAGCCAATTCTGTGAATGTTAATCTATTTAAATATTGATTACTTTTTTTGATGGATTATCTGAGAAATAAAATTATTGAAGGAAAAGTTTGAATTGTTCACTTATATCTTTGGTTTTGGTCACAGTTTGACCATTGCTATTTTTAATTGCACTAATGCATTTTTTCTCCTTAGCTTTTTTTACTTTGTTTGCCAGTATTCTAGAATTTCTCTTAACAAGTTCTTAGTATCTTTGCATAACGTTGCACAACATGATGTATGACCTCAGCCTAGATTTTTGATTGGCACAGTAAGAGTCATCAATGTGCATCACATATTTTCAATTTTAAAATAATCAAGCACCTCATTAAAAGCTGTGGTATACGAAAAGCCAAGAGTTATAAAATGATTTGCAAGGCTCTCTTAAGTTCAAAGTCGGGGTTTGCAACTGCATTCATAATGAACCATTTTGCATTTTGCATGCAGTATAATATTGAAAACAACTGCAAGGAGTTAGTTGGGGGAGGAAACATTATTTTCATCTTTATTTTAAACCAAGTATGATTATTTTTCAGAAATAATCTCTGTTCAGGCCCAGAATTGTTGTTAAGTACTAGAGTCATCAGTAGAATTTCTAAACAATAAAAACATAAACCCAATGCATCTCTTAATACTGATTCAGTGAAAACAACTTCAAGGATGGACTTGAAACCTTCTAGAGAACTTTTCGGTTACTTACCTCCTCTCTCTCATAGCCAAATTAAAGTAATTCCACTAGAAATAAATGTTTCCCTTGATAGAGTAGGACATTATCACAGACAAAGAAACCATATTTTCTAATAAAGGAAAATTATGCAGATTTGAACTAAGAAACCTGAGGTCCCAGAGTGGATCTAATCCAATTTCTGCAGCTCCAGCATTGCCCTTGAGCAATTACTGAAAGTTGATACCACAATTTCCCATCATTTTGCAGCACGGAACACAGTGTAAGCCCTAAAAATGACTTAATATAATATTTTGCCCACATCAAGGAGCTTATGTGAATACAGCAAACGTAAAGCTCTTGATAGAAGGATTTTAAATATAAGGTTACCTACTGGGTCATAATTAAGTATCTTGGAAACAGATTCTGAAACAAACAGGATTTTTCCTCTGTCACACCCAACCACAAAAAGGAAACCATCTGCAGCCTATAAATAAAGAAAACAATTATAAAACATTAACACTGATGGATAAATATAGGCAGCTCTGTAGAAAAAATAAGGTCAAGATAGAGGAAAGCAATATCAAAATATTGATATTATTTTCATTAGTGTTTAGGCTGTCAGGAAAACTCAGAGAAACCAGCACCATAGACATTGCCTCACCCTGAAGATAGAACCACAAATACTTGTGCATTTCCCTTTCCCTTCTTTTAGCAACTAGGATTTTGCTCCTCCCAGTAACAATCACAGAAGCTCACTAGGGAATAAACGGCTTCCGGCATTTCCAACATTATGGAGTTTTGGTGTTCTCTGAGCTTGGTTGTTTGCTTGCAGACGTTTCATTACTCAACTAGGTAACATCAACAGTGTAAGCACCAAGACTCCACAGTTCAACTCTGAGCTACAGATACTCTCTTCTATTGCATTTCCAACATTCTGTTAGTCAGAATTTACCTCTAATTCTTCTAATTCCAAAGGCTTTAACACATCCTAAATTTAATGCAATGCTCTTCATCTACTATTAATCAGACATTTTCGTTTTGTTGCCTTGCAATCTTAGAAAGGAGACTGTATCACCTAAGCTTTATAGACTTTGGGCTAAATCACCTATAAATAGCCCTATGGTATTTACAGAATTTGGTCACCTAATGCGAAGAGAGGAGTCTTTGGAAAAGACCCTGATGCTGGGAAAGATTGAAGGCAAAAGGAGAAGAGGACGGCAGAGGATGAGATGGTTAGATAGCATCACTGAAGCAATGAGCATGAAACTGAGCAAACTCAGGGAGGCAGTGAAGGACAGGAAGGCCTGGCACAATATGGTTCATGGGGTCACGAAGAGTCGGACACGACTTAACGACTGAACAACAACAACAACAATTTACAGAATTTATTTTGTCATCATCACTGTTCAGTACTATATACTAATCATCTGAATGTGTTATGCTGTGATGTGACCTGTGGTTACACCAATAAATCATTTCTGATTCTGATTCAAGCCAACCATCTTAATTACTTATTAAATACAACTCAAGTTCTCAAACTCCAGCCAACCTCATTCAACATATTCACATCTTTACTTGCTAACATTAGTGATTTAAATAGCATGACTTAAATACAAGGTTACCTACTGGGTCATAATTAAGTATCTTGGAAACAGATTCTGAAACAATCTGGGTTTTTTTTTCCTACTTCATATGAATTTCCAATGTACACTAATAGATATCTATATCATGGAAATAATCAGTCCGATCATGTACTTACTTATAAGTAGCATGTATCTGCCTAGTTCCCTTGATTTAATATTAAGCACAAAATATATTTCTTAAACAGTGTTTAAATATTATTTTTATTTTAACTAAATCTAATCTGTGACTCAGTCTAACAAGCAGCTTACCAAATTCCCTTGGTTTTACAACTTCATCTGAAAACTTCTAACGTTCCAATCCTGATGTAATATCTATTTTAAGTCTTGTCTTGTATTAAAATAGAGCGGTGCAAATTCAGAATGTTTCAAACATACAAACACCAAGACTGAAGTCTAAAAAGGGCTGTTCCAAGTTCAAAAAAGGAAGTTATAACACTGTTCTGACTGTGGCAGAAGCGTTCTTTTAAGCTTGAAACAACGCTCACATTCAGAATATTTCTGGGTATGGAGGGAGCACTCTGTAAAGTCAGAGGAGCCTGTTTTGAGCTCAAAATGGGACATTTGCACATCTCTCCTTATAAATAGTCTTGAAACTATTCATTCTAGATGTAAATACTGTTGTATAATACAGCTGCTATTTACAAAAATAGCAGGCCCATGTCTCCACCTTTAATTTACCTTAAGGATTAGGTGTTGAAGTTCATCATCTTGTAAAAACGAAGGCTTATATCGAACTTCTGAGTAAGAACTAGTAGAACCTACAAAATATTCATGAAAGAAAATTATTACAAGGAAGGAAGGATGGAAAACCAGACGCTCTTTAATTAACCCCCCCCCCCAAAAAAAACCAGATACACAACACATGCACTTATTAGAACTCAGAACTGGCATTCTAAATTACTTTTACAGCAAACCAACATGGGATTTTATATCAATTTACAAATGAAACCAAGAATAAAACAGATAGAATGACATAGCAAATAGATTTTCCTTCCAACAGACTGATAGGATGAAGGCTGTTGCCATATTTCCTCAATAGTAATGAGAGGATGCCAGGATTATTAAAGATTGAATAACGCTCACTGCAAGGTGAGTGACGTATTGATCAATGCTCCTTGGCAGGAATTTCAGTAGAGTACGGGAAGAATTGTTTTAGCTTCCACCATCTGAATAGGATTGATTACTTATACTATCCTATTATAAAACTAATGTATAATTAAGCCTTCAGACACACTTAAGTCCTGTTGATTTCCTGAACTCTAAGAGTGAACAAAATGGTTGGACCCAAACCTAACAAACTGCTTCAAGAACAAATGGACCAGTGCAATCTTAAAACTCATCACAACACCACTACTATATATGCCTACTACAAGGTATTGTGAGCTTGGGAGCCAGCTTGATGATGGATGGGAAAATGAAATAATAATAATAATAATGAGAATGAGAATATGCTATTTTATGTAATAGTTAAGGTGAATAAAATAAAAAACAGACACACGTAGTCCTCAACTTATGATCATTCATTTAATGACCGTTCAAAGTTACGATGGTGCTGGAAAAAGTGACTTATGGCCAGTCCTTGCACTTACGACCACTGCAGTGTCCCCATGGTCACGTGATCAAAATCCAGGCACTTGGCAACCAGCATGTATTTACAATTTACTGCAGTGCCCTCGGGGTCACATGATTGCCATTTGCAACCTTCCCAGGAGGCTTCCAACAAGCAAAGTCATTGGGGGAAGCTGGATTTGCTTGACAACCACATGAAGCACTGAATGACTGCAGCAAAAAGTTTGTAAAATGGGGCGCAACTCAACGGCCACAGCACTTAGCGATGGAAGTTCTGTCCCAATTGTAGTCGTAAGTCGAGGACTGTATAGATGCAAGAAGTAACAGCAGGGCATTCCACTGGCTTCCAATACATGCAGATGAAGTGTACAATTGTACCTGCCATTCTGCACTGAAGCAGCTGCTTTTTTTTTTAAATGAGTATTTATTAATTAAAAATAGGGTAATATAAAATGGTTTCAGAGCATACAACAGAAAAGTGTTCACATTTGATGAACTTCATCAATGTGAAGATGCTATTTACAACTTCAATTCTCTCTGATCAAGACCCCTACCTACTGAACTATGAATGGACTAGGACAACGTGGAAGCAAGCTAGACTCTTCCTGGTTTTCTGTTCCTGAGCCCCTTGCCATTCCTGAACATACCTAACCCGAATGGGCTTTTTGCTAACAATTAACTATACAACAATGCTGCCCTTTAAACTGTGCAGCCATTGCTTGCACCTTTGTAAACATCTCCTGATCAACTGTCCGATACTGGTTACTGGTGCCAGGGGAGGCAGGATTGACTCGCCCAATCAAGGCAGCATGGCCCGGACTTCTATCATGGCTTGTCTCTCCCACTGTTTGCATCTGTCACAGCCACTTGGGAAAGGGTCTCTTTTCTTAAGTATACTGGGTTAATTAATGGACCATGGTACCTTCTTTCTTTCTTTCTTTTTTCTTTTTGGAATGCAGCCTGCGGAGCCAAAATCCACACCAACTTTAGAACTTTTTATAAATACAGTGGTACCTCGGTTCACGAACGCTTCTGTTCACGAACAATTTGGTTCACGAACAGCACCGTACGCAAAATTTTGCTTCCGTTCGTGAACTCTGAATCGGATGACGAACAGGATCCGCGGCCATTTTCCCTGCTGTGACACGTGGTTGTGGCTTCCTGTAGGGAGGGGGACTTTCCCTCCAAACAATAACCGCCTCCCCACCCGCCTTCCTGTCCTCCACGCCAGAAGTCGCATCAAGCAAGGCTAATGTTCTCTCTCTTCATACTGTACTGTACTGTACTTTGTTTCATATTTTTGTGGTTTAAAAAAAAAATACATATGGTTCAGAACGGATTAACCATATTTACATTGAACCTTATGGGAAAATTTGATTCGGGTCACAACCAATTCGGGTCATGACCAGAGTCGCGGAACGAATTAAGTTCGTGAACTGAGGTACCACTGTACCCCATTTGGAGAAAATAATGAAATACCTGCCAAAAGGGCCATCTTTGAATTACCATTCTGAATTTTTGATACCACCAATTCTATACTCGCCTTTCAATGACTTTAAATGCTGCACAGCCATCCTTAATACCGTAAGCTTATCCAGCTTACGTGCCACTGGACTGCACTGAGGAATCATAGCGGATAATTCTTCAATCAGGTTATTCATCTTGTCTCTCCTCCTTTTCTCTGTTTGGCTGTGAGCCTCCCTAGAAAAAAAAGACCAAAAAGAATGTACCATATTTCCCCATTAAACTTATCTCCCTCCCCACACCACCCCAATACTGTTGACCAGCTGGTACAGAGAAGCTGAAGATTACTATCACTGTGTCATTCTAAATACGAAGCTCCTTTAGCAAGGCTAAAATGCATATACGAAACAGGGACGTTTCCAGCTATGGCCAGAGTAACAGAATCAATAGAGAAGAATAAAACAAAATTCACTACCTCTAATCTACGAACAGCTGAACAGGACCCTGGTTAGTTTGTGTCTTATGCAGAATCAGAAAAATATGGAATATTTTCAGTCTGCCACAGCTTATACAAATCTGTTCTAACAGTAAAAAGTGGAAGTTTAGAACATAACTTAAGGAGAAGACAAGAAAACTCTCAATTTACTCAACTTAAAAGAAGCTGGAACACAAGGACCGATCATAAAAGGACTTAATTAGATCGTTGGAATTCAACAGTCATCCATTCAGGTTTCTTTGCAAGAAAATCAGAGTATCGTTCTGTAACATGGTTCTATGTTTACAATCCTGATTTTCCTCTTGTCCTATTTTCACTTATTTATCTTGGCTCCCCCCCCCCCCCCGCTTTATTCTGCCGGTATGATCTTCTGGCTTTCGACCTCTGGCTGTTTATTGACAGCAGAACTCCAGCAGTATGGAAAACAGTATGGGGTTTGACATCTCATGTAAAAATTATAAAGTTGAGCAAAGACCGTGCTTTGGATTCACGTTTTTTATCCAATGTTTCTTTGCTCACTCATATAGAGTTCAATGTAAACTCTAGCAGTATTTGGGGGGGGGGGAGGAACTATACACAAATCATGCAAATTCAACAGAAAGTAGTTTTGATGTACGACCCATGGAAATGGCTGTTGGAATACACATTCTGTTTTTATGTGCATGTAAGGAAGAGTGCTAGGAAGAGAATATAAATTAGGGAAGCCATATCCCATACTGTCTCAAACATTTCAAATGTATCCATGAGCAAAAAAGGTATTTTATTATGACAATTTTATTTTATTTTATTTATTTATATTTCAGCTCTTCCTCCTGTCTCCCAAAGTGATTCTCACAGCCCATTGCAGAGATTGAACTTGCAAAAACTGATCCACTTCTCTCCAAACTCTGTCTAAAATAAAATGAGACGTAGAAAGGAGAGAAAGGGGATTGTGCAACTACCAACATGTAACCACATATAATGATGTTTCATAGCTCTTCAATCAATCATGCCTCTTCCATTAAAAAATCAAAATGAAGCAGGTACTTTATTCCCTAGAAGAAACAACTGCCCTGCAAATTACACAATCTTTACAGAGTCCAAAAAAAAAAAAAATGAAGCACCAGTTCCTATTTCTAAAAGTCAACATTTAATGACACATAGCACAACAAATAAGCTGTGCTTATTTGTCTGAAATTGTACAGGCTTCATTTTTCCCTAAGGATTAGCACTCTTAGAAATTTCACCCAAGTTGGCCTAAAAGAAAAACACTGTAGTTATCCATTGATTGATTTTCAATGAGAGCCAGTAAGAGACAGTGGAGTTGAGTTTGGCCCAAATTGAATTGAGTTATTTTTCTGAATCATCAAATCAGGATTCCAAACCAAATCCTGTAAAGACCATCATCTCTTGCCAAATATTTTGAAATCCAATTTTAATAGGACCCTACAATAAAAATAAAGAGGAATTACATGTGTTGGGTCATGACCTACGCCATTAAACATATTTTGCAAGAAGATATGCAGACATATCTTAAGTTTATATCCACAATACCCAACATTAATTTTAAGTATACTTCCATTGCAACCCCCCCCCCCCCCGTATTTTCTAATTTACAGTACCTGAAATATTTAATTTTTACATGTTCTTCGTCTTCACTCCTAGGAAAAAGAAGTATTAAAATTAAATGCAATGCAAATGGATAATCATGGAGAAAGATTCTAAAATATTATACTGCTTATTACAAAATCCTTCCTCAATGCAGGAGTCTTTAAATATTTGAAATAATCTATCCAGTTCCCTGAAAATAGGATAATTTTTAAAAAGAAGCTATAGTAAGGCCTATAAAGGGAAAAAAGAACTACCTCAGTTATTCCTCCACAATTATAGAAAAAGTTTCTTTTTATTTTTCTGAATGAAATACTATTATTCACAATTATTGTGAATAATCATTAAAATGGGGAAATTATTAACAGAAGCATCATGGATGAAAAATACTTTAATTTTAGCTAGGTTTTGAGAATAACCTGAATCTTGGTATACAGATAAATCTCTACAACATATCGAAGTTTCCCATTTATAAAGTTAAACTATGACTACAATCCTTTTAGATAGCCTTTTTCAAATGTAACCATAAAAAGAAATCTAGCTGGTTGTAAAGAGCAATGTGGAACTTTTCACTTCCATATTTTACTTAGTAAGTTATCATTACTTCCCAATTGAATAACCACTGTTTCACTTGTGTTTGTCTGAATCAAATAAATTTAAAGCTGTTTTGAACTCGGTTTGTTTGAGCACACACCAATTAGTTCTAATGTTCTGAATACTTTTATTAGCCAAACTGGGAAGCCCTTAAAGAGCTAGGTCATGAAAGAGTCAGGCCCAACTCAACTACACCTAACTATTCTGAATACTTTTACTACCCAAACAAGGATAGTCATTTGTGATCCAACTATGAAGGGATGTTTTACCTAACAATTCCAACAATTTGGAAAGTTCCAGGCATTTACAGCTCATCTAACTGATTTTACTCAATGTCTCACATGTGCATAAACACAGCCAAGCAGATACATTTCATTCCCCCCTTCTAGACATAGTATCTATCTTTTTTATTTTTGATAAAGCCTTATACCTGCTCTGGAGATCATCAGCCTCAGTGTCACAGGCATATCTGAAGAAAGAGTATTGAAACTAATCAGAAGACATCAAAAGAACAAAAAAATTGGTATAATTGAAAATAAATCATACCGAATTTATTGAACAGCAGAGATTTAGGAATAAACTTATTTAAAAAAAAAAAAACAGAACTTCCTATCTTGCTATTTCAAGCAATAATTATTGAGTCTATTAATAGATGGTGGCATGATGCGATGCTATTCCAAGATTTTCTACTCTTTTGGGAGTTTTTTTTAAATTATTATGAAGTTATGTGAAATTGTTTTGAAAAATAAAAATATCAAGAACTATACTCCATGTTGCTAACCACATTATGTCCCACACTGAAGCCATCTGGATCCGGATCTCAGCAGTCCCTAACGCTCACTTTAATGCTTTTAGAGAAGATAAAAAGTAAATACTCTTCCCCCTCCAACCTTGCAGGTTAGAGAAATGTTATAATTTAATTGAAGCAGAAACTAATACTACCATACTTAGATCCCCATACTAGAGTAAAATTCTACATTTTAATACATTATATATGTCTAATCATTACCTTATTTGGTTTCTCGTTGTTTCTAATCTTCCCTTTATTTTGAAGGTGTCACTTGCTATGAATTCTTACTCTGATAGTATCCAAGTACACTTAACACCCCAGATTTAAAAACCCATCTCAAAATGGAGAAGTCTTCAAAAATGCCTGGAAGATGCCCACTTTTAAATAAAAGTCACATTCAGAAAGTGGAACACAACAATCATGGAAATCCAGTAGCATGATTTATCCAAATTTTTGTCCTGGAGATACTGCTACCAAAAAGAGGCATGCAGGATTTCATGTAGATAGATATTTTCAGGAGCCCAGATATGAGATCGTGGTTAAGAAATAAACTGATTCTATACAAAAAAAACCTAGCTCATGGTAATAAATATTAATAATAATTTGGAAACATACTCCTGGCATTAATAATTAAATTTTTTAGGTTCTGAGAAAAAAATAATCATATTTCTCCCAGAGCTGAAAAAAGGATTTCCCCTGATTGAAAGCATCTGGGGGTTTTACTGTTTCCAGCACTGCTGCATCATTAAAATTACGACAATGAACAGAATGGAGAGAGGAAGAGAAGAAGTAAAACAATAAAGGAAGTGATAAAAACGTGATTTTGGAATATATGACTAAGCAGAAAATGGGACGATCTGGAAAGGCTTATGTTCTTACAAGCTGTGTGCAAGGAGCAGATGTGTAAAAATAATGCAAAGCATATTTTATTCTGTGAATACATGATATCATGAAAGCAAGCATAAAGCTGAGAGTGGGGCTAAGAAAAGAGCAAGATGAAACTGGTGCTACACGATGCCAACTGTCTTGTTCTTGCGTTTAACAGAGAAATAACAAGATCAGCTCTATGTGCGTTCAAACATCATGCTGCTTCAAGGACAATTGATATCCATCACGTGAAAGCCACTGACATTCCAAATTAAACACGTTGGGTGTGGAATAACATGCACATTTCAATAGAAAAATCTACTAAGGGTGTTGTTTACAAAAAAGTAAATGTTCTCACTTACTGATTATCAGACTCACTCCCTTTTCGCTTTCTAGGAAACTCCACCGTATATGTATTTGTTGAAGAGGTTATAGGAGATG
Source organism: Python bivittatus (assembly GCF_059951505.1). Taxonomy (NCBI): domain Eukaryota; kingdom Metazoa; phylum Chordata; class Lepidosauria; order Squamata; family Pythonidae; genus Python; species Python bivittatus. The sequence goes on along the minus strand of NW_028277037.1, from coordinate 4,815,210 downwards.
TGATGCTTGAGACCGCAGAAACAACACCCTGATTTCCTTCTACCTGAAGATTATCTGTAAATAGAAAATAGCATCTCAGCTGAAGAAGACAGGACTACTAATGTAATTAATTTGCTCAACCGAGGAAAAGGAATAAATCATGCCAAAGATTACTGACCTGTAGGCCATCTTGATACCAAATAAATAAAAACAAGAATCCTACCATCACAAATAGTGACAAGCTTCTTTAGTATCAGGGCAGATGGTAGCACCTAGCCAACTCTAGCTAACCTAAAAAAAGCTATGTAGGGTTGGATCTGGTTAGTACTCAAAGCTGTAGGCTAGATTAAAAAGTTTAAAGATGAGGCAATGGCAAATATTTTCATATTGCTGCCAGAAAACCCTAACATGGTTGTGTCCATGTAGTCACCAGGAGTCAAGCTTGACATGAGGGAGTTTTTACTGTTTTCCACAGAACTGATCATTGTCTCTATCTACATGGCATCCTATGTGAAAACATTAACAAGAACTGTGTCTCAGTCTTATTCCACCATGTATTCTCTCTGCAATGTCTGAGTCTAAACCCAGAATAGGTACCATCTGGAATTTGTGGAAAGTGGAATTCACAACCTATCCACCTTGGTTGCAAACTCTAGGTTCTGCAAACTGAAAATGCTACCCACTCTGGATTCAGAGAGTAAATAAGCCTCCAATTCTAATTAAAGTGTAGTGTACAACACAGGAAAAATTAACAGTCAGATGAAGCCAGATTTTTTTCTTTCCAGGACTTATGGATAGTCAATTAGAAAAGACTTGTGGATGATTGGTTTTATATAGGGTAACTGCAGCGAGGTTATTATATACACAAAGATAGAAAAATACAGAAATACCCACAGTGGAGGAATGGATTGTGAAGATGGTAGAATTTGCTGAATTGGCCAAATTGACTTGTTTGATTAAGGAGGGAACAACTACCTTTATAAAAGACTGGAAACCCTTTATGGACTTTTTGCTGAAAATGGATACAAATGAACTGGTGATTTCTGGATTTAGTAAGGGTTGAATACGGGGAGGAGGGAACCATGTTATGTAATTTATAAGGGGGGAAATGCTATTAAGTTTATCATAACTACTGTAAAGAAGATTGGAAGTCACTTCTTTAAGTATTTTTTCTTTTCTTTTTCTTTCTTTGTTCTTTCTATTGTTCTCAACATCTTTTTTCTTTATATTTTTCTCACTTTTTTTCCTATATTGTTTCGTGTTCTTTTAACTTTGTAAAAAAAATATTTTTTGTTAAAAATGTACATAAAGAGTAGTGCACGACAGATAGTAAAGTGACAGAGCTCAGTCCTGAACAGCCTATGCTGGCTGGGAATTCTGGGAGTTGAAGTCCACACATCTTAAAGTTGCCAAGGTTGAGAAACCCTGGTCTAGAGCAAACTCAAGAGATGTCCCTAGAAATGACCATTCTCCTTACATGATTTCCGCCAGCCTTCAAAGGGAGAGGTGAGAAGTGTAAAGAACAAAGGACAATGTATGAATCAATACGTGGGCATGGAGGAAACAAGAATGGTTTACAAAGATACATAGGTATAGAGAGATATAGTGAACAGTGCTGGTGTAAACTAAATTTAGCTAAATTTCTTTTTCATCTCCTACCTATCATTTTTTTCTCCTTTTCTAGACTCTGAACAGCCCTAATTTCCCCCAAAGAGAACAGCATGATGGATATTTATATATGCAGGTAAAATTCAACTGAAAACATCAATTAAATACCATTAACATTACTCCCATATAAATGTAATACTTTTCTTCTTGCTTCCTATTAAAAATTACAATTCATCCATTTCTGGAAGCCAGTTCCAAGTTTCAGTGGACTGTATGCCACCTGGAGCTTTATGTTTTGCATTTCTGCATAAGCCATTGTTTGTTTAATTGTGGATTATTGAATAAAGAATTGGCTGCATTCCCAACACAATTTATGTGTTGTTCCACAAATCACAATGGCTGCCATCAAGCAACAGAGGAATAAAAAACAAATCACTTTTGGCCTAGTGCCATGTGTGAACCATGCAAACATTTAGAAATGAATAAAGTTAATAATGCTTAATAACATACCTTTTTCATTAATAGAAGAAAATGATTAATTTATGCCAATTCAGTGTTGTCATTGATTGATTGTATGCCATCAAGTCGGTGTTGACTCTTAGCAACTACACAGATTTTCTCCAGAATGTCATTGGTTAAGTATGCTTTTAGTAGATGAAGATCTATTAAATGTAAATAGAGTATCTTAACACATGGTGCTGCCACGTGTAGGAGCTGCCACATGTAGAAAAATGGCCAGCAATATTTCTCCCAGTAGTAGGTAGCAAACTCTAAGCAAGTCTGGAACAGGTTTTATAACATTCATTTATGGGGATATTTTTTTAAACATATCCATTTTTTGAAAAAGCTTTCCTTGTCTTAACTGGGCTGAGGATTTGAATCTATCCTCCATCCTAGACTTAATACTCCATCCAGTATTACCTTTGTAGGAAGGCATCAAGTGCTGGAACAAAATTAGAGAAACTTTCTGAACAAGTATATGAATTCACCCTTAAAAAGTCTCTCTTGAGTCAAGCTCATCTCCTGGTGAATACACATTCCCAAAACGTCTATATGGTTATTGTTAGCCATACGGAAGTGGTTTACAATTGCCTTCTTCTAGACTTTCTCCCAGAAGTGGAATTTGAGATTTACATCCCATCTTTCTTCTACCTCAAGGTAATACCTATCTAGGATTGTATACTAGAATTTACATCCATCTAGTTTTCCGGGAAACAATCCAGAAGTAGTTGGCTACTGTCTTTTTCTGATCGTGTTTGACTTTCAAGCCCAGCCTTCCGTTGTGGGATTTTCTGGTAGTCTCCCCTTCAAGTCCTAACTAGGTTTGACCCAGCTTAGCTTTCAAAGCCAGATAAGATCAGCTAGCTCAGTGTTTCTGAAACTTGGCAACCTGAAGATGTGTGTCCACACATCTTCAGGTTGCCAAGTTTCAGAAACACTGAGTTAGATGTTGCTACTTGCTGAAACATGACTATCGTCACAGCTTAATAAAGCAAACCAAATATAAACAGGTGCCATCATTTAGATCAAAATTCCACTGCTTTACTACCATAAACCATAGAAAAACACTGATACAAGCACCTTTCCATCAAGCCCTACTAGGCTGAGATCTGCCTACGTAATGCTAAAGAGGAAGAACCTCTTACTCATACCTTGCTGTTCTCTGATTACTCTAGAGACTCATGGTCTCAAGTTACCATACTCTTTTCATTAAGATTCTGGGAAGGACCAATAACTATTATGCCAGTGCAGAAAAAGTGGCAACATTTTGTACTAGACCTGTTCAACTTATAAATACATAAGCCTGTGGTTCATTCTAGCTTAGAAATATTGTCAATTCTTTTCCTCGATGAGTGTTGTTTTCATTTTCTCTTTTTGCACTGATCAGTTATTAAAAAATAAAGTTATCCCTCTCTACATTATCTTCTCTCTAGTCACATACCATGTACAAATTTCAGCAAGTTTATCTACAAAATAATGTGCAAATCAGACCCTGGACCAGAGACTGAAGTTTTAACCTAGTCTGCGTACCTATATATAGGTATGATATATATTAAAATATAATTCTCCACTGTTCTTACACCTAGCCCAAATTGTGTTTCATGCAGCATCATTACTGGAGAAGACAACAACTGAAGAGGCTGCCAATTTATGCCATAATCTCTCTCAAGGGATTGAATTGAATCAAATGCCATCTTCCACTAAAGGCAGCAGAGCTTGTTCCACGGCTAAGCCTTTTTCTTGTTTCATCCAATCAGCGAGCTTGTGATAACGATATAATTTTGCTGATTATACACAGCAGGCTGATTAGACAATAATTAGCTGGGTTGGTCTCATTGCCTTTTTGTAAACTGGAACAGCAATGGAGTTACTCCATTCTTTAGGAATCTGGAGGAATATGGGCGAATGGGCGGGTTGGCTAGCATTCGGGGTTTACTTTTAACATCTCCAGTGGAAGGAAGTCCACCAGAGATCTTCATTATTTTCCAACTGAGCAAATAAATTTAATATTTCTGATTTCAAAACCAGGGGCCAGTCAGGTAATGGATTAGAAAGTGCAAGATCCTGACTCCTGTTTGAAACAAAAAAATATTAGTGCACATCCCAGGTGTCCTATAATATTACATTATTGGCTCTGAGCCTTGTCACATAACAGAAACAAGACACACTGTTTGTTTTTGCTGGATGACCAGATCAAGGTGTCTCATTCAGCCTGGTGGCTCACCAGCTTCTTCCACCCCCTAAAGGCCTTGGAGTGAAATGGTTTTCCAAGAATGAAGGTTTATTTTTGTGGCCTCTTTGAAGCTTTATGTCCAGCAAGAATCAAAGACCTTGGCACAAGTGCGCTTTTGATCAAAGCAAGACTGGAAGGTTTAACAGACACATTCAAAACAGTCTAAAACGCTTTAGACATTTTTCACCGGGAGCTGATAATACCCTGCAACTCATCGAGATTAGTCGAGGGTTTTTTCCAACTTTTTTTCCCCAGACTTTCTCCAGCTCTAAAGCTTATGGTGTATTTAAAAATCCAGCCAACTCAGTTCAGGGTTTACTGCCAAGGACTTTTCTTGCACTTTGCAACTTCTGAAGCATTCTGGATCGGGGTTATCAGCTTTGGGCGCGGGGCCCACCCCGGGAGCCCGAATATAAAGGAGAGACGGCCGATCTTTCAGTGATCCAACATTATTTTCCCTCCCTCTTTTCAGACGAAGGAAGCGCAGAAGGGGAAGTCAAGGGCTGTCAGCTGCAGAGAGCGACTTGGTTCTCGGGATGACAAACACCGAGCCCCCGGTAGAAAATCACACACACACACACACACCCCGACAGGGCAAGGCACTGAGAAATCCTGCGCAGCGAGCGAAAGGGGGGAAGGAAGGCGCTCCGAGCGCAAGAAAGTTAAGGCTTTCGCTGCGCTCCCCGCTCCTTCGGCATCAGGGCTCCTCTCCCCCGCCCTTGCCGCGGGGAGGAAGATTTGGGGGGCTCCAACGACCCGGGGCTGCTCGCCTGCCCCCGAAGGACTCGATTGGGCGGGATGCGCGCCGCGCTCCGGTGCCAGGCAGAGCAGGGGCGCATCCCGGCGCCGAGCAAGCCTCGCCGACTCCGAGCGGGCGCTCCCCTGCGCTCTCACCTGAGCCCGCGCGGGCCGCTGCCCGCCGCTCCTCGCCGGCCGCCTCCGCGCCTCCTGCCCCGGCTGCCTCCGCCATGGCGAGCGCTCTCCGGCGCGGCGGCAGGGGCAGCGCTCCCCGGCCCCAGAGGCATGGAGGGAGGGAGGCAGGTGGGCTCCCCTCTGGGCCGTTCCTCTCCTCCTCCTCCTCCTCCGCCTCCTCCTCGGGCGCAGCGGCGCGACTGCAGCGGGCGGAGGGAGAGGGGCTGCGCCTCCCGCCGCGGCGCCCCCGCCGCCCGCGCGCACCTGGCGAGTGGCCTCCGCCGTGCCAGCGCCGCCTCCTCGCCCTGCTCAGCCTCGCCGGGGCGAAGCGCGCTACTTCTCGCGAGAGGCCGCGCTCGCGGGGGGACCGGAGCGAGCCGAGTCGGGTCTGGCGCGCCCCCGGCTGCCTCTAAGTGGTGGGGGGCGAGAGACCCTCCCGCCCCCAACGCCGCTCTGGGCTGCCGAGCCTCGCCGGCGAGCCTCGCCAGTCTTCTGGCCCGTCGGGGAAGGGGCTCTTCTGCCCAGCTGCGTTGGCGACCCCGGATCAACCCCCCCCCCCCGCCTTCACTCTGGCGTTTGCAGTCCGCTGTTCCGACGCCGGGAGCTGAGCTGAACGTGTGGTTCGAGCCAGGCGTCCAGGGGCGGACTCCTGAGCTCTCCAGCCTGGCTCCAGGTCCGACTCTCCCGGCTGCATTCCCCGGATTCTCCCCGCGGCGGACGGCTTCGACACCCCCAACAAGCCATCCCCAGTTTGCCCCGAGGGCTTGCCAACCCAGCGCCGCCCTGTTGCGCCTATCGGCTGGGGCCACCGCGGCTGAGCCGGCTCCCACATTTGCTTCCCCTCCGGCGGTGCAGAAGCCGCTGCCCCGCAATCCGAGGCGGGTAACGGGGCGCGCCTAAATCCGGGGCACCGAAGCCTTGAGGACACACCCCCGCGGTTGGCACCCGACCGCGGCTCTCCTCACCCGCTGACCCAGATCCTCTAGTTTCCACCGCTTAGGGGGTGCGGGCTGATCCAGAGGTGGCCACCTGCCCAACCCCCGCCCGGACCCCTGACTGGCACCGCTTCTGCCGCCCCACCGCGCCTGGTCGCCTTCTGGCAGCCCCCCCCCCCTCGCCCCCATGGATCGCGAACGGCTCCTTTTCGCCCTACCGGAACTGACAAGGTCCCAAGTTGCGAATTGCACAACTGGAGCCGCGCCCAGACCCATTTTCAACGAGGGGCGGATTTCGCAAGGCTACCATTAGCTCGTTATACAAGCGGGCCAGTTTAGTCGCTACAGGCTGCGATCGAAGGCATTTACTAGGAAGCTGTTGCGCTCAATAACAGACCTTCCCGCCTAGTAAAAATCCATAGGACCTTGTTAATTACTCAGGCCCTTGGTAAGGTTTCACCGGAGGCGTAGGAACTAAGAATTGAAAATCCTAGTTCTTAAATTAACTCTTTGAGTCCAGAAACCTTACAGCTAGAAACTCTCTCTTCTCTCCACCTAACATCCTATCTTCTTTCTTCTCTTCATCTAACATCCTTTCTTTTGGGCAAGTCGCTATCCAGCCCTAATACCAGACCTCCATTTAAAAAAGGAATCTTGGTGTCCCGGGAGAAATCTCTGAAATGTCTGGAGGAAATGTCCTTATGGATGTCCACAATGGGGGAACCACACCTTTTTTAATGTTTCACATGTATCACAATTGTGGCCACCATTTTAACATTATTGATCTCCTTGGGGATGAACCTCCTATTATAGTTATATTCTCCCCAAAGGCTTACCATTAACTTAACCATGGTTCCAAACTAATCCAATGTCTTGGTCTACCCAACCTCCTAAATCAAATCACAGGAGTTACATTCACACAGTAGGTAGTTACCCTAGGTTACCGTTGAATCCATGATGTTAACAGAGCTATTGACGATCACTTGATTTTATGACTGACCTTAATTTTTGCCCTAGGTGTTTTTAAGATGTCCCCATCCCAAACCTTACAAAGTACAAATGAAGGGGGGTTTGTAGCAAATATAAACCTTGGGCCACTCCAAATCCTTTCTCCTCTCCCAGCCCAGTCCCTCCTCCTCTAGCATCTGTTTCCATATAAAGTTTTGTCTGTCTGTGTACAACCCATTGAACCATAAACTGTTCCGTTTAGCCTGAACAAATAGTTGCACAAATGTTGTACGCAGTTCGTTCATCCATTGTATCATACAAACCCAGAAAATTGAGATAGTGGAATAAAGCATCTTAGGTGACTTATGGGTAAATGTGTGCAAACCCAACTTTTGCGAAGACATTTGTTTTTGAAATAGAATAGGCCATCTTGCCACCCTATGGAGCTGTTCTTGAAATACTTAGCCCAGTGTTGTCCAAACGTGGCCACTTTAAGATGAGTGGACTTCAACTCCCAGAATTCCCCAGCCAGCATGGCTGGCTGGGGAATTCTGGGAGTTGAAGTCCACTCATCTTAAAGTGGCCACGTTTGGACAACACTGACTTAGGGTCAGTTTCCTTTTTATATTCCAGTAACAGAGATGTAAGGAAACATGATGAAATGAGATTACACACACACACAGGGATCTTATGACATATTTTTAAAATTGTGCTTTGATTCCTGAATTACAATATCTTGCAGTTTTAATAAGGAGAGTGATTACACTACAATTCAAAGCCATCGGTATTACCAAAATTTGTCATAGTCTTTCCCCCAAAGTATCTTTTTCTTTCATGGCTACTGGCCCCATCCCTCTGAAATTTTTGAACCTAAGAAGAGAACAATGTAGCTTCATGGTCCCAGCAAAATGTGTGGCTTCTTTAAGGAGGAACCAACAGGTTGTGACAAAGTGGTCACACTCTGTCACAGCCTCCTTAATACCTCCTTAATAGCTACTACTGGGAGAGCCTCTTAAGGATGCACTCGTAGACGTAAAAAAGCAACAACAGGACACTGATGCTAATGTGGGGATCAGCTCTTGCAACAGTCCCAGATGTGCACTTTGCCCTACATGCACACCATCACAGACACCAACAAGTATATACGCAACATTAGAAGTGCCTTTCCATGCCTTTTCTCTAATATGACATATGCCATCATCCACCAGTCATGTCCCCCTGGATTCTACATAGGACGAATGGGACTAACACTGCACAAAAGAATGGATGCAAGTCTGACATCAGGACTGAAAACAAAGTAGTATCAGAGCATTTCAACTTCCCGGTACTGGAGACCTCAAAGTGAACATCTTGAGAAAACAGGACTTTAACGGCATCATTAAATGAGAGATTGCTGAACGTCAAAATGTTTCAGGCAATCTCAAAAGAGATCGAACACTTATATGAATAAGAAAATGAGTAACTAGCATCAGTACTGATGGTAGTTTTGGATGACCACAGCTCCCAAGGATGCAGAGCACCCAATGTCCATTGCATTATATCACCTCTTGTTTGGACCTTGGGGTGATCCAATGGGCAAAGTTCAAGAGATAGAATTAATGGGAAAGTTCGCAACCTGGGAATGACTGCAATGAAACTTCTGACTTTATTCTGGCATCATGGATAGAAACAGCCATGGAATTACAAGCCAGGCACTGTGAATGTCTTTGTCTTAGGTCAGCTTTCCCTACGCCTATTTGAGCATACTAGAGACGTCTTAACAGACCTGGAGGACATCATGTTGGGAAATGCTGCTTTAGAATTCTCCTTATTCGAAGGTTGGCATTGGAATCACTCCAAGAAACACTTCTCTGCCCTGGGAATTTGTTTGTTTATTCAACGTATTTATATGGCCACCCATATACTCTGGGCAGTGAACCAATAAAATAGCATGGAATAGTGTGATGACTCTGTCACATCCATAAAGGAACAGTAGCTGATCATTGCTTGCCAATAATCAGTAAGGAAGTTAGAATACAAAAAGTATTCTACATGGCAGAAATAATTTTTTAAAAAATTATCTTCTCTTGCCACAAAACGGTTAAGAAATGAGATGTCTTTGGAATGTTCTTTTGAAGAGATGCTCAAAGCTTTGGGGGACTTACCTTCACCTTCCGTATCTAAATCCCACCAGTTCCCCCCCCCCCAAAGACAACACTGGTATGTTTATAGGCATTCTGTTATGACATTTAGCATTTACAGAAAGTTTTTAAAAACTAATGAAAATTTCAGTGAATTTTTGATTCACTATGTCTGGACTGCTCCTGAATCTCATCTGGGCCGGTACGCAGACTACCGGTTGAGGGCCCGATCTGTCAGAAGCCACATAATAAACAATATAAAAGGAAAGATGGTTACCGGTTCCTAAATCAAAATGATCTGTGGCTTCAACATTCCCATTGTATGACTACACAATGCACTTTATTTTTCAAAGCAGCCGTTTTGAAAGTCACTCTTCAATTGTGTGGTAAAGGAAGATGAATCAAACATGGCTCTTCATAAGCCACCAGCTGTGAAGCAAATGTAAAAGAATAAGCGTGTCCAGCTAGAAGACCTCCTCCGGCTTTGGCTGCTTCAGAGTTTTTATTACTTCTATTATTTCCTCCTCTTTTATTGAAATAAATGAATCTTGTGCAGCGAGAAGGAAAAATAGTGGTTAATCAGGTTTGGTAATAAAACACTTACTTGCCTAGGCTTGCCGTGAGCACCTTTTAAATCACTGAACCTGTATATAATCTCTCTCTTCTTTGCATCTAATGCAGTGTTTCTCAACCTTGGCAACTTTAAGATGCGTGGACTTCAACTCCCAGAATTCAAAACAGCATGTTGGCTGGGGGATTCTGGGAGTTGAAGTCCACATATCTTCAAGTTGCTAAGGTTGAGAAACACTGATCTAAAGGCATTACTAATTAGCATTTTAATCCTAACTCTTGTATAAAAATTTCTGGTGACTTCTGAAACTTTTTGATATGCAAATCCTTTTTAATATTTGCATTAAGACTTTTGGAAGCATCCTGCATTGTGTTCTTATTGTTATAACTATAAGGAATATTCAGTACAGTATTTTTAACTGAGTATTGTTTGTGAGTGTGTGATTGTTCTGGAGCCTGTAATTAATATCACACCATTCTGTACTCTGTTTCTTCCCCCAGAGGCGTTTGTTTAAATAACTGAACAGGATATAAACCAGGTCAGACTGTATTTCCACAGTATAGGCCACGTCTGCATAATTGCCTTGCCATGATCTCTTTCCCTAAATCTTGCTATTGTAGGATGTGCTCCTACCGTGCATGCAAAACAGGCCTGTGCTGCACTGCTGTCTATAGCAATGTGTTTGGCTAAAATTCCAGTTACACCAATCTGGAGGTCACCATTACACATAGAATTGGAAGCAGGGAGGAATCTCTGTCTAGAAAGCCGGTACATCAATCCTTGTAAATAAAAAACACTCAAAATGCACTGTAATGCAGAATCTAAAGATGTCTTAAAGCAGTGTTTTTCAATTTTGGCAACTTTAAGAGATGTGGACTGCAATTCCCAGAATTTCCCAGCCAGGTTGAAAAATGCTGGCTTAAAGTATCCATCTAATGCTTTTTTTTTTTTTTTTTTTAAGAGTGCAAGGTTTTCTGAAGAATCTAGAAGAGACATATGAAAAAAGTCTTTTAACGCTTTAAAACGTTAACATATTTGACGAAAATACAGCTTTACAAAAAAGTGCCATGTTTATTTAATATGCTGTAAAAAGCCTTATATAAATATTTATAATGCTTTCTATTGTAACTTTTTGCAAACCACAACTACGGAATTTGTTTATTAAAAAAAGAAAAGACAGTTGCCATTCAATCCCAAAGTTTTGAAATGAAATTGACATCAAACAAGGTCAGATGCAGCCTGCTGAAATGTTCAAAGAAAATCAGAATATTCTTGAAGTACTTGTTCATTACTTGGGTACGTTTGTTAAACGAGGAAAATAAATCAAGCAATCAAAAATACGAAGCTCATCCCTGGACTCGGATAGCCTTTAATGAGCTTCAGGCCAGTAGTGACTGCAGGGGGGCAGAATCACAAAATCAGTGTGGTGCTGTAAGCCCCGCCCCATTTCTGCATATGTCATGATGTCACTCAACATGGCCAGAAGGGGTGGAGCTTACAGCGTGATGCTGCTTTCATTGGTTCGACACAAGCAGGAAGCTTCTGCAGATGCACCCGCTTCTGTTGTAGATACTCATCCTGTAAATCCCAAAAAGTAATCACAGCAAGGAATAAGCTTATTAAAGCTACCAGCATATCTGTTTGAAGAACTGTGGTATCCAGAACTTCTCTCTAGGCTACCTTCCATCAAAACTAGTTGCTGATTTAGACTCCAAGATGCAGATCAAGACCAGTTGGCCAGCCACCTCATACATCTGAGATACAAGTGACAGTGATCATAAAGCCAAGCCTTCAGTGGGCTACTTTCAATGTTAATCAGAGTTCTCTGTCACGTGGCATCCCGTGAAAGTGGCCTTCCACAACCCACCTAATTTAAAACATGACCTGATTCCCTAGCAAACCAGATCACCAGCGCAATTTCCAGGCATCGTTATTATTCATAATATTATTCCAAGGGCTGGCAATCCTGGTTTACTTCTGGATCATCTCCACCTAAAAGCCTCTGCCTGTTATTTATTTCTTGCATTGTTCTCTTGGATTGGATGATTTTACAAGTCAGGTGGGAAAATGGACAGGTTGGGAGGCACCTTCAGGTGAAAAATCCTTGCCTGCAGAAAGTTAGAAGACCAGGGGAAACCAGGTAGCCTTCATACAACATAGTACTTGTTGTCTACCTATGGGAGCTGTTCTATTTTTTTTCTCCCTTTAACCGGGAAAACCTTGGACTTCTGAAGCAGTACACTCGCTAGAACTCTGTCCCATTAAGCTTATGATTTTCTGATTCATCTTTAACTCAAACTTCCCGTACAAAAATAAATAAATAAAATACAATACTCGGCCTACCCTAGCTTCACTAAACCAGCAATTTCCAGGATTTTAATTCAGAAGAACTTAACCAGTTCAAAACATGGAAAGAAAAAGTTTTATCCTTTTTAGTACCCCACATTAAAGAGAAGTGAACCACATTATAATTCTGAAAAAAAGAAAAGAAAACAGAATTGGTCAAGGTATTTCAGGATCTTTGGTACTCAGAGGAGAACAAAATGGCACAAACCATCAGCCATGTTAAATTCAGAAGGAAATGAAACAAGCAAAAGATAAGCAAAATACTGAATTTATGCCAGATGTTTTTCCTAGATGTTTCCAGCTATTAAGATGAAAGCTGTAGCTCACTTTTATTTGCTAAAAGTGCCCTCTTGTTTCTGAAAACAGGCAAATACATATCTCTCAGTTGATCCAGTTCTATACCAGTTTGACTACTAGTTACAGACTGAAATAGTAACTTCTCTTTAGTGTTAAAACTAGGAGCCCTGAGCTAGAGCATTAAGCCAGTAAGTGTGGCAAATAACTTTTAAAGATAGCTAGTCTGGACCATTAAATGTATTTAAGTAACTCTATGACCGCTTCTTAAGTCACCACACTTCATCTGTAGGGATCAACGTTACACAACGTGGCTTCTGATTCTTTTCTTTTTTCACACTTCCTATCTAAAACCCTGCCCAGGTGAATACACAACGGAGCAATCTGACTGAGAAACAGACAATGTTGCTTCTTACATACACATTATCTTTTGTAACTCCTGGGCAACTTGAACAGAGCACAGTTCAAACCAAGCCACATGACATACAAGAGGCAGAATTTGACCTTTTAACATACATTTCGGCAGTGCAGATACAAAGAGGACATCGATTCCTTTTTTTTTTTTTTTAAATTCCAGTACCTCTGTTGTAATAAAGTTAACAAAAATATTCACTATTAAAAGAAGCCGCCAGCTGGCACTGCCAACTAATTGTTTATAGTAGTCTTAGAAATCCTAATCCGGTAGAATTCCCTAATTTCTGGGCAAAGTCCACGCGCGCCAGTCTGTGAACATTGCAGAATGTCAGGATCGAGGCCAGGGTACCTGAGTTCTTAATTAAGTTTCCTTTTCTGCTGCATTTCACAACTTCCCTGCTTTCATGTAAGAAGGGATCGAGCCCCGCTGAGTCAGCCCCTCAAATCTCTTGTAGGTATAATTCAGAAAAACCCAGTCTTTGGACTTGAAATCCGGTTCGGTGGTATTTGGCACTAGAATGCAAAAATATTGATTTTAAGGACACAGATAGGCGCAAGTTGTCTAGCTTCCATGTAAAGTCAATTGAAATGCAAAGTAGGAAGATGGTTTTCAAGTACACATTTATTATTAAACCATACAAAGAAAGAACTAGATCTAGTATCTAAAAGTAAACTGTTGAATATTGTTTCTTGTTTTTTTATCTTCTACATTTTTTTCTGTGTGCTGGTCTGAGCCTTGGGGAGTAGATGTAACTAACAACCAACCAAGATTTCTTTAAATGCTTGGGATTGGAATGAAATTAAGAAGGACGTGTTAAGATGGGAGAAATTAAAATTGTCACTATTGGGGAGAATCTCTATGATAAAAATGAACGATTTACCAAGAATGATGTTTTTGTTTCAAACAATACCTGTTTTGACTACTGATGGACCATTTAAACAATGGCAGAAAGATATATCTAAATTTATATGGCAAGGGAAAAAATCACGAGTTAAATATAAAGTGTTACAAAATGCAAAGGAAAGAGGAGGACTGGATCTGAAATTGTACTTCATTGCTTGTGGTTTGGTTTGGATGATAGACTGGATGTTGCTGAGAAACAAGAGACTTTTAGAAGATCATGACCTGAGGTTTGGATGGCATGGATATTTATGGTATGATAAAGTTAAAATTAATGTGGATTTCAAAAATCATTATTTTAGACGTGCCATATTGAGAATATGGAATAGATATAAATCCAGGTTGTGCCCTAAACACCTATATGGATCTCAGCTCTAGAACCACATCATAGAAGAGAAGCAGCAGACAAAGACAAATGGTTGACGTACCAGAAACTATTGGAAAACCATAAGGGGGAATTTAAAATTAAGCCAAGAGAGCAGTTAATAGCAGAAGGATATAGTTATCAATGGTTTTCCCACTTACAGTTATCAGAAAGATCCAAAATGGACAAAAAGACTTATGGTATGGTAAGAGGGATTTGAAGTACAATTGTGTACTGATGATGAACATGTAATTGCTAAAATGTATAAACTTTTGTTGTAATTTGAAACAGAGGAAGAACAAGTTAAAGAATGTATGATAAAGTGCTAAGTATTTTGGTTATAATATACAGATGGATCAATGGGAAAATACATGGTTAAAAGGGTTGAAATTTACATTGTGTTATGATCTCAAAGAGAATTTTTACAAAATGATGTATTGTTGGTATATGACGCCAGAGAAATTATCTAGAATGTATAAAGGCACTTTAAATGTATGTTGGAAATGTGAACAACATGAAGGGATATTTTATCATGCTTGGTGGGCATGTAAAAAAGCTAAAAAAATTTGGATTCAAACATATACATTGATACAGAGGATTTTAAAGATTAATATTCAATTGAAGTCAGAACTGTTTCTTTTAGGATTAATGGATAAACACTTAGAAAAAAGCCATGGAAGATTATTTCAATACATGATTATTGTGGCAGGATTATTATATGCACAGAGATGGAAAGATTCAACACTACTCACTATGGAGGAATAGTTGGTGAAATTGACAGATCTTGCTGAGATGGATAAACTAACTTCTCTGATTAGAGAAAAGACACTGTCTACATTTATTGGTGACTGGAAACCTCCTATGGACTTTTTCCATAAATGAAAAAAATGAAGTTGTGATTTATGGTTTTGATGATTAGACAGGATAGATTATAAAAAGAAGAGTATTATGAGGTAACTTTAGAGACAGGGGTTAAAATATAATAGTATTTATAACTACTGTGAAGAATATCGGAAGCCACTGCTTTATATCTTTTTTCTTTCATTTCTATTTTTCTTTAACTTTTTTATTTTCTGCACTTTTTGCTTTCACTTTGATTTCTTTCTTTTTCTCTGTTCTTCCTTACTTTATATTAGTTTGTATTAATTTTTATCTTTTGAATAGATAAAACTTAATATAAGTTTTAATAAAAATTATATATATAAAATTGAGTCCTTTTAAATTTGGTAGTATAGTACTATAAAAAATAAATACCATATATTCTCACATATAAGCTCATCTGCAGATAAGCCGACCCTCAAAATGTTTGTACATTTTAATTTTCACAATTGGCTTATTCATGGGCTATCCGTGGATTACCCATTTTTCATGGTATTTTGGTTAAAAACTGGAGGATCAGCTGCTCCGCGGATGGGCTTTTCTGCGAGTATATACGGGATAAAAAAATACTTTAAAAAAGTATTACTGTAGAGACTTTTTCACTGTCTTTAGCCCACCTGGCAAATATTTCATTGGGTCTCTTGCCTTTTCTTCTAGTAAACCTTTATTTTTCTATTTCATTAACTTTTACAAATTTAAAGCCACTTAAGCTGGCTTAAAAAATGTTCTAAAATATGTTCCCAAAGATCCATCTGCTTCTGCCCTTCTCCCATCTGAAACATCAAGACAGTTCAACATGTCACATTATTCAGAGTGTTAATGCACAGAGAGAGAAGGAAGGGAGAGGCTTGCAGGCCTACAGAGAATGTTTCAATTAATTGGGTATGTTTAGTTTAAAGAAGGGAAGGCTAAGGAGAGATATGATAGCAGTCTTTCTAGACTTGAAGCTCGGTCACAGGGAAGAGGGTGTGGATTTATTCTCCACAGCACCCAAAGGTAGGACAAGAACCAACCTATGGAAGCTTTATAGATGGAGATCCAAACTAGAAATATGGATGAATTTCCTGACTGAGAGAGCTACAAAAATTGTGGGACAGCCTGCCTCCTGGTGTCACGGATGCTCCATTGCTGGAAGGTTTCAAGCAAAGAGTGGACAGCCGTTTGTCTGGGATGGTCTGAAAATTCCTGCCCTGAGCAAGGGGTTGGACTAGGAGACCTCCAAGGTCCCTTTCGATCCTATGATTCTAAGAACTTTAAGGTGAGAGGTAGTCATTAAGACAACAAGAGCAAACTACTGCCCAAGCTGCGTATTGCGGCATTAATATGTGCACTCACCTGGTTGTAAAATATCAGATTCGGGGAATTCATCAAAATTGGAAGTATCATCTATACTTTTGATTTCTATAGTGATCGCAGCTGGCCTTTCTCTAAAACAAAACACAAACATCACAGAAATCAACTTTGCAAGCAACTCTATCATCATCAGACAGCAGAATTCAATCTTGCTCCAAAACATTTAAAATAGCACAAGAACTCCCAACACGCACACAAATTTATCTGCCACTTCCTTCATGGATGCATTTAGGTGTCCTATGGTCAACCAAGATGGGGTTCATCCCATCTTCTCTCTGATGTTCTGCATCTGCTCTTCTTTAATCACCATATCTGTCATTTTATCCATAGCACCTTTTCCTAGATAATTTTGAATCGGGGTGCCTGTGTGTGAGGATTGGGGTGTAGGAAGCCAAGTAACAGACCTTTGATTGCTAGATGGTGGCTCCATCTTTACTTTTTTGACACCCCCCATGCCCCTGTTCCAGTCCTGTTGAATATCAGAAACTGGCAACAGAAATTGGGTGACCTGCTGCATAATTCATAGTTACATAGTTGTATTTTAAAATCTATTTTTAAAAAAAATCTGTGAGAATGTTTTTATTCTAATAATAACTTTTTATCTTTTTATAATGCCTGTTTTTGTTCACTTGTTATTTTAATTGTACACCATCCAAAGTTGCTTTGTGTGAGATGGGTGGCTATATAAATGTGATGTATGTATGTATGTATGTATGTATGTATGTATGTATGTATGTATGTATGTATGTAGAAAGAAAGAAAGAAAGAAAGAAAGAAAGAAAGAAAGAAAGAAAGAAAGAAAGAAAGAAAGAAAGAAAGAAAGAAAGAAAGAAAGAAAGAAAGAAAGAAAGGTCCAACTGCTATATTTGACTCAAGGGAGAATGGGGTTCTTTTTCCTTTAAGTAATTCCTTTTCCTATAAATAATTATCTGTAGTTTGGGGAGGTTCTCTTGCATGTGCTGAGAATACAGTACTAGAGGAAGATGAAGATGCTTGTATCTACTAGAGAAAGGCTGCCGTGTGGTCAAGGGGAATGAGAATGCTAGTCCTGCTCTCTTCTTATCACCCTCCAAGGGTTCCAGATGCTTGTTTGCTTTCTCTGTTCACAAAGGCTCTCCACACAAATAAGACCAATCAGGATCCTCAACTGGTAGAGAACTCCAAAGCAGCTTCATCTCCAAAAACACGTATATCAGTAAGAGCAGAACTGTCACACCTGCATAATCAGTTGCCTTGTTTTAACCACAACTATATAGATTTTGGCTACCATACAAGGAGGAGACTATTTTGTGTTATCAAGAAGAAGCTTAACATAGAACTCATCTGTTCTGCCTAGGGATTGGTGCAGAAGAGCCAAAATATAACTCTTACAGAGATCTCTATGTGAAGCAGAACCTTCTGTATGATTTCAATCTCTCCAGATTCATCTGGGTGAGCGTGCTCAGCTAATGGGGTTTTACAGTATCTACCCTGCAGAAGGGAAAATATTGTGCCTTGCATTAAAAAAATTATTTTTACAATCTGGTGAAAATTCACATGTTTCCAGCTAAATTTTGCAACCCAAACTTTCCTATATGGCGAGGACCTGTTAACCTTATTCTGATATTGCAAATTTGTTCGACCAGAACCAGGGAGATCTTTGATCAAATCTGCCCAGAGCCACGGAAGCTTATTTGGAGCCAGTTCCTTTCTTTCACTCTCTTTTTCAGCCCCAAATGCCTCACCAAGTTGCTGTTGTGGGGGAAAATGAGCAGTACTATCTGCCACCTTGAGTTGCTAGAGGAAAGAGAGATTATAAAACTAAGTAATATATTGAAAATGCATAGAACAGACAATGCTCAGTTCTGAAAGAAGTAGGCATGAATCAAGACAATCAGTTTGCCCCTTGTCAGAAAGGAATCGGTTTGTGGCCCACCAACTAAATCATCACCATGGCAAATGGCCTTACTCTTCTGAAAGTACAAATTCAGCTTATGTCTGCTGTAAAAGTGTTGGAATCTACATTTGTGATACTGTGCAATATTATTTGGCTAAATGAGAGCTTTATAACCATCACAAGCTCTTTCAACTCCTGGATTCTCACAAAGAAAAAAAGACATGGTTTTCATACTATGGAATTCTCTGTCTCTCTTGTTCCCGTGCCCTTTTATATTAACTCTTCTCTTTTTTTCTTCCCGACTCTTCCCAAGAACAGCAGATTCTCTTATATTATCTAGTGGTTTTTTTCTAATTGAAGTGGCATGTGGGGGCCTGCCTCTCTACATATGTGCTCCCACAGAGACAGATGATTTGTTCTCTAGCCATGCCCCCTCCCCAGACAATGAATAGAGAGATTGATTGACTAATTATGTGCCATCAAGTCAGTGTCGACTGTTAGCAAAAAGCTGTAAGTATTTTTTGGGACGATCTATCCTCAACCTGGTTCTTCAGATCTTACACTGTGTACCCATCACTATTGTAATTGAGACCAGACACTTTGCTGATGATCATCATCCTCTTCTTCCCTTTTCTTCTGCCTTTCTCAGCATTATAGACTTCTCTAGGGAGCTAAGTCTTCACATAATCTGTCTATAGTATGGTAATTTGAGTCTGGTCATTTGTGCTTTGAGAGAGAACTCTGGGATGATATTTTTAATAATTCATTTGTTTGTTTTCTTGGCTATCCACAGTATTCTCAGGAATTCTTTCCAACACCAAAGTTCAAAAGCATCAATTTTCTTTCTATCCTGCTTCTTCAAAATCCAACGTTTGCTTCCATCAAATCATTGACTGCACGATTCTGATCTTTAGACTGTGAACAGAGGACATCCCAAACCTGAATGAGACTTTTCAAGGTGGGACTACTTCCAGACCACAAGCGAATCTTGTTCCAAGACTGGAATGTCCCATTTCAAAGAGGCAGAATGTTTCATGATGGAACCTTTTGTGCATGCACAGACATTCCTGATGTGACCTTGCACACTGACCCACTAATGTAATCCTTGAAGCCACGATACATATTAACAGATAAAAATCCATACAATAAATAGCTCAACTTGAGTGCCAGTCTAATAAGGACTTACAGCACCTGGGATCGGAAGCCAAAAAGTATTTTCAGGTAGGCCCAGGTGAGCACACAGTACCTATTAATGCCTCTTTAAAGAATCTATGTCTTTACTGTGCAATCCCAGGAAAATAACGTTGACTCAAGGGGTTGACAGAATGCCCAGGCCTGCTCAGAAGAACCTTGTTGCATTCTGTTGGTGCCTCCTTAACTTGTATGTGTATTCTGGGGGGCCCGTATACCTACCAAGCAAACCCAGGAAAACATGAAGCTTCTTTAAGGAGGTATTGAAAGATGCAGGATGTGGCTCCTGCCCGAGATCTAAAGGGCTGCATATCCCTAACATTTAAAACAATCTTATAGATTTCATTTTTCATTAGTTGTACCTGATATGTGCCCAGTCAACACCTTCAAAAAATGGGTGACTCTTAATTTCTTCTACTCCACTGCTACCAATTCTGTTTTCAGCATCAGCACAAAATCTGGAGGAGAGGGAAGATTTTAAAAAAAGGAAAGAACAGTTATTAGCAAGGTGGTAAATGATACAAGAAACCATGGTTCCTAGCCTCCAATAATTTGCATTTAAAAATGAGTTTGATACAAAGTGGAGAAGCTATAGATCTTGCTGTCAAAGAAGACCATAGCTCTTTTTATACCTGCACCCAGCCTGAAATTCCTATTATCACAAATTCTCAGAAAAGATGCTCATATTCCTAACCTTTTCTATAGGGGGGATTAAGTAGATCTTTTCTGAAGCCTTTTCTAAATGTAAGAAATTGGGAGACAGATGGCATTTGATTAAAAGCTCAAAGAGTTGGGTGTTGACAAACAAAAAGTGGTATGACTTCTTTATAAAATCCCCCTTCAATCATCCCTTTGGAAAAAGAGTGAAGAAAATAATCATATTTGCCACACAATTAAGTTACATGGATATTTTAGTGTCGTAGAATAATAATATATATATAATACTTAATGCCATAGTAAAATATTTTGTTGGGGAAGGTTTAATAAACATTCATAGTGGAGAATATATATAATTCAGCGTTGACTTGCTGGATTCTTAGTCTCCTTGCAAATTTTCGTATGCCAGGAACAGCACTAATTATATTTCCTAGCCTGCTAATGAAACAGGAAGAAAAGCAAGCTTAGAAAACACCAAGAATCTGACAATAAACACTCAGTTCTCATTTCAATTTCATAATATGGAGGAATTTTTAAAGTCTAACTTTAATGTTCTTTCTGAAAGACTTCAGACACTGTCAGTAGTTGTTTGACATACATGCGTGATGATAAAATATTGTGCATTTATCACATAACCCAACCAGAATTAATTTAGAATTGAGACAATTTACTGAATCTTGTGCCCCCCCCCCGCCATTCAAGAAAATGGGGTATACAAAGACTGGAAAACCCATGATGTTTTGTGATCATCAGCCACATTGCTACAGCAATGAAAGAATTCTGAAATGTGGTTGTGCAGATGATTTGAAGGGCAGAGAGACCAGCTGTCATAGCTAAATGGCACTGTTTGCTTTATATTGGCCTTTCAGAGGACCCTGAAAACATGGTGGTTCTGTCATCAGGCCTATGGATCCTGTGGAAGTATGGAGCTGGTGAGATGGCTAGATTGTTCATAAGCTGTTAGTTGGTGTGTGTGTATATGCCTTCAAGTCAGTGTTGACTTCTGAAGACTGCCTGGACAAGTCCGTGCAGTTTTCTTGGCAAGATTTCAATGGTTTCCCATTGCCTGCTTCCTAGGGCTGAGCAAGAGTGACTGGCCCAAGGTCACCCGGCTGGCTTTGTGCCTGAGGTGGGACTAGAACTCACCATCTCCTGGTTTCTAGCCTGATGCCCTAACCACTACACCAAACTGGCTCATGTTGGTTGGTACTCTCCGGAATGTTATATTTTACAGTTAATGGGTAATTGTTTTTTAATTGCTTTAATTGGTGTTTTATTGGGTTTTGTTACTGTTGTTTTTTGTTATTGATTTTTATGCATTGTGTTTTTGTTTTTAACTTTATGAGCTGCCCAAAACTACCCAGGTGAGATGGGCAGCTATATAAATTGAATTAATTAATTAATTAATTTCTGGATTTAGTTCCCAACATTTTCAGTAGCTGCAGTATAGCCAGGTGGGGATTCTATGGCTATAACTTAAACCTCGCTGCCGCAACCATACAATCCTGGGAAAAGATGTCGCTGCTTTAATAAGTTGCAGGTCCCCATATGTTCTAGAGCACTTCTGGCTCCCTGCAGAGCCATAAAGGACAAAATTCTGACTCTATGCAAACTGTTATTTACTAGGCCAGTTTCCATATATTTCTGGGAATTCTGTCATCCTGTTTCCCATGCCATTCTTAGAGGTTAAGAAAATAAACAGGATGGATGTCTGCTTTAAGCAAGCTGTGAGATGGAACACAAAGGCAAATAGGAAGTACCATTTGCATAAACTCTAAACAAAAACAAAAACTCAACTCTGTAAATTTCCAACACAGAAGCATGTTCTCTTCTACACTCCAAGAAGTCATCCAACTATTTCAGTCTCCTTAGGGCAGATGACTGAAAAGAATAATCTACCAGCTACCCAATAAAAAGAGGACAAGAAAAACATGCCAGCATGACACTGTTCCTAGGCTTTGCCTAGAAGCAGTTTTTCTCAACCTTGGCAACTTTAAGGGGTGTGGATCTGAACTCCCAGAATCCCCTAGCCAGCATGTTGGCCAGGGAATTCTGGAAGTTGAAGTCCTCATATCTTAAAGTTGCCAAGATTGAAAAACACTGCTCTAGAGGGTCCACTTGGAATGTCAAGTCAGTTCTGGCACAGTTCTTGGAGAGGGGATATGTTTAAGAGATCGAAAAGATAAAAAATAAACAAATATGTTAAAAAGCAGCACTTTGGAAGGCCCCTACTCCTGTGTGACAGAAACTTAAAAAAAGCTATCTCTACTTTCCCCAGCTAAGCTTCAGGCCAAACACAGCCCAAGGTAGCCCACAGCTTTTCCACAGCACACACCAGTTTCATTACCCTCTTGTTTTTGCAGCCATTATGAAATCTGTCCTGTTACTGTCATCAACTACAATGACTAATCTTGGCATTCGTCTACACAGGACTCTTGGAACAATCTACTCCAAGTCTTGTATGCAAACAGATGACCACAAATCATGTGTTCAGCAGTGCTGGCAAACATCATTAAACCAGGGCCCCAACCAAAAAGAAAAAGGAATAGGAGACATTCAGACCTTTCCCAATCTATTTTTTTCACACCAGAAATCATAGGGTTTTTTTTACAAGTTCATATTTTCGCAGTGTTTTACTAACATCTCCTGCTCTTCTGTTATTTCTCCTAAATAACAACATCAGAATTATCTGCACTAGAACAGACCAAGTCTAGCTAAATTTATCAGAGCTGAAGGGCATAGAATTTTTCCAAGTTAAATATTTCCTCCTGAAGAAAATGTAAGTATACAACATACTGGCCACTTATTCCAAATGTAGAATTTCCTGTTGCCCTACCAGCCACTTAAAGGAGCAAGCTGTACCTTATCTCACCATTAAGTTCCAGCCTAAAGAACTTAATTTTAATGGTGATTTTGTTTCATATCCTAATTTCAGTAATAGGTTATAGTTATTGGCTTTATCTTGCTTCATATTTTACTTGGGTAGGTATCTTCTGGTATTAATCTTGCATTGCAGCAATTGACCGAATGTGGACTTCCTGACACTGTGGAGTGGGACAACTCCACATCATAGGAGTTCTTGCTCTCAACTTCATCTAGAAGCTACCAGGTTTCTGGAACAACACTTTACTGCCATGTTTCACAGAGGGATGAACAGAAGCTATGTCAGTCTTCTATGTCTCCAATTGTTAGATTATGATTGAACTGAGCTCTTAAGGAATCCTGGCCCAAAGAGACTTGAAAGCTTCTCTTGCAATAACCCACTGAATTTAAGAAGCTTTCCCAATCTTATTAAGTTAGCTTGAATCTTTGCAGTCCTCCATTTCCAGCACTGCTCCACAGTCTTCTACTGGTTATACTTTCTCTTCCTCCTCCTCTTCTCCCCACTCTTCTCTGTTCTTTCCTAACATCTGTCCCTCCTTTTTCTTTTATCCTAACCTCTACCCACTTCCCAAGATGTGATCCACAGCTTATATCGTGGAATCTAAGGCTCTAGAGCTCATTCTATCTATGGCTCTTTGCCTGCAATTTCCATTTCTTCTTCTCTCAAACCTATGCTGTCTGAACTTGCTTCCTTTCCACTGTGTTGTTGACCAAGGTAATGCTAGAAGTCTACACTTACCAGGAAGGACAGCCCTTCAGTTACCTTCCCTTCTATAAGCTAAGTTTCTGTAAAGAGTGATTTTTATCATGCAGTGGAGCAATGTTGGCAAGCCTTTCCATGATAATGGGGAAGGAAACTGGGTGATAAATGTCATACTAACAAAACCATGCATTAACAGGTTTCCTACACATGTAGGGGAAGCACATCATCTACTTACTTTAAGATTAAGTCCTTTGCTTTTTCTGAAATGGGCACCTCAGGTGGAAATACCAGAGTTTCCTTCCAATTCATAACTTTCCTGTATGTTTCTTGGGGTGTTTCAGAACAAAAAGGGGGGTATCCTGTAGAATGGTAGAAAATCAAAACTTTGAACTATATGAACAATATTAAAGTACTTGGAATACACCTTATATACAGCATCATCATATTAGTTCTGTCATGTATTTCACCATGGTTCTCCCACCAAAAATAATTTCCTTAAAAATTAAGGAGAGCCACCAAGAATCTGAGTTCTTGTCTTAAAGCAGCCAAAATGGCACCATTCTGACCCAAGAGGGACCAAAAGCCCACTTCAAGGAAGCCAAAAGTTTGCAGTAATCCAAACCAGGTTTAGAAAAACAAACAGCCACCCCCAAAAAGGTCCAATGTGCCGAGTGGGTCGGAAAACTGACTATTTTAAGGGGGTATGGAAAAATGGGAGCAAGGGAAGCTGGAGAGAGTTTCTGATCCTTCACCACATCTTTTTATTGTAGGTCCCATTTGTTCTTCTTACCTATTAGCATTTCATACATAATCACTCCCAAAGACCACCAGTCACATAATTTGTTGTAACCCGTTTGCACGAAAACCTCTGGGGCAATGTAATCTGGTGTCCCAACAGTAGAATAGGCCTGAAAAGGATATTTGAAGAGAGTGAGAGATTCAGCCAATTTTTTTTTAAAAATCCAGTGTTATTTCTTTCCAAGAAAACAGTGCAGAGTCTTCCGTCTATCATCTAGTTAGGTTTTCATGCATTCTCTGAAAATGATGGGGCTACAAAGAGGCCTTGGAGACCATGTAGGTTCCACAAAACATTTTTACATGGAAAGACTTTGCAGAACTCAACAAGCTTTCCAGGAAAATACTCACCAGCTGTCGTCTGTTCTTCTTCCACGTTTCTGCTTTTCTCTTGGAGTTCATATTCTGAAATGCTGATTCACAAAACAGATCTAGGTTAATGCTTTCCATTTTAACAGCAACGTAAAAATTCAGCTTGCTTGTGATTCTAATGCAGGACAGGAACAGTTGTTGCATGAGAGGGATGAATGACAGGGCCTTTTCTCATGCAAGCACTACAAGAAGGACACGAAAAGCTATTTTAACCATTCACCTCCCTCCCTAACTTTCCAAATGTATCACCAACATAGAATTAGAATACACTGAAAACAGCCCTGCACAAAGACTTTTGAGACAGAAGAGAAAAAGAGAGAATGCAACCTCCACAATACTGGAAATGGTGCATTCCAAACCCTCTGGAACCCCAAAATCCATGTATGTGGAATTCTTTGTCCAAAAGACATATAATGACTGACTTGGGACATCCAGCTGTGATTTTGGGATCATCTGCATATGTCAAATGGACTACACTGTACCCATGTAGACTACAGGTGAAGGATGCCATTCTGAAAATATTCTCTATATTAAGAACAAAAAGTCTTACTGCAAAAACAAACATTAAGGAACTTCATTTTGGGGATTGGAAAAAAGAAAAAAAAACAAGAAAGAAGCTTTCAAATATGAGACCATTCACTTGTAGAAATAAGTGGTATGGTATATTCTACCACTTTCCCCTATATGTAGGGTGGTAGTCCTGATTCAAACTATGATTCAGAATTTGGGGCTAGAGAAAATAAGGTTAATAGTTACTTCTAAGACTATGAATTTCATGCCTGACTTTATTATAAGCAAATATCTGAAGGTAGTTTGGGTCCTCCTTCAAAAAGAATGTTTCAACAAATGAGCCACATGTTTATATACTTAGCAAACCTAACTTGTAAATTAGAATAAACAAGGTCTTTGACAGAATGCAGAATATTTATCATAAGCTAGAATTTGCAGTACTTACAGAAGTCACTTGGTGGATTATGTGTAAGGTTTCTGTAGAATTCAGTTCGGTGAGCTTTCTTTAAACCTGTGCATAGCCCAAAATCAGAGAGTTTTACATGGCCCTACAGAAAGAAAACATTACTCATATGATTAATCCATATGACTGATGTAAATATGTGCTTCTGGAGCAATTCCCTGATTTACAGAGGTAACTAATTCAATGCCCTCTAAATGTTTTGGCCTTCAACTCTCACTCATTTTTTATTACTGGTATCGCTGCCCGGAACTGATGGAAACTGAAGTTCAAAAGCATCTGGAGGACTTTAGGTTGTTTAATCTCCCTTATTATTGATCCTTAAAGGCCACTGTCTTAGTCCCTCCTTCACTACAACAAATATGTTTCTTTAAGCCTTTTATGATCAGATCCAAAACAGATACTTCCCATTAAGAATGGACTTCAGAGCCATGAGGAGTAAATAAGTCTGGATATGTTCATGCCAGGAATTGACAGAGGCTCTGATGCTGGTGCAAGTATCATGAAGAAATTTACCTATGTGCTTTTTCACTCATCATGGAGCAGAAAATGAGCTCCAAATGTTACAAACATCAGCACTAGCAAGATACTTTTCTTCCATGGAATAGAGCAAAAAAGGATGTCCCTTCTTAATTTGCCTCTGGGCAAGCCTCCTTTGAAATCCAATGAGCAGAAATTAAAGAATATAAGCAAAGAGTAAGCCATCTTCTTGTCCTGCTCCCCTACAGTGAAAATCTTTTTCTTCCAATTTCAGACTAAACCATCTAACCCTAAACCAGCAGATTGTGCCCAGGCACAAACCCACCTTTCATCGCATTTGCACAATTGACACTCAAACAGACTGAAAGCAAATACTGATCTCTAGTTTTATGATGGTGCAATGAAAACGTGAAGGGTGATTTATTATTTACATTAAAAAATCAGCCCTTCAATGAATAGAACTTGGGGGGGAGTGTTTTTTCAACCTTTTTCAAGAAGATTTTTGTATTAATAAAAGGAGATGGGATCTCAAAGCCAACCGCAGCCCAGCTTCTTGAGCCATGGGGAGTGAGGGGGTCACAAATATGTCCTGGAACAAGGACACAAAATAGAGGAAATGTATGAACATTATATACCTTTGCATCCAGCAGAAGATTATCTGGCTTAATATCTCTGTGAATAAAACCTAGTTGGTGAATGGCATCAATAGCAAGCACAGTTTCAGATATATAAAACTGTGTCTCTTCCTCAGATAGGGTATCCTTCTTCATGAGCAAAGTCATCATATCACCTGAATCAGGGGAAAAAAGTACATAGGCTACACTTGGCTGGTTGTGATGGTGGAAAAGTCATTAAAAATGACACAAGCTCCAGTATTCCAATAATAACTATGATAACAAGGCTCTGGATCACAAAGGACACTTCACTAGGGGATAAGGAGAAAGCATTCCAGAAGGTTTACGTGGTCCACTCCATGCAAAATCCTTTGCTACCAAGCTTCTCAGTTGGTTTTCAGCCGCATAGCTGATTTGTCTTAACATTACTGTGGCACAGATTCCAAGTCAGTGCAAATAAAATGTTTCTCAACATTAAGAGATTTTTTTAAAAATGCTGCAGGATTGAGCACCTGACTATCAACACAAATTTGGCCTTGGGAGAACGGCCCAATTTTTCACTGAACTGGCATGGACTAATTATTTACCTCCTGGAAGAAATTCCATAATCAGGTAAAGGTTGCGCTTGTCCTGAAAACTATAAAACATCTTCACTACCCAGGCACCATCAGCTTCAACTAGAATATCTCTTTCTGCTCGTATATGAGCCACCTGCAATAGGAACATGGCAAATCAAATAAAAATGTCGAAGGCAAAAGACAGTTTGCCTATCAAACAAACGCGTACATAAATAGTCTTCCATGCAATGAAGACATTTATTACTATCAGAAGATGTAAGGCAGCCTTCCTTAACTCACTGGTACTCACAATACGTGGACTACAACACTCATCAGATTGGCTCCTATCCTCCTACTTGGAAAGCTGTTGATATCTGGCTATTTTGGAGAATCTGGGAGGGCATTTGTGATGATCAAACTCCTGCTCTGGGTTGGATGCTCTTGGCTGATCTTTGGAGCACCACTGTTCCATTTGACTCTTTCTCTTTCCATTATTTGGACTCTCAATGTACTATTTTGCAAGCCACTTAAAGCCTTGTTTGGATTAGAGAGACGTGTAAATGGTAGTAAACAAACAATTTTTTTCCTGCCAGAGAAAAAGGCAGCAGGAGATGTAGCAATATACAACTTTCCTGCCCAAATGGGTAGGTTCCTTTGGAGTCATTCCAGGAAAGTGAAGGACACACCAATTCTCTTGACGTTCCTGGAATTTTAGCATATAACCTTTTGCTTAAATCTCAATGTGGCTTCAGCACACTTCGTTTGGGTGTATTTATACTGCCCGTTTCTGGACTTCAAGGAAGGAAATGGGATTGTTTTGTCTCCTAAAGGGGTCCTGCTCTCTTTCTTACCCTTACTTTTGAAAAACAGGAAAAGTAAAACAACCTCCCCCAAAGGAATGAGAAATCATGCCATTGGAAATTAGCCACTTTGCTGCCAGGTTCAGATGACACGGCTTACAGAACAACAGAATGTAGTCCTTAGTTAAGAACAATACTACAAATACATTTCACTGCAAAAATATATTTCTTTTAGCCACTAGTTTGAATGCGTTTTAAAGATATACTTAGAAAAAAAGACATACTTGCTCTTTCTCCAGCATGTCAGCTTTTCGCAATATCTTCATTGCATAAATATGACCCGTATCTTTCTTCTGGACTAGGCGGACCTATGGATTTTAAAGAAGGGAGCTTTGAATCATGTACTTGCAAGTTCGAAGCACTCATTCAAAGTAAGCATGAAGCTTTCTCCTCCTGTTGTTCTCAAGCTTAAAGCAAATATTGGCATCAGAGGCCATTTTTCTATCTTTAGCTTCTAGAGATCCAGATCACCCAGATGTTTCCGTAATTCTATACCCCTGCAAGCAGCATCCATAAATGAAGTCACCTCTGAAGACAATCAGCCAACCCAAATGGAAAGGAGCAACAAAGGCACAATGCCAAGAAAGCACTGATCCTTTATTTATTTATCAATCCAATTTATATGCGTCCTCTTCATACATGGAACCTGCACACAGAAGTCCATTTGGACTGAGGTGATGGATAAATAACATAATCAATTGGAAAATAAATAAATAAGCAAACAAACACACCAAGTCTGCAGTGGTTAGTGAAGTCTACTCTGGACATATAACCCTGCCTAGAGAAGTGAAGAAATTATAGAGTGCCAGTTAGATTAAACATCAGAAATCTTGAAGGGGACATGACAAAATAAGAGATGAGGAACAACAGGAATTAACTTTGATGGGTTTTTTTCTTAAAAAAAAACACCCTTCAACATCTAAAGGGAAAAATCATGAAAAATAAAGCATTTTCTATTCATCCTCACAGGTTTGTTCTCATTCTATTCCTGCCCTCAATAACTTCATGGAGTCAGATCAGTGACCCTGCAAAGTTGTCAAGTAGATATCCAGAAAAATAATTCTTAAACCAAATATCCATATCACAAACCTCTCCAAATGCACCTCTTCCAATCACTTTCAAAGATTCAAAGTCATCAAGGCCTAGCCTTGTCCTCTTCAGCCTTAAAAATTCAGTTTCTTTGCGGGCATGCTGAGATCTTCGTAGCTTTTTCTGAGGGGAACAATTATTCGTTATATTAATATGCAGCCATAATTCCAAAAAAGAAGTGGAATGAGTAAGCTTTTCATAAGAATACTATCATATTTTTATTTCAATGGGAAGTAACTCCCTTCTTTCCTGCACAGGTGTGGTGTAGACTTAAGGATGGTTCTGAAGGCAATAAGATGGCCCCCAAGGAATATTCATTGGACTGTTAGGTGTCTTTCTCCCACATCAGAAAGACCCACCTTCTGCTAGCTAGAATCCAAGCTTCCTCTGTTTACCACAATACTGCACGCAAAAAGATACCACAGATGACACCTTGAGTGTAACACAAGAAACCTCACACAGAATGGGATAGATTAACATGATGGCTGGTGGATGATCACTTGCTTGCCCAGCAAAGCTCTTTTAAGGGGAAGATGCTCCTTCAATCTATCTCACATTATCAACAGTGCCTGATACAGCAATTCTGTAGCATTACTTTGTGGATTTTTTTTTTCAAAAAATCATTGATGACCCCCCCACACCAAAAAAAAGACATTCTTGGGCAAGATAACCCAAAAATAAACCATGGCATATCAGCTTTAACAGATCTCAGAGCTACTTCTATTCAGAACATGAAGTTCTAGAAGTACATGGTGTAAATAGTCTGGCTTTATATTCATACATAGCTATGTTTTCCATCCATTGCTTCGTGCTTTAAGTTCAGGAGAAAGAAAAGGGGAATCATTAATATCTAGAAGTTTATTCCCTGTTATAAAACCATACGCACGTGGATTTTTTTCCCCTCGTAAAGACTGTTCTGAAACAGTGCTGTTTTAAAAGACAGCTACACTTTGATTTCATTTTAAACCACAAGATGGCATCATATACTAATTTCTCTCAATACAAGGCTTCCACCTTTCACATATTCCAGTGCAAAGAGAGAGCTATCTTTTATCACATGCTATGGACAAAATGAGTCTCATCTTACATTGATATAAAGAACAAATAATAACTCATTCACAATCAAGCAAGTTCTAATGTCATGACTTAGGAAGAAATGTGATAGCATTGTGTAACAGCAATAATGAATAATTATATATGATCTGGAGGAAGTATATATATCCTTGCTCTTCTTATTTTTGAAGGGGAACTTAAGGACAATAACAGCAGTGGCAAGCATTTCGATCAGTGTATTGCTAATTTGCTTTAAAATACATCATATGCAATAAAACCAGTTTAGGACAAGCCTTTGAACAGTTTTAACTTCCTTTTGTGGAAAGATAGATTTTAAACTGGTCCAGTTGCTTTTACATTCCTCTCTACTGCTGCTATTTCAATTATTTAACTAATTACTGGCTTTTATTTCATTACACAAGCTGTATTTCAATGTTTTTAATCTGGAAGCTGCTTAACTATATTGCATGCATTAGGACACGTATAAAGTCATAACCATATCCAGCTTACTTTTATGAACTCTGACTACTGAACAGATGAGAAAAGGCAAGGACCCCGTAAGATACAGCTAAGATATTTTTACTGGTTCCCGTCACCAAAAATAAATCTTATGGGGATAGATAGATAGATTCATTCTGTGATACATGACTATAATAAAAAGCACTGCATTTGTAAAAATTCCACAAACGGGTTACTGTTATATGCACAAAAGGAGAGCCTAACTCAGTTTAGTTTGATTATCACTGTCCTATCTTGTGTATTTCTAGCAGAAAGACCGCTAAGATGTTAATCTTTTAATTTGTCTGGAAAATAGCTAGATTAAGGCTGAAACCTACAAATGCTCCTGGTAGGATACTCCATGAGAATCCCAAGTTGAAAACATGTACAAGAGCATTTGAACCTCAAATTGATGATGATGTTACCTAGTTGGGTAATGAAACATCTGCAAGCAAACCACGGAGCTCAGAGAGTCCCAAAGACTCCACAGAACTACAAATTGCATCTTCCTCTTCCTCAGTTGCCTCTGTGATGTAAATAGCAATATATATAACATGGCAAGAACAGAATCCCACAAGGATTCTCTAATGCTGACATTCCAGGGTTCTGATCCGCCTTGTAAGTTAAATGCTGGAACGAAGCAGCAAAGGAGGAAGCGATACTTAGACTTGCTAACCTTTGCTAATATTTCTTCCCAAGAAATATTCTTTCCATCTGGTTCACAAATCAGAATCATCTGTATGAAGCATAATTTCGACCACCTTGGCAACTTGGAAAAGAATCCCATCTTCTATCAATTGAATCACCCACACATCCAAGGTGTGTATCTCAAACAAGGTAGAAAGTAGAAAGCATTCGTTAAAAAAAAAAAAAAAATTCAGAGGAAGTGAATGTTTTTCAAGATATTTAAAGCTTGCATTAAATGACATTGTAATTTATATTTTACAATGTAAAATGTGTTGATGATTAAACCAGGTTGCCTATTTCATAGATCAATGCAAATGTGTTTCTAGTGATACATTTATTAAGTAAATGCCAAGTAAACGAAGCAGTATATATAGAAATATGAGGAAGCAATATTCCCTCTAAATGTTAGAGTCCAAATGACGGAAATGTTCTAACCCTTACCTAAAATAGTGGTAAGGAGCCCTTACCACTATTTTACTTACTAAAACTCCCTACAAAGTATTTATTACACTGCAGTTCCTTTAACAGGAGCCATGTGTATATATGTGAAAATGTTCTGAATTTTCTTCTGCTATTCCTTTCTCCCATTTACTGCTTACCTCCATTGGCTTTTTCTGGCCAACGTTATTAAAACAAACACACACAAAAGTTGCCTGCAATCTATGAATCACTAAGCACCAATCCCAACCAATAAAGCTCTATAAACTTTCAGCTTCGTG
This sequence comes from Python bivittatus, assembly GCF_059951505.1. Lineage (NCBI taxonomy): Eukaryota > Metazoa > Chordata > Lepidosauria > Squamata > Pythonidae > Python > Python bivittatus. The sequence goes on along the minus strand of NW_028277037.1, from coordinate 4,782,848 downwards.
AGCATCCATATTACCTCTTCATCTGCTAAACCTTCTTCCTCCATGGCTACTTCTAGTTTCTTCTGCCTAAGTTGGGGATACACAAAAAACATATTATGAAACAACCTGCGTTTTAGAATAGAAAAAGACTGTCATTGCACCTCAAAACACATCAGTAAGAGGACCTGGGTCCAAAGTGTGAGTTTGGTTTAACACTAGTTAAGTCAATAATTCTGGAGATCACTACGTAAGTGAAGAGGGTTAGGGTCTCTCTCATTCCCAAATTCTACCGCTATTACATTATTCAAGTTCTCATCCAGGTATCTTTATTGCTGCTTGAGACAGGGGAAAGTAAAATGCTTTATATATATACAACCTGGCAAAACTTTCTGACGTATACTCCCTCAGTTTCCCGAGAAGAAACCAAGAGAATGGGAACAGATGCGTTGCAGGATTCAAGCATCACATCACCTCATGGTTCACATCACCATTGAAGGAACACAACTGGCTGTGTCTATCCAACAACCAAAGCCAAACACATCATATTATAGCTTAGTGCAATGTCCAAACCCAGGCATTATAGTTTGTACAGTATAGTTCATGGTGAAGCATATCTATCATACCAACCATTTAGTTTAGCATGATATATGAGGCCAGAGAAAAATGGAGGGTTTCTTCTATGTCTCACCTTAGTTTTCTTCCAAATTTATTCTGAAGTATTTGCAAAACATTTTACCTGGTTAACTTTTCTTGCTTTCAGCAATAAAAAGGGGCAAGCTATCTAAAGAAGTAGACCAGTTGCTAACAAGAGATGTCTTCAAACTATTTTTTCTATGAGATATTTATTTATTTCTGTATTTATAGAGCTGCCATAACTTGTAATTAAAGATCCCAGATAGCTTGCAAATACAAATACAGAAGAAACAATGAAAAACATAATTGCATCCCAAATAGAAAGTTGCCATCACCTGGCAAGTCGGGAGATTTTTAAAAAACCTAGGGGAAGAACAATCACTAAAAAGTCCATCAAGAAGGTATCAGGTGAGCCTCACAGGCCATCTCCATCTTGGACATTTGTGCGGAGGAGTTCTCAAAACACAAGTCTCAGAAGATCTTAAAGATCAGGTAGATAAATAGAGGAGAGGAAAGTCCTTCTCAGTTTCAAATAACAAAACTGGCATTTGGAACCAGTAGTTAATCATGAGATAACACAACTGACTGGATATGTTAACAGTCTATCCTGGATCAATTGCAGCTTCCAACTAATTTTTGAAGGCAACTCTTCATAAAAAATACATCGTATAAGTCTAAACTGGTGATTGCCAAGGCGTAGGTAACTGTGGCTAAGTTATCTCCACCCAGGTAAGGTTTCAGTTGGCAAACAATGTGTACGATATGCTTTGTCAACAGGGTTGTTTGCAGAGTTACAGCTGTAGTGCCCAAGAAAAATCTGCTTGGCTCTTCGGATTGTAACATTTACTCTTTTATTATTCTGTCGATCGTATACATGATTCTCAGCAATTAAAAAAAAAACTGTAAGGATTCTTCCCTTTTTGCTGCTTAAGTAAAGTCTCTTTTGAGTTGAATTTGTCTCCTTGTAACTTCACAGACCCATCCACGTAGTTTTCTTGGCAACAATATGAAAATGGTTCATCTTTGGAGATTTCTCCCCCCCTCCCAATTTTCTGATGGTCTACTGTCCAGGTACTAACCAAGTCTAACCCAATTTATTTATTCATTAGATGTATACCCCACCCTTCTTCCAGTACTCCCTCCTCCCATTTCTCCCCACAACAAGCCTGTCAGGCAAATTAAACTAAGAAAGAATGGCCCAAAGTCACTCAGTGAACTTCTGTGGCTGAGGTCTCCTCAGAAGAACCTGGGTCTCTCAAGCTCCTGTCCAACTTCTCAGCCACTATAACATACTTAGCCAAGGTGCTGTCTTTTAGGTGCTACCTAATTTAGTGTTGAGTTTAATTTCTGGGTTTCAGCTTTTCACATTCTGATGTTGGATGTTCTGTTTTATTAGCCACCTGGGGTACTTTCCCAAGGAAAAAGCTGAGGTACAAATAAAGAAATGTTTGCTCAGAAATACATTCCATGGGCATTCCAGAGGACTTCCTTCCAAGTAAGGGTGCAGCCTAAGGAAGCTTTGGGTTGCCTCCATCTATGTGGACATCTCCAGACAAATCAATTTGGTTTACAGACAGGCAGCTCTTGTTCCAAGCAAAGGCTCTCTCCAACAGCAGAATTCCATGCAATTTATAAACCTCACCAAAGGTTTGATATTAAAGCAGAAGGGGACCCCAAGTACCTGGTTTCTCTTTCTTCATGCTGTAAGATGAGGTTACTATAAAAGTTCTCCAGTGTAAGCTTGGCCACTGTGACACGCTCTCGGGTGTGGTTGCTCATGGGAAAAGACGTTGGAGTCCCTGCAGTCATTGCCATAGCAACGTGCACTGAAACAGAGTCCATAAAATAATAATTACTCAATGAAATAAAAATTGCTCCTTGTCTCCCCCCCCAATCAAACAGAAACCCATTATGGGAATACAGAGTTTCTTCCAATATGAATTTTTGGCAAGGTGGGATGTTCTACCACTCACACACCTATAAACATCTGAAGGGAAGAAACCCAGCCTGAATCATGCAAGAAGCAATGTTCTTTCACTCAAGGAATTTGTGTTAATGTTTTCAGCCTGGGCTCCAAACTGCGGCAGCCTAGGTGTCCTGCAGAAAAATGCAGAAAGAAATGAAAGCAAATGGACAATCACGAGGTATTTAGTAGGTTGCTATTTACAACCTATGTAGGTTGTAAAAAATAACAGCTGTGAAGGAAAAAGGAAAAAAATGCCCACTTCCAGGTTGCCAGCGGTATGAGCGAGAAATTGGCCAATCTGAAACTTAACGTATGTCCTCCAAAAGAAGAGTTTATGCTCATCTGAGTGAAATCCAAGTCAGTGCAAACTTCAAGGCAGATATGAAAGAAATTAGGGCACATCAGTATGGCTTGAAACACATCCACGCGCATAGGAGCTTCTTGAATGCCTTATTCAGTATTAAATATATCTAACGATGCCCTCAAGTCAAGCTTGACTTCTGGGAATTTCATGGACACACACCCTGTATTTCTCTGGGCAGCAATACAGAAGTGTTTTGCCATTGCCTTCTTCCACAAAGTTTATTCAACTTCTCAATCTAGTCTACCTTCCTGGAATTCCCCGGTTGTCTCCTGTCCAAGAACTAAGCATGCCCAACCCTGCTTGGCTTCCAAGATCAGCCAAGGGATTGAGATGGTGTTGAGATACTATCTAGAGCACAGCAACTAAAAAGCTGGCACCACAACTATGTGGTACAGAAGAAATGGAAAACCTAGAGAAATGAGGATTACAATAAACATCACTCTCTTCCTTGGCTCAATCGCCTCCTTTCCCAGCTGGTTTTGACTTGTTGCTGGCCAGTAAATAGATCTGAGTGCCATAAACAGAGTCGTCTGGAATTTTTTATCTTGAAACAGAAACAGAGGGGGATGTTCTGCCCCAAAATAGGCCTTTTAGGTGTCTGGCCAATAAAAGTGTCCTGAATATAATAGCCTTGTATTTAAACACTGGCTGAGAAGCCACAGCTGAGAAGTAATGGCATACAAATAGATTAACAGCCTCATGGAGGAGCGAGCACGCGACCAAAATAGTTTGCCAAAACGGGAAACTCTTGTTTTGCACGCAGCATAGAAAAGTCACTGGAGGAATACAATCCTCTGTTCTCTCTGTCAGCCCTAGCTGGCTTAGGAATGACACACACACACACACACACATATCCCGGTCAAGTTTGCAGAGAGGAGACCATCTACAAAACTGAGGTTGAAAATGTTTCCCAACTTTATTTCAGAAAAATGGAAAGCATAATCTTGAATGAATCTTCGACTGTTTAATAGCTCCCTGTAAGGGATGGAATTTCACAAACAAGGTCCTGTTCTTATTTCCAGGGAAAAGTCTAAGAGGAAGCATCTGCAGAAACATGACTCACATCTTAATTCATAAGAGAGAAAGAGTTACATAAGGAGATAGCATATCCTGGAGAAAGGCAATTTAGGGCTTTGAAAGCTTGTTCCTTAGGCAAACTTCCTGGATCCCAATTCTCCCTTCTGAGAAGTGTTAGAAATATAAATTGTGATCTTCCTCCGAGAAAAAGAGCAGAAGGCTAATCAAAAGTACGTATGTTACCAAAGATGACACATAGAGAAAGCCTATTTGTCTATCATAAGGCAAGATCTGTTCTCTCTAGGCAATAGACAAGAAGAGGACAACTCTTTCTTAACAGCAGGACATAAAACCACCACCTCTTGAGTGCTGCTAAGACAATTTTGCCTATATTAAAGTTAAAAAGTGGTAACAACACAATCTCACCCCTGAACTGATTTTGCTGGAAGACTGCAAAGTATTGAGAATCTCATTAATCTGGGATAGAGCCCAAGAAGGAAAAAGAAAATAAATAATTACTCATTGGATGTTCAGTTTTCCACAGGTTCAATAAAAGATGTGGAACTCAGTGTTCTCCAAAGGTTTTGGACCAGAGATCATCATGACTAAGGGGCAACAGACTGTGGGAATGATACACCAAAACATTTGAAGGTGCCTCCCTGCTCATGGCTACCTTCTACCGGTTCAAAGGCAGCACAGTTTCTGTGATCCTGCTAACGTTACATTTTGTACACTAGGGACACTAACTCAATGCTAAAAACAGAGGTTACAAAAAAGGAGATTACATTACAAAGTACCATTCATCCTGATGTACGTTACCAATGAACTGATCAGCTATAGTGGCAGAGTTTGTCAGTATTAAAATTTTGCTACTGCTAGAAAAATGCTGCCAACAGAAACATTTGCCAGAATTCTACCTTCTCACACAGCCATCTACCACTGCATATGTTCCAAATTCACAGGTTGTGCTTTCTAAAGGAAAGAGACAACATAGCTCTCTATTCAAAATTACTGTTTGGGTTTTCCATCTGCTGTCTGGTTTCTAAAGGTCTATATCCAAATTACTGGAGAAGCACACAACATAGTCTAGTGCAGGCACTTACTAATGCACAAGGATGTTAAATCAAGAAGACATTCAACCAGAATGTGAGACAGTTGTATTTTTTAACCTAATTACAGATGCTGATATCAATTTAAATACGGATATTTTCAGAGGCATTAGGGATTCCATAACAAGTCTTAAAGACCGCATTCACACAAATATTGCAACCTCTATAATATAGGGTCCCATTCCACTGATTATAATGTCATAATACAGAACAGAACTGTATACAAATATACCCAAGTAAGAATTTTTCACCATCAACCTAAAACTGATCACAGGGAGACAAGTAAATTATAAACAGAAACCACCGAAGGTATTTTGATCACTTCCAACGTTTCGTGCCTAATTAGTTATTATAGAATAAAATAGCTAAATTATGAAAAAAGGAATCAACATATCTATAAAGGGATTTTTAAATAAATTTCTCTTCACCCTAACCCTAAACTTATTGAGTTGTCTGTTTCGCTCAGCAAAAAGACCCAGAATCTAGTGTGTATGTCAAGAAAGTAAAAATGGCAGTTGTAACTGCATGAGCAACACCCTGCCCCTTTTTATATGTCCGTGATCCATTGCACACATGTGCAAAGGGGGCTGTCATGACTGCCATCTAGACTTTTTTGGACTTCCCCCTTCACACAGATGCCCGTTTTCTTGTCATTCTTAAATACACCAATACAGAAACCATCAAAAACAGTATGCTCAAGACTAAAGAGGTGGAAATGAAACCCCTAAGGTGACTGTAACTTTAAAGGAAATGGAAAAATTAGAGAATTTTTATCTGATGAAACACATATATATTATCATATTAAGGACTGTTAGTCACCACCAATTCTTACTCTTCTCTGCTTCCTTCTATAATCAAGACAAATAAATACTGCTTATCTGAAAGTAACCATCATCCCTTCCCATCTCTTGGCTAGATTGGTAAATGCTAGATAGCAGGGAAATGTGACAGCAAAGTAGATGGTCTTGAATTAGATATCACCGCTCAGTTCTGTGGCTAATTTTAAGACAAGTCATTATTTTTCAGCATAATCACCCATGCAAGATTGCTGGGAAACTAAAACAGGAGAAGAGAAAAACCACTTAAGACTTCCTTTGGCTCCATGGAAGAATGGTGGGATATTAATGGAATCAAGAGATAATCACCCCCAGGTTGATAATCACAAAGCCCCATCAGACTCCAGTGTCTGGTCGCAGATAATGAGGCACAGCAACAATTCTGCTTTGATTCATCCCAGGAGACCAGTCAAACACAGATTCAGTGACCATTAGCACATTAGAGATCAACTATCAATCTTTGGAAAGTGTACCCCAACATTTCTCCAGCTTTAGCAAACCTGCAGGCAGTTCAAACTCATTTTCAAATACAAATAACTTTACTACCACCCTTCCCATTGTGTAGACATTTTCCTTCTTAAAGAAAAATCTTGGATGTTCAAGAAATCACACCATGTTCAATATCACATCGTGTTTCCCTTTGTGCTATCAGAACTACATTACTTCTGCTATTCAACCCTGAATGATCAATTTCTACCATTTAACTGGATCAGGGACATAATATCTCATTAATTCAATGCTAGAAATATAAATAAAAGTCAGAAGAAATGTTATAAAAGTTCCCATTCTCTCTCTGCAAAAAAAAAATGCCATCTTACCTGCAACTTTACATTGCTCACAAACAAATAATGTTAAGCAATCTTGCTCAGAGACTCCTTATGCTGAATGCCATCTGAACACTGTGTTTCCTTTCTCCACCCTATTAGCTTTCAATGTTTTGAAAAGAGGCCACCCAATGTTTCCTGGAAGTGCCCATAAAGAAGACTTCAAGATCAAACCATTTGCAGAATGGAATGATTCTATTCCTGACACAAATATATACAAGATAGCTGTTTAATCAGCCAGGATTATTTAGCTACAGATCTTGTAGACAAGGGCCAAAAAGATCTAAACAAAAGTTGCTTGTTGCAAAAACAGATATGCCAGTAAGTTTTTGACACGTTCTAGATCTGCGCTACATCAGATATTACAGTAGGTGGAAAATATCATTACATTCTTCCACTTGCTCTTAAACTGAAACTATGTTAACATGACCAGCCCAACTTCTGAAGTCAGATAAATGGCAGTTTATGTCAGGCATTTTTGAACAATGCCAAAATAAAATCTTTCAATAGCTATCAGTGGTATGCACAGAATGAAAACTAGAACACTCAATTAGAATGTTCTGGCTTTATTCTGATGGAACGGACTTGACATTTTGTGAGTGTTCCAAAATATCAAACTGGGAACTCGAAACAAGACCCTTACTCCATTTTGTAAAAGCATGTGAGGCAGTGGTCCCTGAGAGAGCAGGGGCTTTGGCTATTGAAATAGGTAGCCAGAGTCTAGCAAGCAGGATAAGCCAAATTTCAAAATAGATTTTTCAGGGCATAATTTCATGGAAACATTGCATCCTTAAGAATGAACGAAAATAGCATCTTTTCAATCACAGGGTTCTTAATTCTTACATTGAGAAAAAGCACTAGCAAAACAATTCCTCATCCAATTCTTCTTCTTCTTTTTTAAATATGGAGATCAAGATATTACATTTTAAAGATAGGTTAAAAGAAACTGTATGGTTACTGGTTATAGCCTGTAGGCTGGCTATATCAATCTCAACAAAATATCCAGCTTCAAAAGATCTCTAACCTTCCCCAGGTTGAGATACATCACTCTACCTTAAGAGGAGCTTCTGGTAGATAGAAAATGGAAAAGTACAGACTCTTTCACTAGAACTTTCCAAGGAGTTTGCCGAAGTCCATGAGATACAATCTGGATCTATATGTGCAACAGAAACAAGAAGGAATGATGCTCAATGGTAACTAGTGATGCAATTCAAGATCTTTAGAGAGACAATGAAAGTTATTTAAGCTTTCCTAATCAACTCCCAAACAGAAAAGTGAATACAGAAGGGAGATGGCCAGGCTAGAACCCATTCCTCTGCCTCCATCCTGCCATGATATACTGTGTTTTTAATTGCAGGGGGTTTGTACATGGCAGAGCTCTGAGAAATAATTATTCTTGCAACTTCCATTTAACCCTGTCTCTTACCTGACAGAGTAAAAGCCATAGGAATTAATGAAAAGGTAGGACTAAGTTCAAGAAAATCTTGCAGTGGCACCCAAGAGCATCAAAACAGGCAAGATGGTCATCCAAGCCCTACCATTTTGGAAGTGTATGCAAAGTTACAGAAAAGGTTGCACTAAGAGTAAGAAAATCTAGGTTCAAATCCTCAGTCAGCTAGGGAGATTGCTAAATGTCCTGGAGGGCGCTATTTCATGCAACTACCTCATATGGTCTTTCAAGGGCAAACATGGGTTGGGAAAACCTTACATACATCCTCAGGAGGAAGAGTGAATAAAAGAATAAAAATGTAATTAATTCTTGCAATTAATTCTTGTAGGACTAAAATGACCCTGATGGGAAGGAGCACAAGATAAAAGGGTGGCATAGCACAATAAATATTAGGTCAGGCACTACTATACAACAAATGAGTCTTTTTTTTTCCACATCACAGATCTACTGTTACAATCTAATGAATTCTGTGTCAGATACCACGTCAAATATGATGCATTTTTACTTCCAATTGAGAACCACATGGGCTCTTTCAAACAACATTGAATAACTTGGCATCCACCCTTCTTTGCATCATGGAGACACAATATTAATCAAGAATATATTCAAAATTACTATCTCGGTTTGGCTTTATTTGCTGAGACAGAAACTCCATTTTTCAATCCCATCCTTCTGTCAATCTTCCCTCTGCTGTGCATGGTAAACTTTCCTGCTTTAATATGCTCAAATATAATCAATTTCTTTGAGATTTTTTTTTTTTTTAAGTGAAACACATTCCTGCTGATTTATCAGTTCTTCATCCTTGTCTAATCCTGTTGAGCAAACAAATATGTGGCTGAAACACAGACAGAGATAATGATGTGAGGATATTCAGTTGTGTAACCAAGCCTTTAGAGTTGTTGAAGTAAAAAAAGCTATTTTGGGGTCGGGTTTCATGCATCTGAAAAGGGCACTCTTGTTCTTCCTTTATATATTTGCCTCCCTGAACAAATAATGTCAAAGCATGATTTTCCATCTAAAAGCCAGAGAAATTTCCACAAATGAAAGGGAACTTCAGAAAACGGAGATCTCCTCTTTGGGCAAGGCAGAATACGAACCATGAATGGAAACACAACCATAGGCAGGTACGGTAACTGAACAAAAACAGTGAATCATAAAAAAAGGGTATGACTCTGTATGATTTCATCCCATCAGTCAAGTGCTTCACTGACAACATCAATACAAGGAAGCTGCACCCAAACTATACAGTAACGTGAGTTGCTCCAGACAGAAGTTTCATCTGCTCTTAAACCAAATAAGGAATTCATTTAGAGTAGGCAACTAATACGTAATATTTTGGCCAGATTGCTTTATGACTAAGGGTGGGAAAGTAAAGTCCCTTAAAATAACCTTTCCAGTAATAATTCAACTCTGACTGGAGGGTTAGAAGAGCTTCAGAAACCTAAGAACTATGGCCATTGTATTAGAAATTTCAATGTGGATGTGGGGTGAGACTAGAAGGGAGAGATAAATGGAAAAAGAAGAGTAAGTTGTATACAGCTTCAGCTTATGAGTTAAAATTTTTCAAATTAATCCCACACACTTTGTTCTACACAGTTCCAAACTTCCAGGAACGTATACTATAAATAAATACTGTGTGAATGGCATAATTTGATGCAAAAACAGGGAAGAAAATAGTAAATAAGAATATTATCTAGAAAAGCCAGAAACACTTCCCACAACTAATTCCTAGAAAGATGGGTCATATTTGTTGTTACAACATTGGTGTACAGTAAATGCCTTGGGAGAACTACTATCAAACTTTCAAATCTCTCCCAGGTGTTTTGAATTACAGCTCCCATCAGCCTCAGCAATGATGGCCAATGTTCAGTGAGGAATAATTTTGTAATCCAAAATATGTGGAGTTGCCAGATTAGAAAATATGGCTGCTGATATGACTGAGTTAAATAAGCCAATTATCCAACTCCTATTCTCTTGTTCTAAGATTCTGATCCAAGAATTTCCAGAATATTTTCCAGGACAGCTTTTTATTTTCCTTTCAACTATTACTGTACATAAATAACAACTAAGATTACAAACTGCAATAGGATGATCTAAGGGGAAAAATGGGGGGGGGGGTGAGACTAACAACTCTTACTTCTTCTGTGAGCTGACTAAAATTGTGCACGCTGCTTAGGATAACTTTAGACAAAATGGGTTATAAATGATGTCCTGGAAAAAATGCATGAAAATAGTGACTAAGTTCCTGCTCTGAAGAATTGCATATTATGTCAGAGAAGACAACAAGAAAAAAGATTAGCAGGGCTGCAGAACTCCAGGTGGTTAGCAGTAGGAATCTATGGCACCAAAACCATCTTAGACTAACAAGTATATTATGATGTAAGTTTTTGTAGACTACATGCATGTATCATACGAAGTCCATGAAAGCTTATGTATTCACTCTTTTAGCCTTTAGGATGTCACAAAACTCATTTTTAGTCACAGAGAGATGAAGCTCTAGTTGTGGGGAAAAAAGGTGTCATAGGACATTTGGAAGAAGAATTGTGGTAGCTGTTGCTATCCCTGGGAGTGATAAAAAAAAATGAACTGCTGATTCTTCCGTTTCCATGGTTCTATCAACTACTCCTTCTTTCTTAAGTACAGTAGTTCCAAGCATGGTTTTCATCAACCACTAAAGATTCTAGTAGTGACTTTCTGTTGCAACTCAGAACTATTTTGTTCTCCCCTAATTGTTTACAATCACTAACCTGTACCTTATTTGTGCCATTTTCTATAGACAGCAAGCAAGGATTGTTATCCCATTTGCTTCTAGCAATTGCTGCATTTCAATAAGTGCCATTTGCCTGGATTCTTCCACAGTCCCTTGGTTGACATTCTTGAACCCTCAGCAGTTGAGCATCTCTTTTCCAACAAAAGCCAAGAGCTTCCAACTGAGTGCGCTATATGGCATTATGTGCATAAGAGGAGGGAATGACTCCTTGCACATAATAAGCTTTTTCCAAATGACTCTTGTCAGTAAGGAAGAATATGAAACCCAGTACTGAATAAAAGCAGGATACAAATTTAATGTTTAAAACATTTTCCCCAACTTCCTACAGATGCAAAGACACATCCTATGGACTAACCCTTAGCAGTAACTACTCTTTAACAAAAGACTTTGCAGTCACACCTGGTAAAGTATAAAAACTCTGTAGGAAAAGATTCTTACTTACAAAGTAGTGCACTCCTGAAACAATCAACAAACATTCATGTTGAAATATGCTCTCCGTTCAGCTCAACACCTTTAGAGTCACTTGTCTGTGAAGTGGGTGGCCATATAAATATGACATACATACATACATACATACAGCAAGCAACTACTGGAGACGTAACAGTCAAGACAATACAAGAATATCCTAATTCAGGGACAAAGCTTCAAAGAAAACGCTGCAACTCTTCTCACAACCTGGTAACAGGGACACACATAGAAGTCTTGAGTCTGAGAACCAGCAGAGAAAGATTTAAAATACCCCAGCAAAATGTTCACATAAAACCAACAGAATTGGCCATTTCACACATAATTCCATTTATTTTCAGTGCTAGGTCAGAAAACTACTCTCTGTAATCATGATGGAACTTACACAATTGATCTCCAAGTTTTCCTGTCCCTACTCAATCTACATTCTTAAAAGCTTATCCTGATTTCTATCATTCTTCAAGAAAAATACATGGATGCTCCTGCATTCACACCATCTAGACCAGTGTTTCTCAACCTTGGCAGCTTTAAGATGCATGGATTTCAACTCCCAGAATTCCCCAGCCAGCACTGGCTGGGGAATTCTGGGAATTGTAGTCCACGCTTCTTAAAGCTGCCAAGGTTGAGAAACACTGGTCTAGGCTGAGCCAGAGCTTGGTTTCACAGGGGAAAGATGAAAAGTTTCTTACCTATACTTTTCAAGCCTCTTTCAACTTGCAGAAGGTCAAATAACTCAGTGAAGTCCTGGCTATTTTCTTGAAGGCCTTTTACAGAAGCAGACTAAAAGCAACAGAGACATTACAATCGTTGCATTTTTGGTGGATTTAAATCTGGAGTGTATGTGAACACTGACGTTTATTTTACAGGTATACCACCAATAAGGCTACAACTGTCATCCAGCTCTAACTGTAATTTCAGGCATGCATTCCTGATGGCTTTCGAGCAACCTGGAGTTTTATTTCCGCTATTAGTTTTACTTGCCCAGGCTTTAAAGCCAAGTAATAAACCACCAGTTTCTTTTATAGCAACTCTAGCCGCCAACAGCTTTCACTTTAGAGGCCAAATTGTTTGCTGGGAGCTGAGATACTTAAAAAGAGATTGGTTTTTAAAGTTGTTTTTTGCTTATATCCTCCTTACTTCTTACAACAATTCATAACGCTTTCAAACTTCATTGTGATTTAAGAGGAAAAGAGGAAACCTAATTTTTAACCACAGTCATTCTACTTGTCAGAAGATTAATATTCAGTCATTACAATCAAAATTGTCAATGGCAAGCCCTGAAAATACAGCTCTGAAATAAATATATTAGTAGTTAGGCTTTTGTTAGCTAAACATACATATAATATGCACATCTAAGGACAGAGGCATATCCTTATTAACTAATTCTACTAATCTCGGTGACATAAACCACCAGACCTTTCGGACTGCTGTTTTGCATCTGCTACGCATTCATTATTTACTATTTTTAGCTTCATAATACTGTAGTCTGGTTGCACTGAGACATAATGCACTTCTGTATTTCGTTTCTAAATATTCTACTAGCAGTTGACAATGTTTGATGGAAGCCTGCACTGAATTCCAGGCCAAAGATTTTATTTAACAAACCTTAGTGCCAATAGCGAAAAGGATAATGCAATCACTTTCAGAAGAACAATAAACAGTGTTAATTGGATTAGGAGAGAATATGAGGTTGTTACTCAGCATCTTCAGGTAAAAAGACTGTAATCTAGATGTCTGATGCAACAGCATTTAATAGAAGGCTAGTACAGTCATCAGCTCCCAGACAAATCTCAAAGTCCCAGGTATTTATGAATTAAGTTTACAAAGGAACAATGGAGGTGAAGTATGTTCAGACGTGGGCCTCATGGGTCACCAGCTCGTAAGTCACAAGTTCCTGGATCCTAGATTTTGGTACAGCACTCAGATCCAGCCCTGCTATCAAAATTAAATGTTGGCAACCCACTTGTTAAGAAGCCAGTTAGATATATATTAGATTATGAGATAATACTAAATATTTTTGGATCAACTTTCTATAAAGCTGAACATCAGAAATATAAAGGTAATGATCATCTAAACCAGTGTTTCTCAACCTCAGCAACTTTAAGATGTGTGGAGTTCGACTCCCAGAATTCCCTAGCCAGCACTCCACACATCTTAAAGTTGCTGAGGTTGAGAAACACTGTTCTAAATCAGTAAGCTGCACTTTCCCCTTCTTTCAAATATTATGCAATTATAAAATGGGTTGAGTGTCACACGTGGTTTAATTAAATAAAGGCCACATATCTTTTCTGTATGTCCTAAAAAGTGACACTTTGTCTCCCCTTGCTTCTGGAATGCAAACATCTAAACTTGGGTTTAACTTGGCATTGCTGCAGCGATTCCATTCTGGAAACTTAATTTGGAAGATGCAATAAATAGTAACATTGTTCCTCTCAACCACTTAGCTATTTTAGTTATCTTAGTGATGCTCATTTTATAGATAAAAAACTACATGGGAGAGGTATTTAATCTCCCCTCCCTGCCACAACCCGCCCCCCACCCAATGATGCAAGAGGGCTCCACAAAGAGAGAACCAGGATCATGTTGGAACGGCAATGCAAGGTAGGCTTAAGATGTTGGGCTAGAAGCTGATTTACCCTCAGTCCTGAAAGCTCACTGGATGACTTTGGGCCACTCTTTGTCAACACAACCTACCCCACACAGCTGCTGCTCTGTGGGAAAATACAAGAAGCCCCTGTGAGCTGCTGAGTTAAGGGCAGGAATCATATTAGGTGGGTTCCAATGCTGTGATAAGCCATGGTTTTTGAGTGGGGAAACCCAATAGCCAAATGTTATGACTTAGCTCAATGTCCGAACTCAGCCAATATCTCTTGTCAGTTCATGGGCACCAACATTCACACAAGGTGACTTTCCTTTAGAGCAGCCTTGATTATCTGGCTCTAAACATTCCAGATGTCTTGGATAACAACTCCTATGGGCCCCAGCCAGTGTGATCATCATTTCGGGATAGGGAATCCAAAATTTCTGGAAGATAAATTCTGGATGGATGAGAGCTGATCTATAGAATTATTTCTTTGAAATCCAAGTCATATCCATTATCTTATAGACTAGTTGCACTAGTACTGTAGAATTTATCTGGAAGTAAACCTAAGCCTAAAGTAGGATAAAATGGCAAATAACTGGAGTTTCTGAAGTACTGATTTACCCAACTAGTCTTGTTTTCAGTTATGTTTACAAGAAAAGGGCTCTTTTGCTTACTTCTGTTGGCAATTAGAAGGGCAGAAAAAATGCCCAAAGGGCTTCAGATATCATCGTCTGGCACAGTCTCCTTCCCCACTGGTGGTAGCCAAAATTCCCACTGCATTTCAGCACCAGTGAAATCATACCAAACTGAATGGTCCAGGGCAGTGACAACCAGATCATAGCTCTGATGTTAGCTCTTGTCCCCAAACTCTATGTGATTTTTTTTTTGGAATTGTTCTTATAACAATGAAGGTTTGCAGCTCATCATTCAAGCATACACTCTGCATCGAGAAGGTGCCAAGATTCAATTCACAGTATCTCCAGGAAGTGCAAGACAGACTTATGGTCTGTCTCAATAAAATTATTCCTTATCTCTATCTGTGACAAAAGGATTTCCGGATGAAAGTGCTTCAAAATACTTTTTAAGAACAACATCCACGGCAAGGGTTTCTTAAATCATTAAAATTTTAATTGTCTTGTTTGCAGAACTCATACTTTAAAGAACTCAATCATATAATTATTCCCACTAGCCGGTCTCTAAATGTATCTATACACCAAAATGAACAAGGAGAAAAGATTAAATGGTTTTGTTTTTAATGGGTTGTTTCATTTACACCAGTCATCATTACCAAAGAGATGTGAAACCTCCACGCAATCAACAAAACCAAACAATTTCCCACATAATGCCAGTTTACTCTTTCTATCTAAGTGACTAACACTGCATTTAAAGTAATTCTTCTCATTGTTTTAATGTGTGAGCTAGCTACAGATCTTTATGGACACGCTTTCAGATTAAAATGTTTTGCACTTCTAAAAAGGCAAGGAAAACAACATTTCAAGTACAAAATAGGAAAGTTTGGAAAACTAGTTCCCCCACACACATTCTCTTTAAGCAACATCCTAAAGACAGTGTACAAATTCCTTGCAATTATAAAGCCAAAGATTACAAGAATACACCATATAGAATCGATGTGAGACAAAATGTCCACATTGGAGCCAGATTTGGCATGTACGGTACTTCCAAAATGTTAATCCAAGTGTCTATGCAATGAACACAACAAGAGTGCAGGCACTGACATCAATGTTAGTGCTAAGTAGTGCTAAGTAGATCAATAGCAGCGTTTGTCATGCTCATATAACACAATGTACAAAACTCCTTACAACTTTTCCATATTTAAGCAGCCTAAGTAAAATTCACTGGTAGGTTACCAAAAATGATCTTGAATGGCCAACAGCCAGCAAATCCACCTTTTTATTCAGAATACTGCAATGGGAGCAATTCCAGCGTGTAGCAACGCTCACCTCTGGTCTCGTTCCATAGAACTACTGCATAGAACTAGATAAACTTCCACTAGTTCTGGGATAAACACAACCAGCAAATCCATCTGATCAGACTTATGTACAATACCTAACAGCAGCAAATGGGTCTCAGAACAAACATATATCCTGTAACACTCTCTAATATAATCCATTTAGAGGTTCTCAAAGATCCATTTGTGGAAAGTGACTCTGCAAAACTGCCATCTACTTTCAAGCAGGAAATCTGGAATAAACAGAGAGAAAACTATCTTCAAATCCCAACATCCTACACTTCTGTATGGAAGAAGCACAGATTCAGCAAATGTTGCAGCCAAGATTGGAGAATTTTAAGAATTTACCCTTTCTTTGTGCTACTTCATCACATAGGTGGATATGAACTAGCTTCACTCAATATTTGCACAGAGTTTTTGTTCTAATGAAACCAGTGGATTTACTTCTTTGAAACATCAGAAAGATGGATGGATAGATGGATGGATGTTCATGCTTCCTACTTGGAAAGAGACTCACCTATCAGACTGGATTAAGAAATCAGTAAACCCATGCTTCAATTTCCACAGATCTCTCAAGGAAACATTCTAGGAAGTTTTAAAAGCAAAACCTTACTTATTTGCAGTCAGGCTTACTTTACCATTTCCAAGATGGAATTACTAAAATTATCCACAACCAAACCATGTATTAGATTCCTATCACAGCTGCATATATTGTAACCAAATGCTGTTCTCTGGAACTTTTCCATCAGTACAAATACTGATGGGTCATAGTGAAGAGAAAATGACATTTTAATCAGGGAGTTCTTTTAAACCTTTGGCTATTATGGAGCATTTAAAGCAAGCTTCCTGCAATCAATAAGACTCATTCCCCAAAAAGAGGGTGTGGGGATAATTGAAGCATGATAGTTTGGGCTCAGATAATGTTAGGGTTGATCCATCTGTGGTTCTGAAGATGGTGGGAATCCAGCTTTTGTGCTAGATCATGGTTCACACCAAGGCAAGACAGTGACCCCAAGGTCCAGTTAATTACAGGTAAGGGCTTCATGGGTGAACCCAGCCACTTATAACTCATAAACCTGGAAATAACTCATTCAAAGAGTCACCCGCCCAACTAGAAACCCACATTTGCAAATACCTACATGCATGCAACTGAAACCGCAGCCAACGGCTCTCCACACATCTCTCAGAGTTTGAGGGTGAAACGGAAGGTGACTTGGCACAATCTGTCTCTCTGCCATCCATTTATTTCTATATATAGTCTTGGGTTTCAGCAACAGCCATTTTAGCAGATGAGGACCGCTTTCCAACAACTGGCTGCAGGAGGAAGTTCAATCCCCCCTAGCCGGACCCAGAGAGGAGGCCAAGGACCGCGCGGGCTTGCCCTTTCGCTGCCCCGGGTGGCGGGGGGGAGGCCCATCTGCTCCCCCGCCTCAGCCAGCCTGGAGCCCAGAAACTCCCCGGCCAGGCACCCACCTCCTGCCCCAGCAATGGGGAACCCAGAAACGAAACCACCCGAAGCGCTCTGGCACCAGGGCGCATCCTTCCGAGTTGCAGCAAAAGGCAGAACTAGGAAGGGCGCACACGCGACCCCGACTCCGGCTCGCTCCGGACAGCGTCCCAATGCCTCCCGCTCCTTCCTCCTCCTCCTCCCTGAAAAGAAGCCACTCGCAGTCCCGCCGGGGCTGGCCCGGCCTCCGCTCGCGGCTCTCCAGAGCGCGCCGCGCCTGGAACGGGGATAAGCGCTCCTGCGAGCGCCCTGCTGGGAGGCGCGGACCGGGCGCCCCCGGAGCGCGCCGCCTCCTTTCGCCCTTGTCCGGACGGCGAGTTGGCCGGGCAGCCCGGTCCGCGCTCACCTCCACGCGCCGCGCCTGGCCTCGCTTCGCCTCCCGGCTTCCTGCGCCCTGGCCGCGCTCCCCGTGTGCAGCCGGAGCGCCCGGCCGCTTCCCTCGCCTGCGCCTCTGGCTCGCTCGCGCGCCGGGAAGGGAGGAAGGCAGGGCGAAAGCGGGCTGTTTACTAGCCGGCTCTCGCGAGAGGAAGCAGCCGCGGCCCCCGAAACCGGGGGGAGGAGAGCCGCCCGCCGCCGCCGCCGCCGCCGCCGATTGGCTTCGAGCCGTAGTCGGAGGCTGAGCCACGTGGAGCTGCGGCACCTTCGAAGGCCGGCGAGCGCCGCAGCGGGGAGATACCGGCCGGGGAGCGCGGGCTCCGGTGCCGGAGCGCCGCCCAGGCTGGGGCTCGGAGGAGGAGGGATGCTGTTCCCCAGTGACTTTTACTCAGAAGTGGGCTCCCCCCCACACACTTTGGTACAAGGGCGCCAATAAATAAAAAAAACCCCAACCCAAATAAAATCAGGATTTTTCCTCTAAAAGGTCCTGATTGAGACTTGGTGTCAAAAGAGAGCGGGGGGCGGGGAAGCCAGATGAAGGTTTGGCGTCTTTGCGTAAAAGCGCTTTGGCTGCTAGATTCTGGAGTGGCGGGAAGCAGAAAGGTTGAATGGGTGGTTCGATTTGAATTCCGTCCCGCTTTTCTCTTCCGGCAAACCAACCGCAAACGCAGTTTGGGAACGGTCTCCTAAGCTGGAAAATGGGAAGCGAGGCGGAAATTAAAGTCAGCAGGTATGTCAAGGGGCGGGGGAGGGGGAAGGATGATTCGCAAGGATAAGAAAGTGTAGAGGTGGTGAATGGGGTTGAGGTGAACTAGTTTTAACTAAGTTTCCTTTTCTTTTTCTTGTTTCCTTTTCATCACTCCTCTACAATACTCCTTCCAGCATTCCCTCACTTCACTTTCACCTACAATCATTCTATCACTTTTATTTTTAATTTCATTTACTCTGCTGGAGTCTCCTTGTTTAGCTCATTTCTCCCAAGTCCAAAAAAGACCATAGCTTCCATTAAAATGGTTCTGCATTTGCTCTTCCTCTTAACCTTGCTTTCTGTGGCTCTGTTCTTTGTTCCTTTCTATGTACATTATATCATTTTTACATGCCTTTTTTCCGCCACCCAAAGCCTCTTTCAAACTTCCCATTAGCGTAACTCCATACATTTGCACAGCTATCATGCCATATTCACTCCTATGCCATGAACAAATATTAAAAACACACTTAAACCACATATTCAAAACAAACAGTGCTAAATAATCACCATTTTATTTAATGTGTCTTCAACCTGCCCAAAGTTCAATCATTTTTTCTAGACAATCATCTTGTTTGCACTTCTCTGTTCCTATCATCTAAATAAGTTTTTTTTTTCCTCTGAAGTGCATTCATTCAGAAAGTTGCATCTTTTTTCCCCAAACTCATCTCTGTTTTTTCCAGTGTTACACTCCAATGGATGGTGACAGTGGAAGAAATAGAAATGAGGTTTGGGGAAAAATGTACAACATTCTGAATTATTTTCTTCTTTTGTACATCCTGTCAACAACCTGGATGGCACCAGTTTCAGCTTTCAGACAAGCATTTTAGTTTGTTCATTCATAATTAAATGTACAACTCCATTTCCCTGTGCAAATTCATCAACTCAATTTGATGGCCTCCACCACAAACTATGATATCCAAATTATGATACATGAACAATTATTTAGTCATATGATGTCTGATGCAAATACATACGTCATGGCACTCGTGCTATTACTTCATCATGCACATGCCATCATTTGATGCTTCTCCATGGATACCCATGGTCCACAAGATCATGGTTTCACAAATGTACATGCTGTCTACTTTTCATGCGTTTCATTCATGCTCTTGAACGCTTACAGATTTTATATGTCAAGTCATAATCCTCTTTGTGCTGTGGTTATTACCAGATAGGCCCATAAATATTGACCCCAGTCCACCATCTTGAGTTAGATCAGCAAGGCTTTTACGTAACATTTTTTAGAAATATAGAGAAGGTGTAGTCTAGATTCCTGGCCTTGGTGATACCTGTATCACATGCAGCCTTTTCTGCCAGTGATAAGGCAGAAAGGTTATTTAAGTATAATGAAATATGGGACTCATTTATGCAAAATACAGTAAGTTAAAAAAGAATGATAGTTATGTAAGTGTATTTAGAAATAAACATATGCACTTCAATAATATGTACATTAGATAAGCATATATAGAATTCCAGTTGTTAACTGTTACCACAATATATTATACTTTGTTTCTTTCATTGTTGTATTTTTCCACCTTTTTAAAAGCACTTTTAATGTGTTTTTGTTTTCCTTTGAGAATGTATGTATTTGCACTGTAATTCTCTTTGTGTTTTGTTCCTTTCCTTTTTCTGTTACTATTTTAAAAGCAAATAATAACATTAAAAAGTCAACACAGTGTTCTGCCCATCCCACCAATGCACTTGGAATACATTTCCACATTTTGGAAATGCACGTGGAATGAATTTCCAAATACCAAGAGAATGGGGGCCAAACACAGTTTGGCCTTGATTCTCTTGCTGTTTGGAAACACCAAGTGAGTATGTTTTATAGCCAGGGAACTACACAGAGGAAGATGAAATCACAGACACAGCTGCCAAAATGTGTATGTTTATTTATTGTCTTCTCGCCTGCCTTTTCTTCAGGAGCTGAAGGCGACTTACATTTGGGGTTCTTATCATTTAGGAACCCTAGTCAGATAAGCTGAAAGAAAGTGACTGACCCAAAATCAACCAGTGAATCTCCAGGGCTGGGAGTAGAAAAAAATCTTAATCGGATCATAGGATTGGAAGGAACCTTGGATCTTGATTCTCCCCTCTTCCGATCCAAATAAAGTTATATAAATGGGAGATTTTGCCACAAGAAGTCATTTGTTGAAATATTTCCCCTTTTAAGCTGCCCATGAAATATGGACTATGTGCAGTACATCATGGACTATGTGCAAAGCTTAACCACAATGGACTGAATAAACCAACACTGACCAGAGTTATATACTATGTTAAGCCAAAATCTATAGTTTACAGGAAAAAAATGACTTCCAACAATATGTTGGATTCAAATCAAAGAAATCACACTGTGACTCAGGTCACATACCAGCTTGCACCCAACCTCAGCGCAAACATTCCTTGTCAATAGGAATTTCCCCCTTGTCCCCACAACATGGTTTTTATCTTATCTTCAGCCCATTGGCAGAGTCACCCTAAATTGTTGTTAGCTGTGCTGATGCTAATGTACTATTTCTTCCTTATTCCTGCACCATCCAAGAATAGTCACACGTATAGAAAATCCATTAAACTTCGTTGTCTATAACTTAGAGCAGTGTTTCTCAACCTTGGCAACTTTAAGCTGTGTGGACTTCAGCATGGCTGGCTGGGGAATTCTGGGAGTTGGAGTCCACACAGCTTAAAGTTGCCAAGGTTGAGAAACACTGACTTAGAGGAAAATTGGGGAATTTCAGTCACTCAAAACAGGCTATAGAAAAAGCATAAGGATTAGTAATGAGGACAGCAAAGTTGATGCCAATTATGGGTGGGTGGGTGGATGGGTGTTTTTTTTTTTTTGGCCAACTGAAGGATGAGTGGATAGGGTGTGTGGCTTTGGAACTGACTCTAAAAAGATGCTTTGAAAGTTGTGAAAGTAAGAGTGCAGCCCCTTTCTGCAACTCTTTAAAGCAGCTGCATCTTTTTCCAGGTGGGCTAAGGGATAGCACTGTAACTCAGTAGCGGAGAAATGCCATTGGTGTCTCAATCAAATTTATTATGATGCTCAAAGATCAGAAGTTATTCACATCATACACAAATACTGTATGTAGATGCTTGTTTGTTTGTTCGCTTACTTTTTTACATTTTAGCATACACAATTAAAATAATCTTTAAATTTAAAGAAAAGAAATTAATAGTAATTATAAACCAAAGCAAAAGAAAAGAAAAAAAAACCTTAGGAAAAAAAACTCCAAACAAACAAACAAAGAGGAAAAAGAGGGGGAAATTATCTGATATTTATCAATAGTCACTGGTTTACTAATAAATACACTACTATAATATAATCAATACAAACTATTATTGTAAAATATTACACAATCTCTGCCATAGTAACACATATTGCTGCTTCCTTTGATTAGGAGAAAATATTGTCTTTTCCAAAACAGACAGATCACACATTTCTTAAAGCCATTCCTTTACATCTGGAATAATATCACTTTTCCAATTTCTCAGTTTGATTCTTTCAGCCACTGCCCCATGCTTGATGCAACCATAATTCCTGATCAACAATCAGATCCCAGAGTGTTGGTATGTAGTTCAACATTACATTAACATTCAACATTTAAAGAGTTTCCCATAAATCCGCTTACATGCATTAATACACTCTCCCAAAAAGATATCAAATGATCTCATGATCATATCATATGGGTCAGTGAACCCTCAATTGTTTTACACCTCCAGCATGGAAAATCTGATGCCCACCCTTTCAAATACCATATATGCTCATAGATAAGCTGAGAATTTTTTGGTTGCAAAATACACCCCCGAAATTGCCTTCGGCTTATCTGCAAATGGGCTTATCCATGAGTATATACGGTAATGCTTTTTAAAAGTACCCATATATATACCCGTGGATAAGCCCATCCGCGGTTAAGCCTTGAATTCTTAACCAAAGTTCCATGAAAAATGCACCATCTGCAGATAAGCCAACTGTGAAATTTGGCTTATCTGCGGGTGGCGTGTTTTTCATGGAATTTTGGTTAAAAATTCAAGGGTTGGCTTAACCGCGGATGGGCTTATCTGCGAGTATATATGGTACATTTTTTAGCGCAGTGTTTCTCAACCTTGGCAGCTTTAAGATGTGTGGACTTCAACTCCCAGAATTCCCTGGCTGGCTGTGGAATTCTGGGAGTTGAAGTCCACACATCTTAAAGTTGCCAAGGTTGAGAAACACTGCTTTAGGAAGTCCAATGCACCTTATATAGAATTTTGTTTTGATGAAGCAACTTTAATTCAAATCTGTAACACAAATCTGTAGATGTAATAAATTTCCATCACTAAGAGGCAGCTTACTAAAAGGAAAAATTAAGCTATGAGTTATAACATGAAATTAAAATTAGCCAGAGAAATCAGCAGTTGTTGTGTCTTCAGTTCTGCTCGACAATAAACGGCAAGATTCCTTGAAAAGTAGTTTGTTGTAAAGCTTTTGCCTGGGAAAATTGGAACATGGGTGCCCTTAGTTCTTTTGGGGCACAACTAAACTCTCAGTAAATGTGCCTGTTTAGAAGTAAAGCCGATTTACACCCAGGTATATATAGGATTGAGCATAATAAATCTCCCTTGCCAGAATTACTCATCAGTATCTGTGTGCCCTTTTTCATGCCCAGTATTTTCATGGTTGACATGCCTGAAATCTTGATAACTTCCTCTTTTTAGCGTCTGCAGTTTCTAAATTTGCCACACACACACACACACACAAACCTATTATTACGTTTGCTTTATTTTTATACTGCCTTTCCTCCATGGGAGTGGTGTGCAAGAACAAGGAGACAATTTGATCAAAACAAGCAAACTCTCATTAAACCAGTGAAATCCAAGCTCATTTTAAAAACCTAAGACATCTTTCATGTTTCAGTATATGAGTGTAAACCTGATATATTCTGAAATTCCAATACTGGAAAAACTTCTTAATGAAAGCCTCATCAGGGGTTGGTCCATGCCAAAAGCAGCATGGCGGTTTGCTATACAAACTCGGTACACTTTCTTGTATGATGTTGGATCCATATGTGAAAGAGGTGGAGCTTGCATTGTGACGGCCCAATGCTGCTTTCGTCAGCAAGCCCCGCCCCTTTTGTGTATGCGTGCAACATCACAACGCATGTGCAAAAGGGTGGGTCTTTTGTAGCAATGCTGCCTTCGCCATTCTGCCCTCTCCTGCCCACCCCCACTATGAACACCACTGGTCTTCACTATCCCAGTTTTTTGTAAAACAGGGTTTTTCCTCTTCTTCCAACACAATATTTTGCTTCCAACAATATCTAGGATGAATAACTGAAAAAATGGTGGATGTCTGTAAAGGAACTGAGAACTGATCTTGGGGAAGTTGTAAGAGAATTGTTAGGGGTGACGGAAGGAGTGAGTCATTAAGGGTAGTTTTCCAGAAGAGATTACACAGTTCAAAGACAGAAGGAAGCATGAGAAAAAAAGCTCAGAACAACCCACCTTGAATTTATTCTGTTCTTCTACTCTGCTACAACAAAAAACATTCCTGGAATCCCTGCCATGCCTATTCCTTGACCTGACCTACCTGAAAGGGATGACTTCAGTCTTGAAATCCTTATCAAGGTCTCATACCTTCCCCACAGTCAGCTCTCCTTTACAATGTGTAAGGATATATGGGAATGACCTTGGGAGGCAGGAGGAAGAGCCGCGGACTAGACAACAGTCAGACACATGGTACCTGAGTCCACAGAAGGAATGAGGGCATGGCAAACATCTCAGAAGGGACCCTCCCCCCAGTTTCTTGGACTGTAAAGGCAAGTGGGGGGAGAGATGTACTTCCAGACTTGCAAGACTTTTCAATAAAGTTAGAGCTAGTGCTTCTGGGTGTGCTTCTTGTCTGGGCTATCTCACAAGGCTGACACAATGACACATTCTGGGGCTGGGATCTGCTGAGTTCCGACTGACACTGTTAGGCTGTTGGGGGCACACCCCATCTCCTCCCCTTGCTGTAAACTAGACTTCAGGGCCATTTTGGCTTCAGTGGCAAAAGAGAGCCAATAACTGGGATCTGCAGACTGATAGCTGGTTTTCCCACTGGGAGGGAAAGCAAAGCCATGGAAATGGCCAGTCTCATCCCTTAACTTGTCCCACATGGAGACCGTAAGGACAGTGCTGAGACAATACAGGGCTCAGCCAAATCATTTGCAGGATTAGGATCAAAAAAGTCAAGATGGTAGCTGCGCCTGTGTGATCAAAGCCCAGCCTGAATGTAAAAAGAGGGTGGGGCTTTGATTGCACAGTTTCAGCCACCGTCTTGATTTTTTTGATCCTTCCCTTCGCCCCTGGGTTCAGCAATAGGAGCAATGCATTTAATGCCAGCATCCTTTTCTGCCAACCCAAGGAGAGGATATGTGGGAGTCCTCACTTAACAACCACAATAGGGACCGGAAAATTTGTTGTTAAGCAGGGCAGTTAAGTGAGTCGTGCCCGATTTTATGAACTTTTTTTGCAGCAGTCACTAAGCGAATCATGTGGCCATTAAGCGAATCACGCAGTTCCCCATTGATTTTGCTTGCCGGAAGCCGGCTGGGAAGGTCGCAAATGGCGATCATGTGACCCCAGGAAGCTGCAACCGTTATAAGTGCCAGCTGGTTGCCAAGTGCCTGGATCACAATCATGTGATCGCGGGGGTGCTATGACGGTTGTAAGTGTGACGACTGATTGTAAGTCCCTTTGTTCAGCACCATTGTAACTTCAAACAGACACTAAACAAATGGTTGTTAACTGAGGACTACCTGTAATGCAGTCTTTGGCTTACCATATTGTATGAACACAATCACGATGGTTTGCAAATCATGGTTTCTGATTTACTATGTAATGGAAATGATGCCATTGACCATGATCTAACCTAAGCAAGGCCTGGCTTAAGTACACTGCCATGGCTTGCATCTATTAATGAAAAGTGTGTTTGCACAGCAGGCTAAGCAAAGTCTGATTTTTGTCTTGGCGTACTGCTGGGTGAACTCGGCCACTGTGGTTTAGCAGCCATGATTTATGGCATGAGCTGTGTGTGTGAATCCATCCCATTTTGGTTCATTGGACAAACAATAGGCAAACCATAGTTCAGCATATTCTACTGTGTGACCCCAGACATAGTCCTGGATATTTTCTTGCTTCCTTTTCAAAGGGCACAGACAAAGAATTCCCCTTCTGTCTTGTACACCCATATGTAGCCGATTTGGAACTGCTTCGTGTTTGAGTTCAGTTCTCCAGGGACTTGTTCTGTACTCCTCTTTCAGTGCATTTTCGAAAACTGATGATATGAAAATTGGTATTATTTAGCCAAAAGGCCAAGAAGCATTTTGAGGACATTGCACATATCCTGTTTGACTGCACATTATATTCTACAGAAAAGACTGTTTACTTAGATCCTTATTTAAAAACTAAAAAATACTGGGACACCCAGGAGAAACTCTTATTTCTTGCGGGGAACGAATCTGTGCATCACTAGCAAGACTGCAATTTTTATATCAAAGGCCATTTCGAAGAGGACAGACTACTCAGAACAGATCGAGGTTATCTTTAGGGGTGACGATTTACTATGAATATGTCCTACTGTTTTCTCTGTATTGGTTTCATAGTTTTTTATATGGTCAGATGATTAATCAATAAAGTTGTTGTTGTTTTCTCTGCCATAGAGCAGAAATTGTTATGCCCCATGATTTGTTTTGGAAGCTTACTGTATTTTATTACTGTACTTTAATAGTTTATGTTTTATGAGTCATCCAGGTAATCTCTGTATGTCTGTAAATATTGCATGCAAAACTAATTAGAGAATCCATGCAATCCACAAGGTTGCATTCTTTTTAAAGGTACGTAGGTTGAAATGGATGCATTTCTTTTGACATCATTCTCAAGATCCTCATACAAATAGCATGGAGGACTCGAGACAGATGCAAGACTGCGCTGAAGAATCATTAGGTCAGCCTAAAACACTGACTACATTCCATATAAATATACATTTCTCTGTTTCGTGTTGAGCGCTAAGAAATGGTTCTTTAAACTGTTTGGCGTGATTCAGTTTAAATGAAGGAAAACCTGATTGTGGAAGGCACCGCCTGCCTAG
This sequence comes from Python bivittatus, assembly GCF_059951505.1. Taxonomy (NCBI): domain Eukaryota; kingdom Metazoa; phylum Chordata; class Lepidosauria; order Squamata; family Pythonidae; genus Python; species Python bivittatus. The sequence continues at coordinate 4,756,145 of NW_028277037.1, read as the reverse complement.
AGTCCGTGTCATCACTAAGATATTTCCTGTTTAAAAGCCATGTTTTCAAACAGACTTGGAGATAACAAGTAGATTGACTTCATGGCATCTGTCAGTGTAGCATCCTACGGTTATATAAGAAAGGACATCTAGGGCAAATACTATACAATAATATCCACAGGATAGAGCCCTCCAAGCATCTTATGGACCAGAAAAGTCTAGGAACTAACCATAAACCTAACCCTGGAATGATAAATTTGGCAACTTGAGTAATCAAACTCCTTCCTTCCTTCTTCCTTCCTTCCTTCCTTCCTTCCTTCCTTCCTTCCTTCCTTCCTTCCTAACCTTCTTGAAATTTTGATCTTGGTCATTTTATTCACACCACACACACACACCCTTGGTTTCTGAGTTTTCTAAACATTCACCCTTTAAAATGTAGCATTGCAACTACAAACCCCAATTTGCTTTTTATCTAACTGTTGATAATAAGGGAGGGAAACATTCTGCATCCAAAATGATATATTGTTTGCATATATATGAACAATAGAAAATGCACCATGTACTCACTGGTTCCATTTCTACATACAAACAGTATTAAATTGCACATACAGTTCCCTGCATATGCGACAGTTCCTATGTGTATTAGGAATGCTCCTTGCTGCTGTTAAATAATGTGGGAAGCAGACATCAAAGAATGGAGTAAGGGAGGAGGTGGGGGGGGTTCAATTTCTTGATTGTATTTGAAGCCAGAATTTGAAAATTTGAAGCCAGAATTTGAAAAAGCTCTAATTCAAGATTCTTTCGACATAATCCATCCTCAGAATGCCTTAGTTTTATTTTCAATGCTACTAGTTCATCCAAGCATGATAAAAACAGGATTTAACTGGATCACCCTAAGAAACAGATGCCGAGGGGAGATCTGCGGGCTGATAAAGTCCCTTTTTATAGAAGAGGGATCTGTCTGCAGCAGTCAAAGTTAGAAGCTAAGAAGCTTACTAAAAGGTGACGTTTTGTTTGACTTTCCTGATAATCCAATATTTATTAAAAGTGAGCAAGGTATGGCTTTTTCAGTGCAGAGCAAACCAGCTGGGAATTTCAGTAATCTGAAATTACTGCTTCTAGCAGCGCTCAACAAGTCAGATCCAGTTTTGTCTTGCAAAAAATGTCCACAGCATTTTTCACTAGTTTATCCCCTAAAGAATAAAGGACAATATCTCATGGATTCATCCGACATCCTCTCATAAGCTACTGCATATCCTCAAATGAGATTAATGCACACATTTGGGATATGGATTTCACTGCCAGAGGCATATTCATTCTATTCCTGGAACTGGAGGAAGAACAGAGGGGGTGAACAGATTTTCTTGGATTAAGATTTGTAGTGTTGTTATAAGATTGTAAAGGGGACTATTAAATTGCTCTCAGAATACAGGTACAAAATGTATGGGTAGTCCCCAGGTTAAGGACGACCCATAGTTAAGAACGGAGCCTATTGTACCAAAATTCAAGTTAAATATACAATGATTTGAGTTAAATACACAATGGTTCAAGTACATTACACAATACTACTTATACAGTATTATACAATAAAACTGTTCCAGCTTACATACAAATTCAACCTTGGGAATGGAACTTGGTTTTAAACTGGGGATTACCTGTATACTGTTCTTTTGGAATTTCAATCAACTCTGTCTAAGAATGGGTGTAGTAGCTTCCTATGACTTACTTATTTAGGTGACCATTCTTAGATGACCTTAGCTGATCTTAACCAGCATGAGACCTAAATGGGAGACAATCAGGAACTCTCAGGACAGAAGGCTAGATTAAGAAGTTGAACAAACTTCCAGAAATAATGCAAAAGCAAATCATAGTTGACAGGAAAACAATATGAGTGCATCCACAGAGTTACCAAGATCAAGAGTTATCATGATCAACTTTGTGGTACCAATCCACAAAGTTACCAAGAGTTGACCTTGATGAAGTTTGTACTTTTTATACTTTGTGATTTCCCTGTCCAAAGCTGTTTTCCACACTGCAATCTGAAAAAAATAATTTTGCTTCCTTGTATGGTTCAATAACAATTTAACAGGAGATATGGTTTCTTCTCTTGCTGTGAAATAAACTTCTTGCAATAAAAACTTTTGGAGACACAAGAAATGGGTGGCAGCTTCAAGTCTTGAGTTTAAGGCAGCAATTCAATAAATACCGAATGAGAAATATTTTAATCGAAACATAAAGGTTCTACTTCTGCAGTTGAAATTATTGCTATTTTGTTCCCTTGGCTTAGAAGTGAAAGCTCTGTTTAATCTAGAGCACAGGATTTCTCATCTTTCCCAAGGCCAGTGTTCTTCTACACTTTGAATGGCAAGCAGTAAATCTGATTTGATTTACACTTAATTCAACTTAAATAGTAAGTGCAAGTACTTACTTCCAACTATTTATTGAACCATTTTCCCCTCCTGTCACTTTAAGCATCTGGTGGAACCTTTGGTCATTCTTGGGGGCTTATCCAAAGATTTTGAAGGGGCATTGCTTCTAAAACCTAAGATGGTTCACCTCTGATCTAGGGTGTGCCAGAACAGACTGGAATAGCGAGAAGAACATCTATATACAGAAGGAGGCTGATTAACCATTACTACCAACATTTGTTGATTTTAGACATATTTCAGAAGGTATAAAAGAGGTGGTTATGCATTTTAGCATGATTCAAATGCAACACACACACACACACACACACACACACACCCCTTAGGCCTATGGATAACATAAACTGGAGTGCCTATTACGGAAGACAGAATCCAAACTCTGCTTGGGATACAGAGGAACAAAGAAGGTAGATAAGTACTTTATGTAAGAGGGGAAAAAATGCTGTTAAACTCTCAGCTGAACGACAATTCCCCTTTGCATTTATGCGTATTCAACAAATGTTGGATATCTGTAACACTTAATGATATACAATATCCATAGCTTTTTAATATTATGCAAATATGTGTGAATATGGGGTGGTTTTCTGCTTTCATTCTCTTGCATTTCTCTACTGCTTGAGATTATACAACCCTTTGAGAGCTCTGAAGGGGGCCCAGAAGAAATGAGTCAGTGCTTTTAATAAATACATGCATACATGCATGCATACCAGTTGATGGCAATGATGTCTTTGCAATTATAATGTCCATTAAGATATCCAGGCAACTGTTTAACATCAGGGTACAAAGGCAGAATATTTTTGCTTTCCTCACTGAAACCTCATCTCTGCTTTGAAAATGATAATTAACCTGGTTATTAGTAGGGAATGTTCTATTTCCAGATTAATTGGGGGTGGGTTTTGTACTATAAATAAGTGCTGATCATTGTCCTCGGCAGGCAGTACTATAAGCAATTGCTGGGAGACTCTCAATCTTATACTTGGCAGGGGTTTCCACTTGGGGTCAAAATAAGTCAAGATGGCACCTGTGTCCACACGATTGAAGCTCCACCTATTTTAATGTGTGTTGCATGAAAAAAGGGGAGGGGCTTCAATCATGTCCCTACAACTGCCACCTTGATGTTTGCATCCCCTCTGCTGATGCTTGGGAACAAAGGACTGTATTGGCTTTGTTATAAAAGATGGTCTTAATAGATGGTCTACTGCCAAGCCTTTGAGAAAGGCAAGTGAATGCTGTCTGCAGACAAAACTACACAGAAGACAAATATAGGTAATTTCCAACCCTACTAAGCAGCTGGTCTCTGGATGAAAGGGCCAGCCAGCTTAACAAAGCACCTCATTAGCTACCAAAATAAGTAATTATCAAATAAATACCAGATGGGTTCTTCTTAATGGCAGACATCATCTTAATGGATGTTCCAGACCAATGTGTGTTCCATTCTGGGTAAGTGACATTTTGGAAAATCTAGTTTGGCAGGGGGATAAATTCAGCAAGGGTTGGTGGATAGGTAATGCCTTACAACGAGGTACCCGCTGATAATATTTTGTGATCACACAGAGCTTTTCTACCGAGAGCTAGAGATGGTTCCATTTGCAAAGATCAGTAGGCTGAGACCTCTGCAGACTGGGAAAAAAATTCCACTAGTAATATTGCAATGCGGGGGGAGGGCAGGTGCCAGAGAGGTGAAATCTGGGATTTATTAACTAGAGGAGGGGTCAAAAAAATCAAGACGATGGCCATGCCCATGCAATCAAAACCCCACCGTTTTTTACATGCATCACAAGGCATGTAACAAATGGGTGGGGCTTTGATCACATGGTTTTGGCCACCATCATGACTTTTTTAACCCCCCCCCCCCCGAACCCACTTGATAAGATCAGTGTCTCAATTCCCACCCCACCTCTAGGCTTTTTAAGCTAATCAAAAACCAAATATTGGGAAAAGCATCTAATCTTCAAGGAGTTTCATCTCTATCCGTATAACCCTATGGATACATAAAGCCTATGCACATATTGATCCACCTATTTATAGAAGGTCTGTGGATGCATAGAAAAGTTATATTTATTTAAGGAGAGATCTATATATCAGAGATAAAGGGGATGGGGACAGATAATCACTGGTGATTAGTCAAATAAAATGCTGTCATTTTATAGCTTCATTCACCAGGAAGTATTTCTGAGAGTATTTGACTGAAGAAGAATAGAAGCTCTACTGTGTTCTTCATGCTGGTTTTCATTCATTTCAGAATGTTTGCCAACACTTATTTCCAGTTATATGATCTGTATTGATAGCTCCCAGAGCTATCAATCCCAGTCCTCTTTAGTCGACTTCTTTATGCATGGTGATCTCAAACCTTTCTCTCTTCCTACTTTTTAGCTAAGGAGCCCTCTACGCGCATTTCTCTCATATTTTCCGCATGTCCTTTGTGCTCATCAGTCCTGTCCCTTGTCCTACTCCATCTTCTAGGGGCACTGGCTAATGAGTTCTCAGGTGATAATCTGGTTTTGAAGGACAAAGTGTCTCTGCCTTCATAGCTGGCATTGACACACAGATGTCAGTGTAGGATCTATATACTTATACCAAAGTGGATGGTAATGATGATGATAATGATTTGCACATGGTCTACCAGATAGATCTAGCTCAATTTGGTGCTTTTGACAATCATATTGAAACCTTATGAAAAAGGGCTCTTAGTTTCCATTATCTTTACTTCTTTACATTTGAAAACCAAAGGGATACACATTTCTCTCAGACATTATCTTTACTTCTTTACATTTGAAAACCAAAGGGATAACGCAGACACAGACATTCATGAATCTTCACACATTTCTCTCATTCAGACATCCTGTCTCCATAAGGGTCAAGGCCATAAAGAAAAGGGGGGGGGGGAATGACCTGAACTCTGACTAGCATCCAATAGGTCATCAGGAAGAAAATTTTCCCCCAATAATAAGGAGGATCCAAAATTTATGCCAATTTCAACCAATCATTTGTTAATTGCTGTATCTCTTTGTAAGGAACATGTATAAAATTGTCTTCTTTGGGCGTGGGAGGGGTCTCCTCTGCCTTAAGGGGAGACCCCAGCTGACTCAATTGGCTTACTTTCAATAAAACTTTAAAATCTCAGCTGGTACTTTCGTGTTTGATCTTCTGCCGGACTGAATCCTAACTGGGGAGAGTCAGAAACTCTCAAATTTTGCTAACAATATCCTTCCCAAAGATCTAGGATAGTTAAAGATATCATTGTAATATATGTTTTGTTCCAAGTAATGCAACTTTTTAAAACTGATGTGTTGAGATTTTGTCCATTCCTATTGTGTCCAAGTGCTTTTCGAGATCTTTTGCTATGGCACAAGTGCACCAACTACTATTGGCACCACTAATACTGTCTTTTTTCACATATACTCAATCTCTATTTGAAGGTCTTTATGTTATATTTTTTCTAGTTCTTTCTCACTGACCCTTCTATCTCCAGCTACTGCAATGTCAATGAACTCTATTTGTTTCTTTGTAAATACAGTCTATCTGGCTTATTTGGGGCTAAATGATTATAAGTTTGTATTTGGAAGTCTCACAGGATCTTAACCTTTGCATTCTTGGCTACTTTATCAATATTGTGATTCCCCCAATTCTCTGTTGCTGTTTAAGTTATAATTCTAAAATTCCAATGAATTAAGGTGACCACTTTATTTTGTCTTTCTAAACATTCAGTTTGCACAATCTTTTATTCATCCATGTAACAGGTGTTCAACAGTCTCCTCCTGTTCTCTGCCTAGCTGGCATTTACTATCATGCTGACTTTACTCAATTTTAGCTTTCATTACATTTGTGCCTAGTGATTGTGCTTGAGCCACTAAAATGAGCCCTTCCATTTCCTTCTTTAGTATGCCTTTTCATCATTAACATTTCCTTGTTAAATGTTGGCTGCTATTATTATTACTATGGTTTGTTGCACAGTCAGCCAGATGTTTAGACTAGATCTGGCATTTTTATCCACCTATTGAGTCCCTCCCAAGGAGCTGGGAAAGACAGATGTTGTTTGATGGTATTAAAGGTATTGTCACAGGATGTAAGCTATTCCAAGTAAAACTGCCTTTTGCAATTGACTGATGGTGATTTTGATTTGACTTGGTCTAGGATGCTGATAGTTTCCCAGTTGAAACTGTGGTTGAGTCTGTCCAAGTGTTGTGAGATTGAGTTTTCATCGTGTCTTCTGACTGCTAGTTGATGTTCATGGATGCGCTCTGCTAGTCTTCTACCTGCCTGTTCTACATAGTGGCTGTTACAGTCCTTACACGGTATGTTATAGATTACTCCTGTTTTTTTTTCTTGGGCTACTGGGTCTTTTGGTTTGCTTAAGATGTTTTGGAGGGCTTTAGTGGGTTTGTGTGCTATGGTGATGCTGTGTGGTTGTATTAGTCTGTTGTGGTTGTTTCTGAGATGTTTTTGATGTATGATAATGTTATCCTTTTCATAGCTTGTGTTAGTTGTGCTGTAGTGGGTTGAGTGGTCAGGCACTTTTTGATAAAGTTGCATGGATATCCATTTTGTTGGAAGATGTTGGACAGGCAGTCGGTTTCCTTTTTCTAGTGTTCTGGGTTGCTGCTGTACATTTGTGCTTGTCTGAATAATGTTCTCACACAGCTCCTCTTGTGGGAGGTTGGATTGTTACTTTGGCAATGGAGCAGTTAGTGTGGGTTGTTTTCTGATAGACTTGCATTTATAATTTGCTGTTGTTTCCTCTGCTAATGAGGATATTTAGGAAGGTTACTGTGTTGTTGTTTTCATCTTCCCTTGTGAATTTTATTCCTTTGAAGATGTTGATTGTTTCATGGGTGTTCTCTAGCTGTTCCTTTTTTATTATAACGAAGGTGTCATCTACATATCAGATCCATACTTTTGGTTGTATGCATGGAAATGCTATAGTTTTTAGACATTGCATTATGATCTCTGCTATGAGTCCTGAGAGTGGTGATCCCATGGGTGTTCCTCTGATTCATTAATATATCTGTCCATCAAACTGAAAGTAGGTAGTGAAGCAGCTTCATACTCACCTGCACTGATGATGTTACCTAGTCAGGTAATTAAATGTCTGCAAACAAACAACCAAGCTCAGAGAGCACCAAGGACTCCACAGTTTCTGAGCACTGTTACAAAATATGTTTTCTTAGCAAAATGTCCAGTACATTCCTGTGTGATGCTTGGTGAAGTAAGAATTAGTGATTCTTAGTCTAGAGAGAATTGTTAGGACAGCATAGATTTGGTGCCTCTCAAGGCCAGCAAGACCAAATATCCACTGACACAGAAAAGTGGAGGGAAAAGTCTAGACTTTAAATGTTGGGTCTGTGAACCTTTGCTGAGAAGGTCAGTTCCTAAAAAAGTGACTAAGTTATTCTCAGGAGTGTTTCTCAACCTCAGCAACTTTAAGATGTGTGGAATTCAATGTCCAGAATTTCCCAGCTTATACAGTTGAGAAACACTGCTCTAGCGAGCTGACATTTTTAGCCATACCAGCATGCAATCTGATACTAAGGATTCCACCATTCATATGCTAATCAGCTCCAAACTAACTTGGCTTTTAAGTCCAGATAGAATGAGCCAAGTACTGATACTTATTATAAGGAACAAAATAATGATGGAGATTTCAGATATGGAAAATTTAAAGATACAACCACTTTCCTTTCTTTTTTCTTTTCCACACACCCCTTTTTTTCTCTTTTATATTTTTCTGTTTGTATTTTTTGTACTTTGTATTGGCTTTTATTCTTTTCATTTCTAATTCTTAATAAAATTATTTGAAGATAAATAAACATACAGGCCACATCATCCAAGCTTGTAAAAAATAGGCTATGTCTTGACCATACCTGTTTATGGATACACAAGCTAGGGGACTAACAGAAGAGGGATGTGTGTGTGTTTAAAACAGGAAAAAGGGACACATGCTGCTTTTAACCATTAAAACTCCAAATAGCCCAGGAAGAATAATTCATCAAGCCCTGCCTTTTTTCCCCGTAATGCCTCTGGGAATGATGCTACTGGACCAGCTGGTTTCACATAAAGATCTAAACCATAATTTAAGTCATTTGCTTAATTTTGGTTTAGTATGATAGCTAGTAATGGTGGTCTGTACCTCTGGTTTATGGGCCAGTGTTATCAGGCTATTTGCTAATTCAACAAACATTGGCTGAAACAAACCATGGCTTTGTGTAGTGTGTAAATTCAGGTTACAATTGTTTCCAGTTGTATTTTACAAAAGCAAAGAGTGAAGATGGGTTCCCTCCACTTTGCTTCCAGCAGCTGAAAAATCTTGTTGTTAAAGTATTTATATAGTGCTTACATGCAAGCTGGCTGGGGAATTCTGGGAGTTGAAGTCCATGTGGCTTAAAGTTGACAAGGTTGAGAAACACTGCTCTACAAACTAATCCATCTACCATCTCCAGAAATGATTAAGATTTAGGAAGCAAACTTTTGGTTGTCCTTTTCACCTGCCCCCATAACCACAAGTTTTTAAAAAGAAAGAGACAGTACGCAACAGAGTAAAATGAATCATTCAACCCAACTCTTCCTTAAATTCCTCTTCTTCTTTTTTCCTGAGCTATAGGACAGACAGATGAGAAAGATACATACCCACAGAAAACAATGGAGAAATCTAGAATTTTTGTTTAATGTTATCTATGTCATTTTCACCCTCCAACCCAAAACAAGGGTAGGAACAAGTGTAGGAGTTGTATTCTAACATGTTTGCTGTTTAACATAAAATGTATAGTCCTGTTTCCTGACAATGAGGACATTTTTTAAAAAAAATTACTCTCTGGTAAAGGGTTATTAAGATCTTTCTGATACATTTGCATACCAGTAACTAAGGGGTCTCACAAGAATATTAAGGATTACTGTCTGTTTTATTTCCACCCTGTTAGAGGGGATGGTTGTGAGGATAAGAAATGACAATCCATTGCAAAATTACCATGATAAAAGAGGCATCAAGAGGCAGGGCAAAATCATCCTCTGTAAATTAAATGATGGAAGGAATCAAGTACTTGTATAAAAGGAATTGTTGGTGATGATGACTGGAACGTATGTGAAGAAGGAGACTTTTGCACCGAGGACAGTGTAGTCTTATCTGGCAGGAAGGCCATAATCATCTGTTCTTAATTATGAGGACACCAATATGAAGAAGTGTGCATTGTGACATCACAGTGCAAGCTCCACCCTTTTGCATCACAAACATTGCACGCAAGGACATCAGAGGGGGAGTATGCATCGCCATGTCACAATACTTTTCATCGCTCTTCCTTGGGTCCCCAAGGACACCCAAGGGAGAGACTGTAGCAATAGAGTAGCTACCTAACTGAATGTCAGTACCATAATTAATAATGATTAAAAAGCTCCAAAAGATTTGTAAGGTTAGTTTTGTTGCTGATGCCTTAAGATAGCATTCATTCTTGGTTCAAGAGTCATTGCTAATTAAGACAGCTTGAAATAACAATAGGGTCATTTTGGATTCCCATGCAAAACCAAAAAACTTCACAGCATGACACCGATAATGATTTAGCCAGCTATCCATGCGAATGAATCACTGCTTATTTCAGTCATGCTTTGGGATGTGCAAAGGAAGTATGAGAGGACTAGATGGTTTATGTGGGTGCTTTCACGTTGTGTAATTTGAAGTGCACAAGAGCAAACAGGAAAAGGCAGTTGAAAATTAACCATTGCATCTAGCGGCTAAACAATCGGCTGGGATTTTTTTTAGCTTATGTCATCTAGCAGAAGACTATTTTAAATTTTAGTCTATTGAATATGAATTTGGGTGGGAGGAAGAATCTTTGCAGAAGTGCTAACAGAAAACTCACTCGGTGTCCTTGACTTACAACTGAGAGTTCAAATTGATGATATGTGTTTGCAGAAAACTAGGTTTCTGCATTGAGCATGAAACTGAGCAAACTCAGGGAGGCAGTGAAGGACAGGAAGGCCTGGCGCAATATGGTTCATGGGGTCACGAAGAGTCGGACACGACTTAACGACTGAACAACAACAACAAGGTTTCTGCATGGGGAGGGAGGGACCGTAACAACAGACATTACTTAATTGGTAGATGCATGCTGATGAAGGAAGATCTTTCAAACTTTATGCCCTTTAGATATTTACCATGGTCTAGAAAAGTCTCTGTGTATGGTGAAGATCTGGTTGCTGCCTTTATCTCTTGAGCCTGAAGGTCTGGAAAGATTCCTGTTCTCCCAGGTCCTCTTTCTTTTACAGAGCCATCATAAAGACTTTGAAGATGGACATTGAAACACCCAGGCTGATGGAGAAGCCTGAAACCAAGCCTGTAGGGCAGCGCTTCTCAACCTTGGCAACTTTAAGATGCGTGGACTTCAACTCCCAAGATTCCCCAGCCAGCATGGCTGGCTGGGGAATTCTGGGAGTTGAAGTCCACGCATCTTAAAGCTGCCAAGGTTGAGAAACACTGCCGTAGGAGAAAAAGTGGGAAGAACGGAGGGTGAGGGTGCCTCCATACTTGACTCTGGTCACTTCTAGATCAGCTTTGTGCCTTTATGACTCTACCGGATTGTCTCTCATCAGCAGCTCAGCCTGGTTGTTGTTTTTCTAAAGAAAATGTGCTGAATCCAGTTTACAATAGAAACATTGGGCCTTTCAGAGGTTGGGTGGTGGGCAGACTGTTTCCACACTTATGGGAAATCTTGCTGTATTCCATCTTCTAGTTTCTAGCTCTCTTTCCTTCCTCATTAGCTTTGGGCATTTCTCTGTTGTTTTAAGGTGACTGCAGCCTCTTTGGTGACCCTGATTCCAAATGCATTTCCCAAGCTCCTTAGAAGAAAGCTAAGCTAGAAATAAGATAAGTCAATAATAATTTCTACTACTGGCAAATGTACAGCCTGCTTTTCACATTGAGTGGAGAATCTTCCGCTTTGGAGAGGTTCACCGCAGTGATGGCCTACAATCCATTCTTGTATTCAAGGATTAGATCATAATGAACTTCATTTGATAGTACAATAGTCGGGGTATAAAACTGATCCTATAATAGTTTCCCAGAGTTAATACTTCCTCCATCTATTAAACATTTACTAAAGGTTCAGTGCTGACCTTGTCACAATAATTCATGGGATGTGATTAAGAGTTTATGCATTACTCAATAACAGAAAGAAAGCCCAAACAACTTTACAGTGTTGACATAGAGGAGAAACAGTGAGAAGGAAAGAAAGAGAGAGGGAAAGAAATCTACCTTTAATTATAGTGAAGTTATCAAAATGATAAATAGCTTCTGCCATTCAGGATCAACCATCAACAGTAAAGGAACAAGCAGTCAAGAAATACACTGCTGACTAGCACTTGGTAGGGTCACAAAGACCTTGGAAAAAATACTTAGATGCTGTGATGTGTCTATACCTACAAAGATCAGAACACTGCAAGCCATGGAATTCCCTGTGACACTCTATGGAAGCGAAACTTGGACTTTGAAGAAGTAGGATAGGAAGAGTATTGATGCTTTTGAACTTTGCTGTTGGAGAAGACTCCTCAGAATACCATGGACAGCCAAGAAAACAAACAAATGGATCATCGAACGAATCAACCAAGAGTTCTCACTCGAGGCACAAATGACCAGGCTCAAATTATCCTACTTCAGACACATGATGCGAAGACCCAGCTCTCTGGAGAAGGCTCTAATGCTGGGGAAGATGGAAGGAAAGACAAGAAGAGGACAATCAGCAGCAAGGTGGAGGGACTCAGTTACGGTGGTGATGAGGGCACTGTTGGGAGACCTGAAAGACCAGGTTAGGGACAGATCACCATGGAGAAAATCAGTACGTGGTTTTTATATTTTTAAAGCTGCACTGTGGTGGCATTTAATTTCATTGTACAAGTAGTACAATGACAATAAAGATTACTTTGACTTTGACTAAGAGTCGACACTGACCTGATGGCGCATAATCAATCAAACATAAATATAAATTAAATATCAGAAAAGGGAACCCAAGCATAGAGAAAAATGTACAGAAATTCTGAGATGTATATTTATTATAGGTGAAATAAACCCCAACTGTTGTCTTTATTTTTCATAAGGTTGCCAAAAGGATTTCAATTTATGAGAAAGCTTAGCAAAGTTTACTTGATGGCAATTTTCACATTATCTCCCCCACTTTCATCCCCCAGAATAATTTTTAAAAATGTTGGAATATCTTTTATACTAAGATATATTTAGCCTGGACAGAATTCTGGTCAGTTCACAATAATGCTGAAGCAGAATAGTAGTAATATGTACAAGCATATTATATCACATTATAACTCACCATGGAGACATCTTGATGTAAAGCCCACCTTGTGTCCTGACATCTGATGCAAGTATGTAAGTTTTGGTCATGATGCAGATGTTATCCTTGTGTTCATGTGGCACCTGGGATAATATGCCCCCTCTTTTTCCCCAAATCAAATAGTGGAGATCTATCTATATAGCAGGAGCTTGCCCTATTAAGGACTAGCAGATCTAATAGTAAAATTTAATACGGTCTTTGACCAACATAAGCAAAAATCTACCTAAGGACCTTGTTTTAGCGAATAGCTATCAAATAACAATAATAAAATATTACCAATTCTAATAAAACTTGTCATACTTTTGAAACATATTCTCAAGGTACCTGATAATGCAAACTAAAATACTAGTTGACTATTATTGTAGAGATCTGATCTCTACCATTGTGGAAGCTTGGACAGAAACTGGGATCAAGAGACGGGGGAGGTCTGAAAGGAACTCAGGGACTAATAGAGAGGGCAAAGGCTGGGAAAAAAATGGCTGGCTGGTGATCAGCGGGGAGGGGTCATACCCGTGCCTCCCAATACTTCCCAAATTTATTTCCAATCACTTCCATTATTAGTCACTTTACTCCATTTCCTTTTTTTAATAAATAGTTTCTATTAGAAGATTGTACATAGATAATAAAAAAACACATTCAAAGGAAGAAAAAAAAAGGAAAGAAAAAATAGCATAGTAAATGTGAAGAAGAAGAAAAAAGAAAAAACAGAAAAAAAGGTTAAAAAAAGAAAAACAAAATAAAAAAACGAGAGAGAGAGAGAGAGAGAGAGAGAGAGAGAGAGAGAGAGAGATGGCTTCCAATCTCCCTCTCAGCGATTATACATACAATTCTAATCAAACCACTTTCTCCAAGATAATTCCCTTCTTTCTATAACCTCTTTTTTGTAATCATCAAAACCATAAATCACAACATCATTTTCTTTCTCACACAAAAAGTCCATAAGGGGTTTCCAGTCATTGATGAATGTCAGTAATGACCTTTCTCTAATCAAAAAAGTCAATATGTCCATCTCAGTAAGTTCTGTCAATTTCACCAATCATTCCTCCATGGTGGGTAATGCTGAATCTCTCCCTCTTTGTGCATATAGTAATCTCACTGCAGTAATCATATATTGAAATAATCTTCCAGGGCTCTTTTCTAACTGTTCATCCATCAATCCTAAAAGGAAAAGTTCTGGCTTCAATTGAATATTGATCTTTAAAATCCTCTGTATCAATGCATATATTTGAATCCAAAATTTTTTAGCTTTTCTACGTGTCCACCAAGCATGATAAAATGTCCCTTCATGTTGTTCATATTTCCAACATACAGTGGTACCTCGGGATACGAACTTAATCTGTTCCGTGACTCTGGGCGTATCCCGAGTTGGTCGTAACCCGAAGGAAATTTCCCCATAGGGTTCAATGTAAATCCGGTTAATCCGTTCCGCCCTCTGAATTTGGTCGCACCCCGAGGCAAATTTCCCCATAGGGTTCAATGTAAATCCGGTTAATCCGTTCCGCCCTCCGCCCGAATTTGGTCGCAACCCGAGGCAATTTCCCATAAGGTTCAATGTAATTACCGTTAATCCGTTCTGGCGTCCACGGACCACACGGAAAGCGGCCGGGCGCGGCGTGGTGCGGCGCGAAAATGGCCGGGTGCGGCGCGGCGCGGCGTGAAAACGGCCCGGCGCGGCGCGAAAACGGCCCGGCGCGGCGCGAAAACGGCGCGGCGCGGTGCGGCGCGAAAACAGCCCGGCGCAGCGCGAAAACGGCCGCGGACCACGCGGCAGGGCCGGAAAAACAGCCGCGGACCACGTGGCACGGGCGGAAAAATGGCCGTGGACCACGTGGCACGGGCAGAAAATGGCCGCGGACCACGTGGCACGGGCGGAAAATGGCTCGTACCCCGAGGCGGAGTTCGCAAACCGAGGTAAAATTTTGGGGCCAGAGCTGGTCATAACCCGAAAAATTCGCAAGCAGAGGCGTTCGTATCCCGAGGTATCACTGTACATTTGAAATGCCTTTATACATTCTAGATTATTTCTCTGGAGTCATGTACCAATGATACATCATTTTGTAAAAATTATCTTTGAGATCATAACACAATGTAAATCTCAACCCTTTTAACCACGTATTCTCCCACTGATCCATCTGTATGTTACAACCAACATTCTTAGCCCACTTTATCATACATTCTTTAACCTGTTCTTCCTCTGTTTCAAATTTCAACAAAAGTTTATACATTTTAGCAATTACATGTTCATCACTGGTACACAATTGCACTTCAAATTCTGTCTTACTTTGTTCCATGCCGTCGTATGGACCTTACTTCATTTCCAAGGCAGTAATGGGTTGCAAAGACTAACAGATTTTACTCACCTTGAAATGGAGTTGGAATAAGGGGGAAATTGAATGTAAGCCTGCCTCACTCATGGGGGAGGGGGGTAAAATGAGATTTATTTGCTTTTCATTCTATATGAAGCCACTGAAGGTCAGGTGGCAGCTGTGGCTAGGAGAACCCTTATACAGATCCATCATCTTGCATACCAGTTACCTTTTTCTCCATCAGGAACGTATCTAAACATCTGAAGGACAGCATAGCAGTTATTCAACTGTGCTCTGATTTTAAGCCAGAGGGCTATTTTTCTCACAGAGGGAGCTGCATGCTCAAATGATGAAAGCGAGAAAATGTTCTTCCTGCTAAACAAGATATTTTAGACACTAAAAGATGATAGGTACTACAAAGCCACATCTATTCCTCTCTTAACATCCTGCTCAGGGCTCAGTGACAACTTAAAAAGCAGTACACGCAGGACTAAAATGCAAGACTGTTATAATTTGCAAGTACTTCATCCTATTTCTTATGCATGTTTATGGCACTGTAGATGGGGTGGTGGTCAATAGTGGAAATGAATGTTTTGAACATTTCTCCACTGCTGTGGGTGTCAAAGAGAGGGCATCTTCCCACAGCAGGTCTGAGCCTGGTATAAAAGTGATTGTGAACAGAAGCTTGGAAGAATATCTAAATGTGCGTAGCTGCATGCTGGCAATATCCATAATGTTGCACTTGCATTGCCTAGATCAGTGTTTCTCAACCTTGGCAAGTTTAAGAGGCGTGGGCTTCAAAGCCCAGAATTCTGGGGGTTGAAGTCCACACCTCTTAAAGCTGCCAAGGTTGAGAAACACTGGCCTCGATTTTGCAAAGTCCTATCCCAACCCCAGCTCCAGCCATCTTAACTCCAGTTCTGCATCTCTACAACTATCTTCTGTTTTTAAAACAGCATGAAAATACTTTTTAAAGAAGGTATAATGCCAGGTGATAAGGGGAGGTAGAGGGCCACATAACAAAACATGCATTGCAATGTCATAATGCAAAAAAGTCCGATGTTGGTATGCTGGGCAAGGTTTGCACTGTGACATCATTTTGGTTTGCTGCCATGACACTCCCCTTTCTTTTTTGCCCAAGAATGTTTTCCCTTCAATCAGCTGCTTAAAAATATCACCATTATAATGCTATATTTACCTGACTCAAATTTTTCTCAAATAATTGACCTTCAGAATGGACCATCTCAGATTAGTTGTGAGACAATGCCAGCAATTCAGAGGGCAGAGGTGTCTGTTATGTAAACCTACAACCGCTACTCAACCTTTGTTCCAAGTACCTATTCATTCATGGCAGAAAGAGACAATGAGTTTAAATCACCATGTTTATAATTTGCACCATCTTACCATCAGAGCCAATCATCTGTTTCATACAATAATTCTTGTCTGCCCTAAAGATGCTGATCTAGACAAGCTGAATCTGGAAGGCAGCCAAGATGCCATGCTAAGCTCAGGGTCAGGAACTGTGATTTACTCCTGAATCCTGGGTGAAGGACCCTGACAAGTAGAGAATACGGAGACAGGGGTCATTATGAATTCAGAGATCACTTCCTATCGGGTACAAGCAATATCTAAAAAGACCTAGGTTTGAAGTGGATAATTCCACCTCTATTTTGCATGCTCTTGGGTTCACAATCCTGATTACAGATTTGTCTTCACAAGGATGATAAATGTCTGGATTGCTTCAAGATATATATTATTACTGTAGTCATAATGCCTGTTCAAAAACAGCTCTCCCTTTATTCAATCTTGCACCAATGTTCAATATAACACTGCTGGGTTTGGCAGAAATATAGGCAACCACTAAATACAGCTAACCTTAACGGCAATGGCTTTTTGAAACCATGTCTTTAAAGAAATTGTGTCGGAACAATACAATTCTACCGTATAGTTTTTAAATACCCTCTCCTGTTATGGAATATGGCCCATTAAAAACACTGATAATGGATTCTTAGAAAAGCTGGATATTCAGAAAAACATGCCAGAGCTTGTTGTAAGGTGTTGCTTATGGTCACTTATGCCCTAGTCAATTCCCATTTGGATTACTGCAACGTGCTGTACATGGGGTTGGTCTTGAAGACCACTCGGAAGCTACAGCTAGTCCACAACAGAGTGGCATGCACAGTGCTGGGTGCTTCTAGGTTCATCCATGTTACACCTCTGTTGTGCAAGTTGCACTGGCTCACAGTTTCCTTCTGGGTGCAATTCAAGGTGCTGGTTATTACCTTTAAAGCCCTACATGGATATATGCAGGCTATCTACAGGACCACCTCTCCCTGAGGGTATCTGCACATCCTACCAGATTGGATAGGGTAGGCACGCTCCAGGTCCCTTCACTGAAACGTTGCCATCTAGTGGGACCTCAGAAGTGTGCCTTTTCCATGGCTGCTCCTACCTTATGGAACACCGTCCCCTCCCCAGTGATCAGGTAGGCACCTTCATAGGCATCTATTACTCTTTCTCTTGGCCAACAGAAAACATCCATTTTCCATTAATTCATTGCATTTATTAATTAGAGATTTTTACCATGTACTCCTCCTGCATTCCAAGTTGGAATCTTCTCTATGCCATGATCATCACTAGATGTTCTCACAGATATTGTCCTTCATTGCCTATCATGTCTTTTGTCAGCCAAAGCTTTGACATAATGCACTTTAGTAGAGAAGGTCTAGATCAGGTAACCAGACTTAGTTGCACCTCTGCCACATTCCCTGCTAACTATAAGGACAGTGTTTGTCAGTAATACTACACACCTATAGTAATTGTTTCCTGTTGGTATTTAAATTTATTGGCAGAATAGGTATGTAGGCTTCTCTACTAAATTGAGTGTACTTCTTTTTCTTTCTTCCTTTGGGATAAAAAGACAACACTCAGCTAAGAAAGATCTCTGTGTGTTTGAGGGATGTTTTCTGGCTGTAAAAGGACTACATGGAAATTTCTCCTTTGTGGATATATTTGAGAGAAACCAAGTTTGGAGTAAGTTACTGCTTATGATGAACTTACTTAGACCTTCTTCTTCATTGGGGCTTCATAGCAATGTTGTAGATAATTGGAACTGTTGGGAGTAAAGTTTTAGACTGTGTTGTAGAATAATTGGCACACAAGGTTCATCTTCAAAAAGACAAATAGCTATTTTAGCACCCTTTCCTGTTGAGGATGCACTTGCTGTTTATTACATATATCTATTTTCAGATGTTCAAGGTCCTAAAGATATTGAAGAAGTTCTTAACAGAATTTAGAATGTATTGTGTTCCATGCAAAAATGTTGTATTGGAACATTATCTGTTTTGGACTTACACACATTAATGCAACGGATGTGTCTGTTAAACAGATCCAATGTACTTATTTTCTGTGCTGTGGAACATTCAATTTCAGTTGCTCCAAGAGGAGGAATCTGAATGCTATCTTAAACCACGAAGTAAGGATAGCTGGGGACTCATCTACTCCAGGATCAATGTATTATGTAACTTCTGTGAGATGGGCAGCCATAGGAAGTACCTAAATAAATAAGTCTAAATTGTTAAGTCTGAGCAGAATAATGCAAAAAATCATGCACAGATCTGCTTACTGTTGTATCTACTATGAAAAATTTAGAATGTCTAAGGACAGATTGACCATAAACCATTAGAGGTAATTTTTCCTAAATTAGCTGGTGGGGCTTCAGCACAGCTCAAAAGGGTACTTGTATAACTTCAGTGCTATCAACTAGAAATAGCTCACACTACAAGCAAAATTCTTGTATCTTGAGTAATTTGGCCATTGGTATACAAGGCATGGTTGCAGAAGGCAACCGATCAGGCTGCCCAGTTTCAAGCTGAAATAAAAATGACCGGATTCATGCTTTAATGGCTGCAAAATCTCTGTGGGCTGTGAAGAATTTATTGCAGTGTCAGGATGCTATTCATGGGGATACAAGAATAGTTATCCTGGCTTTGCAGAGGGAAGACGTACTTTCTCCATTTCATGCCGTTCATCAACAAATTCACGGATCTGGAGGTTGGGCAAGAAACAAAGCTTACTGGCTGCATATACACACATTTACCCTGGAAATATATTCTTGGTGTCCTCAACATACCCTTAAGTAATCAAAGAGAATAATCAAGCCGCACTTAGTTCCTGAATTACCAGAGATGAAAATGGGCATTGATAATTTATTGAATTGTGGAAACCATGATAGACCACTCATCTAAGTATCTAGAGGTGCTTAAGTCTTACAAATAAAAGAAGCAGGGCAATAATTGAGAAGCTTAACACTATTGTGTCTTGCCACTAAATCCTAAGAGTTATGGTGAATGAGCAGATGCTCTCTCTGTTGAAAGTCTGAACAATTTGTATATCATGTTTTAGTTGGCCATGATACCACTCTAATGGTACGATAGAATGGGCAGTTGAGGTTGTGAAACCACCTGTTAGAAAAGCAGAAGAATCTAGTGGAGACCTATTGAATATTGAAGTACACCAGTTGGTGCCTCACAAGTGTTGACAGAGAAAGAAGAAGGTAATCTCCTGGTTACTATGAGTGCATTTCAACTAAATATACCTAATAATGTGTGAAGTCAACTCCAATGTGTTTATGACTGATCAGCGAAGTCACTGAGGAACCTCAGGAAGGTGGTGAGATAAAAACACTGACTAGTAGAGGATAGATACCAACTGTGGAGAAGCAAAAATGTGATCAACCACCTTCTTATCAGGTACTGACATCAGACGGAAGGACATACCATTGTAATTAACACCATCTTTGTTTGCAAAATGGATGCCATCTTTGTTTCCAGAATATTGTACCAGCAAAGGGTCATGTTAATGTCAGAGATCGAGTACGAAAGTTCCCACTGATACAGTGGCTGGGGATATTATGCAGTCTCAATCTGTTGTAGTTTAAACTGATCAAGGACTGTATACCCTGTGGCTTCATAGGTTACTTCTTATGGGAAGCCTGTCAAGTTACTAGCTCAATTATAAGACTATGTGTTGGGACAGTGGATTGTGTTAGTTGTATTCAATTTTTAAAAATTATTAGTGTCAAGCCCCATGCAGCTGGGCACAAAAGGAGCCAGAAGCAGGCAAATTTCAGCCAGGTCTCTTTAATGCAAATCTGGGATAATCACAGAATCTTGGAAACTGTAAGAAGAATTTTTCCACCTCATTTGTAGGGAGTTAATTAAGGTGGAGTCTCTCTGAATGATTTAAAATGCTTCTTCCCAGCTTTCTTGCCACCTGGTCTGAGTTGTCATTTATGAGAGAAGCTGCCAACAGACTCACCCTCTATCTCTTGACTATTTATATTTCCATTCCTCTTTTCCATTCCTTTCCCACCCTTTTCCCAATCTCTCATAATTAATCTTTTAATCTGGGTTAATAGTCATAGCTGCTTAATTTTTTGTTGTTGTTGAAGGAAGGTGTGATGTATGCATGGCTCCTTTACAAGCTTTTAGTCATTTTAACAAATGGCATTTGTGTGTAATATTAGTCACCTGTTGGAATGGTTTCTGACTGGCATTTAAGCAAATTGGCAAAAGAAGGAATTAGACTTCTTGGCAGACCTGTTTTTAACTCTCCTTCTCCTTCTCCTTCTGAATAAAAGGAAGACCTCAGCTCAAGAGATCTTGGTCCCTTTATGTGTGTTTCCTGGCTGCAAATGATATTACTGATTGCATATGAATAAGGCAGTATATAACTGCTTCATCTTGAATAGGGCTGGTCTCAGCATTTGGTAGCGTAAGATTACCATTTCAGGATGAGATTTGGGCTAATAAATGGCTAGTTACACATACATTTATTGTCACTGAAGTGATACTTTTCAGATTTTTAGTGTCACATGCTAAAATAATTTGTTTGGATTTTGGTATTATGTGTCTTGACTAAGAGATAGAAGGACATTTTTAGTTCTGGCTTAGGTAGCCAAATGTCCTGGGTCACCCTAGGGAAGCAGTTCATTTAAATTCATTGGGACGTATTTCTAAATTGTAAATTGCATGGTTTCTTGGTTTTCTGGCTATAAAGGGTCCCAGCGCAGTCAGATTCGATGTGATTTTCATTGGAATTAGGAAGTATTTGACTTATTTCCTGGAACTGAGTAGACCTGGTAGATAATTTTGTTAAGAGTGAAGCAAAGCAAGGAAAGGTTCACATGTTGTTCTAAGATGCAAAGTGGTTGGTTTTGATGTTGGCTAAGGATGAACAAAGTGGCTTTGGCTTGTCTGAGAAACCAGTAAAAGAAAAACTACAGTAGAATTCTATGGTTCTAATAAAACTTGTGGTTTAGAATGATGTGTGAAACTAGCCTACATATATTTCCAGGGCCATAAATTAAATATAGGGTAGCAACTTAGCTATAAGGTATAAGATATCTTTATTTGCAGATACTGGAGCTCAGATCTGGGATAACACATTTATCAGGATCAAGGCAAATAATTATCCAAGTTCTTCAACCAAAATTATAGGCTAATCACATTGTTATTAGGTACACCCTAATTCTTTGCTGATATCTAGCACTCATCCACAGTTTTGCATCCTAACTCTGGGATGGTGTTATCCAAATCCAGAAGAACCCCCTTTGGACTTACAGAGATTAGAATTTGTAACCAACAACAAGCCACGCATGCTCTGTGTTTGTGTGTAACAAGGTGGAGTGCCTGCCATCATTAATACTTTGTCATGCAAACACAGCCAGAAAGTTTACATTCTTTGTGTCCTAAACTCACAAAACGTTCTATCTGTGTATATACAAACAAATACAATTACAGCCTGGTTTAAACCCCAAAGATTTAATTTGGGTTAGATTCTTCCTTGAATGGCTGTATCCTGTAGCCATGTAGAGATTGTTGGCAAATGAAAACCCAAGGAAAACATCTGATCTGTCCATAATAAGAGTATTTTAGACGATTCTAGAGAGAGAATTTTATTCAGAAGGAAAGGGCTTTCGAGGTTCCCACACAACCCACAATCCATGGAATATATGCTGTATACTGTATAAAACTTTAGAGCTATTTTGTTTTGGCTTTTCAGCTAGACAGTAGTTTTCTGAGGTAGAAGGGAAGGCAATGAGCTGATTAAATGAGAGCTAGCAACAATGATTGGTTAGATGTCAATCAGCATTTTGTTTGAACTGACATAAAAACCGAACCCAGAAGGAAAACATTTAGATAAGAAAGAATGGTGGGCTTTGAAAAATCTCCTGAACAGCAAATATTTTTAGTTTCTTTATTGGTTAGGTTGGTTCCAGGGATATCAAAAAGTCAAGATGGTGGCCACAGCTATGTGTTTGATGCCTCGCCTCACCTACATCATGGGGAAGGGGTTTTTTCCCCCTTCTAAATGAAAGACAGCTTTGAAAATAGAGCAGTTGTTTGTGGGGAAAAGCAAACACTTCTGCTGTCCTCCAACACCTGTATTCTAGGTAGGGCATAAGGTTCTGGTGAGAGGAAAAATCCGAGCCTTTGTGTAAACTGAGCAAACACAGGGCTTCTTTGTTTTTTTAAATAAAGAATATTTAAAAGTTACTGGGGATTTTCATTAAAGGCTTAGAAACCAAAGGAGCTGTTAACTGGCAATATTTCAAGGAAGTGGGTTTACGTCCAGCATAATTCTTAACTAATCTACGATCTTATACTTGAATCATCTGTTATCTTCCCATCTTTCTCTTATAATTGACTTTGAGCTCTACCACACCACTATTTGATTCATAAATCACTCCAAGGGACTGCACTTTCCCCCCACTTTTTCCTCACCATAGCAAAATGCTTACATGAGAATACACTGGAAGCACATTCCATTTCCTTGAGGTGAAAAAAAACACATTTTTTCAAGATTGGCCATGGACTGTATTTTATTTTATTTTTTTGTACATTATAATATGTCAGGGGCATCCATGGGAAAGGTCATAAAGTCAAAGGGGCAACCATAACCACATGACTGAAACTCCTCCCCTTTTCTACACGTGTCACATACTTCAATCACGCAGTCACAGCTGCCACCTTGAATTTTTTTGATCCCCTTTCCCTGAGGACTCCCTGATGCCAGTACTGCTTTGCAGCTTGTAATAGCCAAGATATGTCTTGCAGCAGTCCTTGAAAAATAGATATTTGTCTGACTTTTACTGTTCAATCACCCACTAAGTAATTTGTGAAGTAGAAAACAATCAACATTAGGAATAAGTGTTCAAATAAGTCCGCAATTCTTATTCTCTGTCAGCTTTGATTTCTTCATTAAATAATGCTCTATTTTTAAAAATAGAACAATAGAGAGACAAATGTCAGTGTAAGAAAGTGTTTCTAAGGCAAAGAAGAACTGGGATGCTTCCAACAAAGACGACCTAGTGGCACCAATCAAAAAGGCATTGTGCAATTGTATTATTCCTTTGTTGGGTTTTTTTTTTTTTGGTGGAAGGACAACCGGTTGAAGCAGTGGAAAATATGGAAGGGTTTTATTTAGAGGATCACATGGTTTGGAATCTTTGTAAAATTTTCTTGAGATGAAATGCAAGTTGCTGCCACCATCTCCGAATGCAACTTCCTACACATTTGGGCCAAAGCCAAGTTCATAACAGCAGAACATTTTCCAGGGAAGCACGATTTACACAGGCTTTCATTAACCAGGTTTAATGTCAACAAAGAAAGAATTAGGATAGAAAACCTTGGAAGCTAAATATGAGTTAATTCATGAAAACGAGGGTCTCTAGAAATGCTTTAAATATTTTTTTCCCAGAATGCAAACTGAAGGACTAACTGCCCTTTTCCCAAATCAGCCTGGAACCAAAATATCCATCTGCTCTTTGTTAGTGATGCTTTGAAATCCTTCTTTTTCTTTTTCAGCCTCAGGAAATTCTTTTACATTGAGTTACCATCTCTCAGTTTAACAACCAGCACAGAAATATTGTGAGAAAAAAGTGTGTGAGTGTAGGAAGCATTTATTGAAGCATGACTTTACAAGAAATCTTATGAATCACTCTACAATGTAATGGTAATTTCTGAGCATGCTGCTAGTATAATCTTAAAACCATCTGGGGTTATTTCTGACCATCAGATTAAAATGATGCATTGCATTTTGCCTGCCCCATCCCCAAGTATTGCTGTGAAGAAGGTTGGGACTATCAAAAAACATTGTAATAACAGATGCTTAGTTGGGAAGCTTTTCATGATTTTCATTTCGATATTTTCTTGGATATCCCACATCCCAAGACTTCAGAACTATCTGAACGTAGTAAAGACCCTGAGAAATCTCATAAACCTTTTATGGAAAACCTTTGTATTGTGGTCAAGGCTTTGGGGACAAGGCTAAATACAATAATCAAGAAAAAGCACTGGACAACATATATTCAATAGATTTCATCAGACCAATGATTGGCTTCCATTCTGAGAGTGTGGAAGTGGCATTCTGACACAGAAAGAGAGCTGTAGCTCACGAGCGTTGATACCTTTTAACAAAATGGGTTAATCTGAAAAGATGTTGCCAGACTTCTCCTGATTTTCAACGTAAGATCATGATTCTATAAAAGTTGTTATCAGGGCCAAAAAAGTCAACAGAGTGGTCACAACTGCATGATCAAAATCTTGCTCCTTTTTTACACATGTCATGCATATCAATATATGATGCATATAAAAGAGGATCAAGGTTTTGACCTCCCCGTGAATGCTCCGATAATCAGTTATTTGCACATATATAAATAATATGTTCAGAATGACTGCCTAATTCTATTGACACGATGGAAATTGTTCCATCTGAAGGATTAGGAGAATGAATTAAAAACATTTTGCTGCATCCGAGATGAAGGACCAGATGAAGTGTCTTCTATCCTCTCAGATACAGAAGTAAACCGGATTTTTATTTCTGACAATGAGAACCCTTCACTGCACACAAGGGCAGAACAGATTTGGGGTTGTGTTCTAACAAAGAAATACTAAAAAGATCAAGAGAAAGGCTGAAGTTGTTGCCACTAACGCCCCTTGCTTCCCGTATCCCCAGCATCTAAATTCTGCTAGCCTCCTCAGTTTGGATCTATCAATACTAAGTCTTTGCATCAATGGGGAGAGAAGAGGCAAGAATCTGTTACTTTATGCCTATAGAGAGAGATCAAGGAGTACTCCAGAGCATGCAGTGGCTCAGGGTAGAGCATGGTTTGCTGGGGAATTCTGGGAGTTGAAGTCCATGTAACTTAAAGTTGCCAAGGTTGAGAAACACTGGGGTACAGTATCAGTGAAATGGTGTCTCTTGCTCCTTGTTGTCCACCTTTTGAAACTATCTCCCTTTTACCACTCATGAGCTATTTCTAAATTTTGATGGATTGAGGCATGGCAAGGTATATGCTTTTATATTACATTTAAACTCATTTTATTCCATTCTACTAATGTATTTAGTTTGAAATGCAACTGTACACAGGGCATATTTCTGAACCATAATGAAATGTTGCAATTTTTACAAAGAAATTGCAAAACTACTTTTTGAGGGACAGAAGAAGAATCTTGTAGTGGACAATTGTGCAATTTAATAATACAAGCTAAACTCAATTTTTGAAAGGGAAGTACCCAACTTTCTTGATGCATCAAGAGTTTCTTGGCATTGTAAAATGATCAATACCTTCACAAAAAATTAAAGACAATGTTTCATATTTGGCTGCTGACAGATGCTTTATACTTTCTAGGCATGGAACACCAACTATAAATAACTAATCATAGCTACAGATCACATTCAAATTAGAAATCAAATTGACATGTTCAAGAATACTATAATGCTGTCTGACATATTTCCCTTGAGGGATTGGAAACATGTCAGAAAAATCAGTGGATTTCTTAAGTCAGAATTAATCATTTCAGGTTTCTTTTCCTTTATCTTTCTAAGAATGCTAAAGACAGCAATAAACATTTAATAAAACATTTATTGATCCCTTTGCTCTGATGTAAATCAGAATGAGTTTACAAAAACAATATAATACAGTTTATTGTTATTTGATGCAAAACACAACCACTGTTTATTAAAAAAAAAAAAAAAAAGCATCGATAGCTACTTATTCAGGACCCTAAAGTAGTTCACCAGTTCCATCTTGGAGAAAAGCAAAGACTTTGTCGTAGCAAGAGCTGTTACCTATTCCTGAGATCTGAAGGATATCAGCTCTAACTTATTTGGAGGCATTCCGGAGAAATTGATTAGAGATGCAGATAGTGAGCAAAGTAATCTTTTGACTTCAAGGGCACTTCAGTAGAGTTTTCATATCTAGGCTGCAAACATCTGGGCAACCATCAGATGGTAGCCAGTGGTTATATACCTCAAATCCTTTTGCTGCCATCTCATGGTCATGTGGATTGTTGCAGTCCTGATATGGTAGCCCTATTCAGTCAGTGTTCTCAATGTGCTGCTAAATTAGAAGAGTGTAGATGAAGGTAGTGAATTACATGAGATTAGATCCACTTAAGATCAAGAAGTTTTAGACTTAGATATGCAATGGCAATCTCACTCATATTCCAAGACTGGACACTTTTTCTTGCCTAGCGTTTTTTCCCAGAGGTTATTACATTATCAAAACTATTATCATTATCCTCACACCCAATATTGCTCAAAAGCAAATAAATGGCTTTGCATAGCCCATTACACTGAAAAATTAAATCAGTTACAATTCATCCTGGATTATATTAGTTCAGACTTTTGGCTTCCTGAGTGCAAACAGAGCTTGGATCTCAAGGAAGCATTCCTAGAACTTCAGTTTTAGATGATTTTATTTATTTATTTATTTATTGAGCAACAATCAGTTCAGACGCATAATCTAAGTTGCAAGCATTTTACAAAGAAAAATAGTGTTATTCTTTCTATAGTGCATCTAATGAAGATGGTGCTGAGCCTAGGTGATGTAAACTCAACTATGACCTTTGAATGAGGACTTCCATCTTAAAATCTGACAGTGCAAATTCTCCACACTTCCCCACCACCACCCCAAATGAAAAAGTATTGCAAAAGCTGAATTGGTTAATGGTGTGTGATGTAGCACTGCCTCTAAAAGGGAAGGTGATTTAGAGGTCATTGTTATATCTGAGCAGAAGAACATGTTGCTGCAAGATATGGTGTTGGCTGCTAATTTAGATGGCCTTATCAATGGCTGCTAGTCATTTATTTCTAGCCTAGTATTTCTGCATACTAGGTGCACAGATCAAGGATCGGTAAGGAGGTATGCCTTGATCTATTTGTGGGTTTCCTCGATCCAGTAGACCACCATATGAATTGCTGGTCAACTACACATAGGCCTGATCCATCAGGGCTCGTCTCATGTTCTCAACCCAATGGAAAAGGTGTTGGGCAAGTAGATCTACAGTTTTGAGATAGGTATCCTTCATTGGCTGCATCGTGTAAGTTAAATGCCCTTTGATACATAAGTTTCATGAACAGGTTGAGAAGTTTTCCTCCCCAACCAAATACTGCAGTATAAAGTGACTTGAGCGTAAAGTTGGGAACAACTATGGGGCTCTTACCGTCATATATAGGAGACTTTTCCTCTGTGATGTCACTGCTGATATGAAATAGAAGGAAGCTGGGAAAACGAGATCATGCGATGAAAAGATTTAGTGAAATTCCTTCTTTGCTGTTGTTCAGACACACAGTTTCCCTCCTTCAATTTGTCTTCAATTTGGACAAATAGTGCAACGTTTTCCTCTTTGTGAGTTTTATGTCATCATGAGATGTATGTTAATAGGGTGTGTCTCTGATCTTAACATTTGATAGTGTACACTGAACTTGGTGGAGCTATTTGTTCAGGATAAACATTTTGATATGTTTGTCTCCCACATTTTAAGAAAACAAACTACAAATGAAAATGCATGACAAGAAAAAAAATAGAGAGAGCTCCCAGGAGGCAAAGTCAGAGAGATGAGGATTTGAGATCTTTATATTAGATTCTCAATTGAATTATTGTCTCATTCTTCTACATTATATTGTTAGTTTGGGCTGGAGAAAATATCATAAGAAATTAACATCTAACAGCAAGTTCAGGCAATTCTATTTGGTGGGAACTATACTTACTCCCACTCACAATGTTGTTGAGATGGGCGGGTAGGAGGGTGTCATAAAAGTCAAGATGGCAGCCACAACCATGTGATTGAAGCCCCACCCTCTTTCCATGTGCATTTTTTTACATTCCCCGATGTCCCTGCTTTTATCATTTACTTTATGTGATACTTTGGAACTGCATATTGATATCTTGGGGGAGAGGGGGTAAAAATTATTATTGCTAATGTCTGCTCTTTAAAGGTCCAGGAACAAGACCACTGGGAATAGTAGTAACTGAAGTCTCCTTCAGCATGATTTCTGGTGACTACACAAATATATTGACTTTTTAATCTGAATTAGAAATGAACAGAATTTTGGGGAGTCTCTGGCTTCCATGGAGATGGTTATGCAATAGAAAAACATTGAAAATATTTTTTTTTAAAATCAGTCAGTATTATTACATTACCTCTTGCCTGAAATTTGTACTTGTTCAAATAATTAATTGAAGTTAAGAAACATCTCTGCTGACCATGTTACATAAAACGTAGATGATTTATTACCCTTGGGTTTTGAATTCTTTTCCAACTACCTTTCAGCAAGTCAGACTTGGATTCTTTTTTAGATCACTTTTACATATTTGTCATGCCAGCAGATTTAAAACCAACCATATTTCCATAAACTATATATACAAACAAACTGAGGATGTTCCCATTCTGTTGCTGTTATTTTGGTTCATGGCAACTTTAAACACCAAAGGGATCAGCTGCAACTACTGTGTCCAATAATCATGCCATCCAATGCTGTTTTTCTACAAAATATAGCTGGCACAAAATCTCTCTTTCATTCAGCAGAAGAATCACATTTCACCTGAAGCCCACCGCTGATAATTTTTGCGATATCTCATTTTTGGCAGTAGAACATAAGAAATGATCTATCCAACTGCTTCTCTCCACTGACACGGAAGCTACAGCAGAAAAGGGATCCATCTTAAGAAAGAACAATTGAGCTACAGAAACCTTTCTTTCAAGCATGCTATCAAATGTCCTAGCTACATGGCCCCTATAACTTTGCTCAGGTCTTATTTGGAAAAGAAATACTCAAACAACATAAATCATGATTCTGTAAAAGCTGCTTGCCAAAGATAAGCTTGGCAAATACATAGTAGATTGCTAAAATACAATTACTGTACCTATGTGCCAGATGTTATCTAATCATGAGTTCCCCCTGCAAGGCAACTACTGTGGCCTTTTATCTCATTGCCATTTTTCCTTCCTTCTAAAAAGAGAAATAAAAACTGCAGCTTAATTTGGCTTGGCAATCATGTTGTAAAAACTATATGGTTGAAGTAGAATGCTCCGCTTCCCATCTACAAAGTGGTAGATTCCCAAGTTGTTGTTGTTGTGTAATTAAAACCAGTACCAATTAAGATGATCAGGTATCTGAATTTATTCTGGAAGTGTGGCACCTAAAAATAAGCACTGCAAGCAAATACAGTAAATCTTTAATATTGTGGTCATCTGATTGTACTGTAAACTTACATTTTATGGTGGAGAGCTTAATTAAAATTTGGCTCAAGCTTACATATACTTTTCAAAGTAGAGCAATGTTTCTCAACCTCAGCAATTTTAAGATGTGTGGACTTCAACTGCAAGAATTCCCCAGCCAGCATGGGAGTTGGGGTGTTGAAGTCCACACATTTTAGAATTGCTGAGGTTGAGAAACACTGAAGTAGAGTAATTGAAACAAAGGGAATATTTGATTGGGGCACAACTTAGTTTTGCATTGTCCTTTTATACCTCAGTTCCAAGGAAAGCCATACTAAATGCACACATTCAGAATTATTTATATACTTTTCTTTATGTAATAACATTATCTTATGGGGAAAAAAGATCACTTGCTTCCTATTTTGGGCATATAAAAGCTTGAGCAGTTCAGTTCTAAATTCAGTAAATAAGTGCAATTGCCGGTATGGAATGAAAAGATAGTAATCATACTACCGTGTAGGATGACACCACTATAGGGAGCTTGGTAAATGAACTCAGTAAATTTGAACCTTGGGCCAGTTCCAATAGGATGATATTCAACTGAGTCCCATTGTTCAGTTTCGCTAGGAAAAAGGTTGGGGAAATTGTTTTGAAGGCAGTTGTTTTAAGGGCAATGATGGGAAATGGTTTTGAGGGCCATGTATGCGAGAAGGATCTGGGAGTGCTAGTGGACAACCAGGTAAACATGAACCAGCAATGTGATACTGCCACTAACGAGGCCAGTGCAATCTTGGCTTGCCTTAACAGAAGCAATGCATCCAAATTATGGGAGTTAAAAGTTGCATTTTTGATTATGCTGGCTAGATTGCATTTAGAGCATTCATATATTAATTTCTCAAACCTGTACCCAGAGTCTCCCAGCAAAGCCAGCCAGCTGCAGTTTACAACCTTGGACAATAATAAAACCACACAGAAACACATAATCTTATCAATAAACAACAATAAAACCAATTGTTTCACAATTTAAAAGCAGTATGAAGTGCACATATAAATAAGCTTTAGGAAAGGAATGTTGGCTTACAAAAATAAATCTTCAAGACTGTACTTTAAAAGAAAAATGGAGAAGCTGGAGTAGCTTCAGAAGGGTGCTGTCCGGTGTCTGGAAACCAAGTCTTGAGGAATGGTTAAAGGAGCTGAGCATGTTTAATCAGATTGGGTCACTTGGAATGTATCTGCTGCTTTCAAGTTTTGTATTCACCAAACACGAAGTGATTCAGTTTATCCCTCTGTTAGGAACTTACATCAACATAGATTTCAGCCACAGACATACTGAATTATAGTAGATGTCCAATGGATAAAACCTTTTAGGATATGAATTTCCAAATATTTAAAATGGGGGAACTTCACATTCAACTTATAGACATAAACCTCTGTGTTATTGTCAGCTCTTCAAGGTAGACCAGACTAGGAAACCAAAGTTATTAATGCTAATACTTTTATTGTAAGATTACAGTAACAGAATCTTGCAAGTCTGAATACACTTCCCCCTTCCCTCCTTTTATCTTCTGGAGTACTGGGGGGGGGGGGCGCGGTCAAGTCTAAGACATTTTCTCAAATTACATTTCTGTCCCAGACTCAAATTTCTTTTATTTGTCTGTTGTCCTGGTTGCAGCTCTTCCTCCTGCTCCTCAAGGATATTTCCACTGCCCATTACACTTATTCTGATTACAGTTGGTGACTTTGCCCACCATATTTTTATTTTTGCTGTGTATTCTTATTTTATGATCATACTGATGATTATCTCTCTCATCACCCAGAGCCACTTGTGCGAGATTCACAGCCCTATAAATGAATGAATGAATGAACGGATGGATGAATAAATATGTACATAGCTACATACATACATAAATAGGGGAGTGTATTTTGCTTATGTAGCCAGTAATTTATCAAGCATTCCTGTTGATCTAAAATATGCTTTTTCTCGCTTTAGCAGTAAAACCAGTGTCATCCCCAGACAGATCAAGGATATGATGATTATTCTTTAATTAATGCGTGTTCTTGAATTGAATATGCCTTCATCTCTGTGCTGATAATAAAATACAGGATGCAGAAGGGAAGATGACCCCGCTGTGTCCCTCTTGGGCATCAGAGCTGAATCTATACTGTTTCAGTTCATCATTGCTGAGAATATGATTGCCAAAGCTTAGATGTTGAAGTTGCAAAAATGATACGTCTATTCTAATCTTCTGCTCCATCAAAAAGCTTTCAGCATATCTAAGCCAAGAAAAGATGGTGAGCATGGCTTTGAAGTAATAAATTATAGACCCCTCTAATGGAATTTGCCATGTGGCTTCCTAGCATGAAGACAGCTTGGTCTGTTCAGAGGTACTGCACAATAAAGTCAGTTTTGTAACAATGACTGTTTCAAGTTTAGCATTATTGGTGTAATTGTTCTGTAACTTTCCATTCTGCAAGTAAGTTTCCTTTTTAGGGTAACTTTGTTCAGCTCAATAAGTACAATAATGCAAGCAGTTATTGTGGGTTTGTGATCCTCCACGCATGTGGCTGATTGGAGGCAAACATTTGGCAAGTTTTATAAAATTCACTACTAAATGCAGTTAGCCCTAGCTTTTTTCCCTGTTTCTTGTTCAGAAACAGGTTAGTTTAACAAATCTGGTTGCATTTATAGGCTTATGAGGAAGACAACTAATTTAAAATAGCACTGGGAATTTCTGATGAATATATATCAGAATTTTGAAAAATATTGAAAAAGAGAATTTTTTTAAAGAATTAGAAAAAAAAAATAGAACCGATTTATTTAAGAGTATAATCTGTTTCAGTATGATTATGTTGTGATTGAACAAAATAGTTACTGGGAGGGGATTGTTGATGGTTTAATGCATTAGCCCAAAGTTTGAAAAGATGCATTGTTTTTTCAGTAGCAGGACACTACTATCCAACAGCATGAATTAAATCTATTTAAAAAAGAATTACAGTTCTTGGCAACCATGCCATCACCAGCTGACTCCTAGTTCTTGGTAGTTCTTGGTTGAGAAGAGTAATAAGAATTACTTTCTTCCATCTAACATGCTCTCTAGGAGAATATTTTCCCCTCCAATGTAGCTACACTTTTCTGAAAGCAGCAAAGTAGGTTGTGTAATTGCTTACCTTGCTGGATGCCGAAGCATAAAATGTAACTCATCTGCCCTCTAGAGACTCATTCAAGAATAAGAATTCCTGTCCAAGAAATCCCTGGAAGAACCAACTAGCCATTACATGGTTATGATGTTGGACATTTCAAACTTTTGAGATGCTTGCACAATAGCAAAATCTACTTCTGCTATAAAACTGTCTGAATTTTAGGTCTGATGGGACTTTCTTATTCAAAAGAATAGCTCTAAGGTCATAAACCAGGACTGTAGACTAAATTGGGAAATCCAAAAAGCATTGTGGCAAGCTACTTCTGTCTCATGCCAAAAATAATTTCTTTATGATGGATCAGAGTAGGTCACCAAGAGTCTGTTTCTTCTAGCACTTAACCCCTGATAGATCTATGATTTTTATAAGTTTTTCCTTTCTTTTTAAAACATCAATAGCAAGTCAGAAAAGGTGGGCTTTAAAAAAAAACAACAGTTAAGAAAAAAATCTGAGCAGCAATACACCATTGTCCAAATTGGAAGGGGAGTCAAAAACCATCATCTACTTGCCCAATCCCACATTTCACATTGGAATCAACATGGGTTTAGGGTAGAGAAAAGTCTGATATAATTTTTCCCTCCTGATTCAAATCTTTACTGTTATTAAATTATGTTTGGACCCTGAGATTTTGCATAGAAAATTGTTCCTCTACAGTTTTACATATGGTAAAATATACTAAGGATAGCTATCTAGTAGATAATTTGCTAGTAATAAGAAGAGCTTTGGAACTGTTGCCAGTAATAAGAAGAGCTTTGGAACTGTTGCCCTATTGTGTTTTGTGGAGACCTTGGTGTTCTCTGAGCTTGGTTGTTTCCTTGCAGATGTTTTGTTACCCGGCTAGGTAACAACTTCAGTGCTAGAAGGGAGTGGAGTTTGCTCTCTGTTTATATTCAGTAGCTTGCCCTGTCAGTGTTGGTGGGGGTGTTGTTTTCTCCTAAATAGTTCCTTGATTAGGCTGTTGTTTACTGCTTGATTATCTGCCTGGGTTGGTAGTTCCTTGATTAGGGTATTGTTTACTGCTTGATTGTTTGTCAAGCAGTAAACAATACCCTAATCAAGTAGTTAACAATACACTAATCAAGGAACTATCAAGGAGAAAACAACACCCTCACCAACATTGACAGGGCAAGCTACTGTATTTTAAGAGAGAGCAAACCCCACTCCCTTCTAGCACTGAAAGGGTTACCTAGCCAGGTAATGAAACGTCTGCAAGAAAACAATCAAGCTCAGAGAACCCCAAGGACTCCACAATTCAACCCTGAGCTACAGATATTCTCTTTTACTGATATTATGTTTTCCATAGTAAGGGTAATTTATCCAGCATTTTTAGTTAACCCCATTATCTTGAAAGCACTGTCACATGAAGTAAACATAGCTCTATTTGAGTGTCAGGCCTTATCTCGTTGAACCTGGAACGAGCCACAGCTAGCTGGATTCCCATAATAAGTTAAGCCATAAGTCAGCCACAGTGGACAGACATGTTATGCTGTACCACCACCAAATAAATTGCATTATGGCTTAGAACTAAGTTCCTGAAGGGATGGTGGGATGGTTTCTAAACCATGTTTATGGCTTGGAGCAAACTATGGATCCCATATTGTGTGAAGGCAGCCAAATTCTTCTTACTAGAGCTAAGATTTCATTAATTTTTGAAGACAAATAAATGTTGCTGCGTTCTTTATCCTCAGATTTGACAGTCACATTGTGCAATTCCTGACACGTCTTTAAAAAGTAGCCATGCATTTATTACAATGCATTTGGAATAGGGGGGACTTATTAAATGAATAGAAAGCAATCCTATTAACTGCATGCAATTAATGTAATGTTAATTTCTCTTAAATAGACTCATCCTGAACAATGGCCTGATTCTTGGAAGCTAAATGTAATTTTTTAAAGTGCCAAAGACAAAGAATAAAGAGGACTTGTTAGATACATATGCAGATGACATGAATCTTATGACAAGGAACATTCCTGGGTCAGCAGGGAGAATTAAAAAGTGGCAGAGATTTGGAAAGATTGGAGGATTATGAATAAATGTTCAGACAAAAATTACATTTAGCTAAAATTAGCTCTGTTAGCGTGCCTCTAAAATATCAGGATAGTATTTAAAATGTATCAGAAATACATGTAAATAATTAATGTAAGATATTATGGTAGTAATATTTCTAAGACCTTTAAAAAATGGTATCAAGAATCATAAGCCACTTGGTATCCAATTAAAATCACATTATCTAAGAAGTTGGAAACTTAGTTGTCATTCATTGCAAGTATGGGATAATTTACTGAAATTCAGTTATTTTGTGTACATCTGCATTCCTAACTGTTTCATGGTAGAAAGCCCTAATGTAATTTATTTTGAATTTTAAAATGAACTAAAATTAAGTGTTTTTTGTATGCCCTTATCATTCTCAAGGAGGATGGGCTCAATTTAGTTCTGGATGTAGTGGGATATGGGAATGACCTTGGGAGACAGAAGAAAGAGCCGCAGCCAAGACAACTATCATGCAAAAGGAAAAGAGGCATGGGAAGGGTCTCAGAAGGGACCCTCCCTAGTTTTCTGGAAGGTAAAAGTAAAGCAGGAGAGAAATGCTCTCATACTTGCAAGATTCTGTTACTGTAACCTTACAATAAAGGTAGTGTTAGTACTCATGGTTTGCGCTTCTTGTCTGGACTACCTCGAAGGGTTGACACTGAATTACAAAACGACTAGGCTGCGACCTTTAATCTGGCTAATTAATAACAGGATTATTAAACAATGGATACAGCTAAATCATGTAGAAATGTTCAGCTCTTTTTGATTACATTATAAATTTCCGTAGAACTGACAAAGATCCAGCAAGAGATTAGCATTTACAATTCCTGTAATACAGCTTAGAGTAGCAGGAAAAAAAATGTTTATTGCTCTTGTTTCCTCCTTGTCATCACTTATTATATTCAGAGAAAAAGGGCCAAATAAAATAGATCTATTGGAAAACACAAAATTATACATACACTTTAATCAAAACAAACCATAACATCAGAAAAAGACCTTACAATCAAAAGAAAAACCCAAGTCTTCAACAATTTCTATTAAAAACTTTTCTTGCAAGAAAGAAAATGTTGGGGCAGGGAATCAGGCAGGTTTGGAAACTTTGCCTATTTTTCTTTGTGACATACATAAAAAATAGGCGGAGTTTCAGTTGTACTGTCAGGACTGTGATCTTGAAGTTTTTGACCATGCCCTGTGGATACCCCTGCAGGAATCCCTAGGTTTAACTGTCTCCATTCACTCAAAACCATTGTTAGAGTTGGCAGCTACTCCAGGTTACAAACATGCAGGGCAGGAGCAAGACATTGGTGGAAACCAGCAGCTACCCAAAATGATGTCCTTGGTGCCATGGTCTTCCCAGGCTAGCACCTCTACTTCCCCTAACCTATGTGCAACCTGGAGTTCAGGTATCTTTTCTCCTGTCCTTCCTGGGAGACCCTGGGCTTCCTACTCATTTGCTTTTCAAACCTTCTGGCCCAAAGAATTCTACAATACTCCTCTAATTGGCTCATGGTATCCCCAAGGTCACATATACACAGAGTAATCTATCTTCTAATTTGGCTTAAAGTGGCAAAGTTTCCTTCAAGGGGAATTAAATTCCTGGTGACTTCTTGGAGGCATCAAACATGGTTGTTGAGGGTTTTTTTGTTCCGGTAGAGAAGTGGTTCGCTATTGTTTTCTTCTGGGATGTTTTTCAGCTTCACAGCCTACAATCCTGTTGTAAAACTGGCAATGAATGTGTTAGTATATGTGGATTTGGTTGGAGGGTGTTTAGCTGTTTTCCATGTCACAACTGCTGCCTCTGTATCAACAAACTCATAGGAGGAAACTTCATAATAGGGCACAAAAAGATATTTGAATAATTCCTCAGAGTTTGTCACCACAGATGTAGTCAGGTGGTTGGTACACTGCCCAAATGTACCCCACAGTGAATTTAAAAAGAGCTTGGCAATCTGCCTTTTAGCAGGGTTTACTTCAACATGCTCATGTCATAAGTGGATTCCTTCTATTGTTTCATAATCCTGAATATATTGATCTTTATCCAGTTATGTTTTGCATCAATCAGGGTAACCATTGGCCTCCTGCTTTTGTCTGAGATGAGTGTTAATATAACCTGAAAGTGACATGTCTGTCTTTCAAAATGCAAGATCTCATAGATTTCTGCAAAACTGTAACCTTTTTCTAAAGCTACTGTACATACATTCAATTCAACAGTACAGTATGTTCCGGTCAGGGCTCTTTCTTCATTGCTGTGTTTACATAGAGCGACCTGTTGTTTTTCTGTGAAGGTTGCACACAGACTAAACATTAATTTACCCCTCCTGATTGATGGGGTAGGACTGGGAAGTAAAGGTTCCTAGATGGGTACACTTTAATTTTAGCAAGCCCAAAATACTGTTTTATGTCCCCAAAGTTTTGATAGAGGATTTGCGGATGGCCAGTTGGGTACTCCTTGTTCTTGTTCATGAAGGGGTACAAACTGGTGAAATCATAATATAAGATTTGCTCCCTGGGTTTTGGTTTGTAGTACAGGCATGTAGGATTTGTTCTACCACCAAAAAATGCATCTTGTGGATTCAAAGGAGTTGGGAGCTTATTCTCAACTAGAAACCACTTCAAAGTTGTGTCAGTCTCCAGCATGGCATTCCATTCGTGTTCCCAGATGCTGTGCACAGCATAACCCAGACCCTCGAGGTACTCTTCTTTAACCCAGCACAGTAGCCCTTGATGTTTTTGATTCCACAGTAATGTTTTTTGTGTAACCATTCAAACATCAGTTTTTCTTGTCATGGGTTCTTCTTCCTCCCCCCCCCCCCCCAGTATCCAGTTCTGATTTACACAGACTCAAAATGTCTCCTTTTAGACATTCTGGAATTCTGTAGGGATGCTGTCAAATGGGTTGAGTTTCCTCATTTCCATCCTATGTTCCACTAAATCCATTAATCCTGGTTGTGTTCTGAACATGTCTTTAAAGTCCTGTAATGTCTGTCTTTCCAATACCAATACCAATACTTTAATGGCCAAGTATAAAACATACACAAGGAATTTATCTTTGGTGATAACAGCAAAATCAACGGTGCGTTTGGATAAGAGCAAAAAAAGATAAATTCCTTGTGTATGTTTTATACTTGGCCATTAAAGTATATGGTATTGGTATTCCAAGTCTTTCTTTTGACTTTCTGATAGGTCATAATTAATATGCACTTTTTCAGGTGATGGTTGCAGTATCATATCCCAAGCTTGGTCCAACAATTCTGTTCTGTTTCTTTTTCCCTTTTAGTACAAGTATAAGTTCAGTTCTATCATGCCATCTCCTTAGGGGGTTAGCATGGTAGATTTTCTTTTCTGTCATCCAGTTCAATTTCATAATTCACCAGCCCAGTTCTTCTTCTTACTATGTAGGGACCCTGCCATTTAACCTGTAATTTATTTTCCTTACTAGGCAATAACGATAATACTTGGTCTCCTGCATTGAACTGCTTTAACTTTAATTCCTTATCATATTGTCTCTTCTGTTCTTCCCTGGCTGTTTCTAAATGTTCCTGGACAATGTGTCCTAGTGCCTTTAACTTGTTTCTCTGAATTTATATATATTCTATTAAGTTCTTAGGACCTTCTAAATTATCACGCCAGCCTTCCTTAATAATGTCCCAAACCCCTAGAGGTTGCCTCCCATAGAGTAACTCAAAGGGGCTAAATCCCGTGGATACCCATGGGATTTCTCTATTTGCAAGTAATAGAAATGGTAGCCAGGTATCCCAATGTTTTGGGTCTTGACCTGCATGTTTTCTAAGCACAGCCTTTCAGGTCTAGTTCATCCTCTCAGTTAGGCCATCTGCCTGGGGATGATAAGGACTGGTACGCACCCCTTTTATCCCTAAATCAGCATAAAGATCCTACACTCTATTTACTAAACAATTTTCTCTATACAGTACTATACTATACTGCTATTGCTATTACTATACACTATACTATTACTTCTACTACCAAGCTATATTCTACCACTACTGTTACTAGTATACTATTTCTGTTGCTCTTTTACTACTACTATAATTAGTATGCAAC
Source organism: Python bivittatus (assembly GCF_059951505.1). Classification (NCBI taxonomy): domain Eukaryota; kingdom Metazoa; phylum Chordata; class Lepidosauria; order Squamata; family Pythonidae; genus Python; species Python bivittatus. Next base: position 4,717,307 of record NW_028277037.1, on the reverse strand, counting down.
AGTGTTGTGCTCTTACAGACCTGAGTCTTTCTCTCTCTTCCTCTGGGATTTCTTCTTTTCTTTCTTTTAATGGCTAGCTTGTAGATAGCTTGCACTGTTTTTCATTGTGCTTTGTTTTGGTTGGCTACGATATGTCCTTTCCTCTCATTCGGACCTTCAACACCTGCTTTCATTTGGCAGTGGCTGCTGCTCCAAAACCAGTGTCTCCCCTGTTCTCCTACCCCACCTGTTCTGAGTTTACAGCTTTATTGGCACCTCTGCTGTGCTGACTCAGGGGAAAAGGCTCAAATAGGAGGGGAGGGAAGCAGCATAGGTGCCTGCAATTCTTTCTCCACAGCCTGTTCTTCCACAGGTCTGCCTGTGTCAAAACATCACCACCCTCCTTGCTTATAAAATAAAATCTTTATGGTTATACCTAGATACTCTTCAAGGATGTGTACCTGTGAAAACTCAACCCTGTTTTCTGTGGAAATATCCAGTCTCTGGGTGTTTCCCAGAGGAGATCTCTGGCTCTCGTAATGATTTCTTGCTTTGTAAATGACCCGCTGTCTAACAAATACAATAGACAGCCTGTAAAACACAGAAATTCCCCCTCCACACTGAAATCAATCAGATGGCATCTTTTTTTCTCCAGGACCTTGGTGAATAGCACTGTGCTTAACTTCCTAAATCCACCCCCTCTCTGTTCTTCACAATGGTGACCACTAATTGTAAATCACCTCCCCACAACACATCAATATTGCTCTGTAGCATGCTTTCAACATGGTTCAGGAACATTCATCAGCATTTAAATCATTCCTATGTCTCCTAACAGAAAAGAAAGGGTGGCTTACATCCTCTGCATCCAATCGGAGCTGAACAAAATCATTGGGACTTATCTCCCTAAAAACATTGTTCAAAAGATTCTGTATCTCATTATGAATAACATCTATAGCATGTGTGAGTGAATGAATATGATCAAGGTTTACGTATCTGTAGCGCTGATAGTATTCCATTGCATTCTAATTGCGGATATGTCTCTGCAATGTCTGTATCCTCTCCAAAAACACTCCCTCTGGATTCTGGGTATTTATTGAGTTTGGGCCCTCTGTCTGTTGCATAGAATAGTTTATCTCCTCTGCTGGTTTTGTTTCTGGCATAGGCCGTTCTGTACTGGTAATACTGTCAGGGAAACCTGTAGGAAATCCTCCACCATACCCTTTTGTTTTTTTTGCAGGCCGGCTCTGGATAAAACAACAGAAACAACAGAACTCCAGCAACGTTCATAATAATACAACAAAACATCATAGTTTTCTGAAACCTACTTGTATTTGGATAAAACACTGTAGATATTTTACCTTCTATGTATTCCATAATCTGTTGAGCCCATTGTGAATCTGTGGGCATTGGAAAGGTTGCAAAGAGCAGGTCATCCTCCCATTCTGAAAGAAAAGAAAAGACACAGGGGGTCAGAATTGCTGCAGAAGTGTTTACAAGAGTCTAGTGATGTTGTATGTGTGAAAGGAAAAAATACCTTCATAGGCTTTCAGACATTGTGAGTCTGACACTTCATTCTAATGAAAGAAATCAACAAACAAGAAAGTTATAAATATTATTTTGCATCTGTGAGGGACTGCATTTCAAAAATTAGCCATAAAATGACTTACATTAGCAGCATCCATTCTGAAAAGAGTCTTCTTAGCTAGCAAATGGTGCAGGTAGTATGGATAAGTCAGAAAGCCACACACCACAGCAGTCACATACTGTATGCGCCCTACTTTATACATGTTGATGTCACAAACTAATCACATCAGAGGCACTGAATTCTTAACACCGTTTGCAAAACCAGCCAGTTCCCTCTACCAGGAAGCCCAGTTTGAATAATATCACACATGCTTTAATTAAATTGTATCTCTGTGTTTACCATCTGACATGGTTAAACAGGGTTAGCAAAATAAATAAAACAAATTCCGCATGACTGTAAATACATATTTTATTTTAAAAGTCACTGGGTGAATATTAACAATTCCTTGCAATTAATTTCTGTTACATTCTAACAAATGATCCTCTTCAGAGATACTGGCAATTCACCCTGAATGTCTGACATTACTGAAAGTGGATTATGGTTCTTCTCGATACAGTGTATGAATGCCCTGAATTCACCAAGGATATCTCGCATGAAATATAATTTATCCAGTTTGTTGGAAATGCTTATGACGATCCAGAGGGCCTCGGGTTTGGAAAGCCTGCAGCATAAGCTTTTAATAAGCTCTACTTTGCTGGATCCGTCCACTTGCACTTCATCTTCTTGTAGACACCCCATTAAACAATAATGCAGGATTTTTACGATACATGCTTTCAAAATCTGTGCCATGCTAGCATCTTGAGACACCATCATTTCTATAACAGGAAATAAGGCAGAATTAGACTGATGGTTTCAACTAATCAAGCTACTATTTATTTTTACTTACCGTTTGATGTTTTGCAGAACCAGCAATAACAAGGCATTGTAAGTTCGTCCTCAATGACTCTACAAAGCTCAGATCTTTTTCTTATTCTACATGTACACTTGGGCAGTTTGGGGGTCAATTTCACATCAGACAGATTGCCATCAGTATTTGCCATCTTCAAAATACAGGCCTTTTATTTTTCAAAAGGACGCAGGAGTTTAAACCGTTGAACTTCACAGCAGCAACAGCACAGGCCTGTAGCTGTTATGTTGTTGACCAGTGCACCTGACCACAGAATCACATGGTCTGGGCATGTCTGGATATGTGCAGGTTCTGCCCAGACATGACTAAACACTGCCCAATCCTTTTTTTTTTTCATAGCTGTCACAAACACGCATGCTCAGAATCATGGCTCTGACACGTATCCATAATAAGTATCATGGCTGGATACTTGCTGTTTGGTTGATTGCTGCATGTGAATATTTAATTCCTGTTAATATTTCCTGGCTTTGCTGTAGGGGATGGAATACATTGAAGGCGATGCTTCAAAATGTTTACTCGTGCATGTGTCTTTCAACCTACAATTTGCAAAATGTGTGTGTTTAGATTTTTATATGCGGTAAAAGCTGGCTGTAATTTTTAAAAAGTGCTTTTTTCCTGTGTTTGAGGGAATGATTTTAAAACTGCCTAGAAATAAAACCCCTTTTTTTAGAAAAGAGAGGGTCAAATGCAGGCTGTGGCTGCATTTTAGGAACTCCTTTTCCTACATTCAAGGTGCTGGTTTTTAAAACTCCACAAAAATTAAAAGCATCATTAGGCTATTATTTATTTCACAGTGCATAAAATAGGGTTTGTTTCCTAAATATAACCCACCCTAGGGTTCTGTTAATTATCCACTTTGGTTTGAATGCACTTAGAATTAAGTTGGGATTTACCTAATCCCGCGCCCTGGGGTCGACTGTCACACTTTGCTTGATGGGTTCAACCTGCCATATCTGGTTAGGGTTATGACCTTGTGAGTTCTGCATCACATGGGGGAAGTAGGCTATGCACATCATATCCGGGGGGAAGAGGGCTATGCATGTCACTTCTGGTGGGAGGGGGGTTATGCACATCATTTCCGGTTAGGGTCATGAGCTGGTGGGGTTTGTTTACTTTGATGACATCACTGATTAAACAGATAAGCCACCATTAAAAAAAGTATACACTCTTACTACTTACCTGCCTCCTATTCTGCTCTTTCTGTTGCAGTTGTGTTTTCATGTGCCATCCTTTGCAGCTCCAGAGATTTCCTCTTTACACAGTATTACGTGAAGATTAGAGGCAATGCTGTGCATGTAAAGAGAGAGCTGTGCACCAGAAACGTGCCCCCACTTGGACACCAACGAGCCTTGCCACCTCTCTTTTTCAGTTGCGACCCACGACACCGTCTTTCCCTTATCCCCAGCTCATGTAGGAGATGGCCTTTGCTTAACTGGTTCAAAGTGGTCCTTTCCTGCTTATTCTGACACCATCCAAAGGGTATAACAATGGTTAGGCTTTGTCACCCATTTCCTTGGAGGGAGGACAGAGGCAATAGTGGTAGAATAGGAACTGTTGCTTAAGACATCACATTTCATGCTGGTAGAGTTTTCGGTTGATGGGTGGGGAGCACTGGAACTTGGAAAGGTGGAAAGGCCCACAGGCTGTGAAGAATAAGTTTCTGTATGGGTATCTTGGCACATCTGCTAGAAGTAGGGTCAAAAAAGTCAAGGTGGTGCACGTGCAAAAGGGGCAGGGCTTCAACTGCACAGTCGCAGCCACCATCTTGACTTTTGTGATTTCCCCTCCCCCCTGCCACACACAAACACCTGGAAACAACTTAGAATTAAGTCCCGTTAATTTCACAGGGACTCTTATGAAGTTTACTTGGACTAGATAAGTGTTTTTCAAACTTGGTAACTTTAAGATGCGTGGACTTCAACTCCCAGAATTCCCTAGCCATCATGCTGAGCATGGAGGCCGGTTCCCACTCTATGCTAAGCCATAATGTGGCTTATTTGACTTTGCCTTCAAATAGTAAACCCATCTATTATGTTTTGTAAATTATGGTTTATGGCTTAGCACAGTGTCGTCCAAACTTGGCCACTTTAAGATGAGTGGACTTCAACTCCCAGAATTCCCCAGCCAGCATAGCTGGCTGGGAATTCTGGGAGTTGAAGTCCACTCATCTTAAAGTGGCCAAGTTTGGACGACACTAGCTTAGCAGATAATGCCAAATCAGCCAATTGTAGTTTATGCATTAAATCATGGTTGAAGCCACAGCTGATCACAGTGTACAAATATATCTATGGATGTGCATGAAAGAGGATAACCTCCTGCCTTGCTGTCCATCCGATATCATAAGCACTGATCGCCCACAATCATATTGTGATCAGTTTGCTGATCTACATTTTAAAAGCCATCTTTCCTGAATGGGTGCTCCAAGGCCGCCGTGAACCACAGGAAAAAGAACAGCTAAATAAAACAGCAGAGAAAACGGAGCCAGGCAATTCTGTAAAGACAGAGACAGAGAAGCAGATAAGTTTAAAAGGTATTTTCAGCCTCCAAATACCTGAGCCCTGCCGTTCTGACCTGTTGCCTGAAAATCAAAATGGGGGTGGGTGGGGTGTTTCAGGTTTTGTCAGATTTTGAAACTGAGGACAGAAGCTACCTGTAAATTGAAAGAGGCCAGGGAAAGAAAATCCAGCGAAGCAACTGTGAACCGAAATCAGACAAGTTAGAGTCAGGCAGAAGTCAAGATCTAACTCAACGGAAGAGCTGGACTTCCAGTCTTCTTTGAATCAAGCTCAGCTCTGGCACACATGTGCCATTTTGTGCCAACTGTATGGGAGTGGTTTGCTATTGTCTGCTTCTGGCATACATTCCAAATTCTCTTCTGGTTGCTAGTCCTGGGATATTCTGGTAGCCTCAGGGAGTTGACATGCTCTCCACTAAAGAGCTAAGGCAGGGTTCCTCAACCTTGGCAACCTGAAGATGTGTGGACTTCAACTCCTAGAATTCCTGAGCCAGCCATGCTGGCTGGGGAATTCTGGAAGTTGAAGTCCACACATCTTCAAGTCACCAAGGTTGAGGAATCCTGAGCTAAGGGATATGGGATGGAGATCCAATGCAATTTGGAAAACCCCAGACTGGGGAAGGGTGGGTTCAAAACACAACCTGCTTAGGTTGTGGAACAGCCTCTTCAGCTGGTATTTTGGGGGTCTCCTGGCCATGGTCAAGCAGATTGTGATGATAATCATGTAAGTTTTAAGAAGGAATGAGGAGCTTCAGGGAGGATAAAACTACCAGTTGCTCCTAGGTGTGATCCTGAGTTGAACTTTTATTTTCAGAGGCAGCGTAGCTGTGAATGCCAGAACTGAAAGATCAACTATCAGCTGTGATTTTTACGATCTACAGTATTTCTGATTTTCTGGAAAGCTTTCGGCTGGGTTGTATTAGAAAACATTTCCCGGCCTAGACTTTTCCTCTAAGCTTTTCCTGTTGTAAAAGTAACTAAAGAGTCTGTGACCCAAAGCAACTGTGAAACAAGTTCTGCAACTGTGAACCAAATTGGTTGTTTTCTTGGTGTGTAACAAGACAGAAGAAAAGACATTCCTGACAGAAGCTTAGAAGCCTGGAAAGTTGTGAAGGAAAAAAAAAAATCCAGAGATGGGATTCTGTTGGAAGTTGCTGGTGAGTAAAATCTTCATAGGAGAGAGGTTTTAATTTTTCGGATTATGCAGCAAAGGAAGTTCTGTTACCAGTAACTTTGCAGGAATCAGAAACCAGGTACAGCCATATTAAATGAGGACCAGGGTCCTTGATGCATTTGGAGATCCCCTTATTGTGCCCCAGAGGTAAAAATTGATTTAATTCATATTCCAAAAGAAGGAAAGGTAGCATCTCCTACAGGACAAACCCAGCTTCTGGTGATTTGGGGGAGATATCTGTGGAGTTTTTTGGCAGCATCATGGAAAGGGTTTGGTGTTGCCTTTTTTCAGGGTGTTTGATTTTTCATTCTAGTTTACAGCTTTGGGCTTTTCCTAGTGGTCTCCCATCCAAGTACTAGCCAAGCAGGTGTTAGTCTGGTGCTGCTATCTGCTGAACCTATTTAAAAGTAATTAATATTAAACTAATAACATACAGTTAATAGGATTGCTTCCCATGCATTTAATAATTTCCCCCAGGAGTTGCATTCAAGATTTGGGGGTTGTTCAGCACTGGATTAAACTATGGGGTGAACCACAATGTGACTGTTAAATTGGATGAAGGAAGCAGCAATAGTTATTTTTCTTCAAAGATTAATGAATTCATACCACTAGTAGAAACAACTTTTTTAATTTTACCCAATTTGGAATCTATGGTTTGTCTCACACTCTAAACCATAAATCATGGTTTATGTACCACTTCACCTGGAATTGTGCGAAGCTCAAACTAACCAGCCATATTACGGCTGAAAAATTTAGGCTACACTTTATTCTGAGCCATCAAGTGATTTATTTTGGTACAGCATGATGTTATGGCCAACCCACTCTGACTTATAAATTGCAATTTATGGCTTGGGGTCCTGTGAACGAAGCTAGTTGTGTCTTATTCAAGGTTAAAATGAATCAGGGCTTAATGCAATACCTAAACCCCAGCCGATATGATACACAAACCATGTCACAGACTGAGTTCACATATCAATTTGGTTTTGGGAATCATGGTTTACAGCAGTGTTTTTCAACCTCAGCACTTTTAAGATTGTGGACTTCAACTCCCAGAATCCTCCAGCCAGCATGGAGGTTGAGAAACATAGGTTTAAGGAACAAGCTATCACACCTCTGTCCACACAATCTTAAATCAAGACCAAAATTATATTTTAGCATAAAGTAGGATTTGAACTATGAGTGAATTTCTTACATGCTTCATTAGAGTCAAGGTACCGTATCTGCCATTGAAACTTTTATTGATGACAGAATATGTTATTGGAATTCATTTCAGGCCCTTTCCTTTTTGATGATCAGGCTATTTATTTGCATTTCAACATAGACTGGGATCCAAAAAGATGTAGAACATGTCTTCCAGAATGAAGACTCTCCACAGCCTGGGGATATGATTCAGTTCCAGATGTTTGGATTCCAGCATTGGGGTATCTACGTAGGAAATGGGGAAGTTGTGCATTTTGCATGGCCAGGTAATAGAGAAGGATTTATTATCTATTTCCTGCAGAGATGTCCTATTTTTTCCTTGGGAACTCAAGGTGGGGACATGGGAGACTTTTCTCCCCTCCTTTTCTGCCCATCACAACAAACCTGTAAGTTAGGTTCACCTGAGAAAAAAGTGATTGGCCCAAATATGCCCATTGCATTTTGAGGTCCTTAACCACTTCTAAGTCCTTAACCACTGCAGCATCTCTATTTTGTATACTGAAAAAATCAGGAGCAATATTTTCAAATGCTAGAGGCCCCTCCAAATATTGGAAAAATTATGAACTGTCCTGAAATATTCAGAGATTGTAAAATCTCCTGCGATTGGGGCAATCCTGTGAGAGATCAGCATGCTTACCCTGGATTTCATGAGATCTCATAGAAGAACAGGGTAATGTGACATTTGATGGTCTTGCGCATTTGGGCCATTTAATTTTTTTTTTAATTTAATAAAAAATTGGGATGTGTGTCTGAGGATGTCATGTTGCCAAGCTGTATTTTTAGTGTAATAACCCAAAGAGCATACTTATCGGTACTTGCTGTTTATGAAATTTGACAAAGTTTACATGAAGTGCAAGGCAGCAAAATTATCTATTCTTGTTTAGAAAAAATTAATTACAATTGCAGCAACTCTACGTGGGAGATCTGCTCCAAAAATTAGTTTGGAATGACACTCGTGTCTCTGATAGTGATGGAAACACAATCATTTCTGAAGCCAAACATCTCATCTTCTCTCTTTTCAGTTGTTCAATTGTTTCCACCAAAATTTAAGGTCTACAGAGAAAAAATGATGGATGTCCCAGGAGCAATGAAATATGCCGTGTGGAACAAATTTGATCGAGATTACCCTCCCTTGGATCCTAACCACGTGGTGGATAGAGCTCTGCACATGGTGGGCAAAGTCTTTAAATACAGTATTGCTCGTGCTAACTGTGAGCACTTCACCACGTTGTTGAGATACAACGTTGCTCTGTCCGAACAGGTATGACCCTGTGTGGCACCTTTTATTTCCCAAGTTCCAATAAAGCCAAATAAAGAGACTTGAGAGGAGGCTTCTTTATAATAACAGATGTATATTGATCAAGACACAGCTGGGTGACTCCAATCAACACCCATTAGAAAGGAATGTTGAAGGAATCACACCTCACAAAGCAAACATCAGAGTTTTATAGACATCCATAAATGTATGCAGGTGATACATTCCCCTATATCCATACATGGGGGTTTGGGGATGGTCTAAGGAGGGGTTGAGGTGGTCCCTGAAAGTTGAATCTAAGTTTAACTTTTTCTTCTTCTTATCTCTTCTTTGGAATTTCAAACCTCTTTCTCCGGACTCCAGCCTAACACCAGCCTGGTACGGAATTAATTTATGGCTACAGGCATCTGGCTAATTGCTTCTAAGGGAGATGGGGTAGGGGAATGGTGTGCTCTTTATAAAGTAAGTTAACCCTTTAAAATAGAGTGCACTCTTACAGGTATAGTTATACATCATGTGAAACTTCTATATATCTCTATAGAATATATAGAATATAAAATTGTGTACTAAAATAATGCCCTTCAACCCCAAGTCCTCAGATCAGTTTTTCAATTTGGCTTTTTTTCAGGGAATACAAGAATAAGGCAGCAGAGTTGCAGGCTTCATTTGGAGCTTTTACTTCTGTTTTAGATTATTTATAGCTTCCTACAGAATTCATGAACCCAGCTATGGCCCATCAGACTTTGGCTGATTAAATAATTAATATAAGAAAAAAACCCTAAGGAGACAATCTAGTTAGTGCTTGGATAGGAAACCATGAGAAAAATCTGAGTGCATAAACTAAACTGGGATTTTGAAAAAATCCCAGGGGGGGAAAAAAACAACTAAGAACAAAGCGACGTGTTCTGTTTCAAGGTAGCAGACAGATAACAGCAGAGCAGAAGCAGATAACACAGGTTGTAAATCAAAGACTTAGCAAAGCACATTTGTCTAAAAAGTACCATTTATAAAAGAGTAGCCTAGTTACATTACCAAAAGTCACAAAGCCAAATTGTGGAGTCAGCTAGTCCAGAAGTCAGGAATTCAAGAACAGGATACACAATCTAGATTTCCAAATGATTATTTCCAACAGAGAGTGAAGGCAAAGCAAGCTACGTAAATCTCTCTGCTGGCAGCTGGCTGCAATTATTCAGGCCTCACCTTTTGCCTTGCAAGGAGTCTCATTGACTGATGCTACTCTGCTCACCTCTGTGTGCATCTGGATCTGGGGCTTGAGGGTCGTGCCTTGTCATCTGACTGCTCCAGCTGATCAGGAGATGCCTGTGGCTGATCAACCTCAGATGCATCATGGCTTAATGATTCCTGAGGCTGACATTTCACAGGCTCAGCTGGAGCAACATCTTCAGAGCCAGACTCTGAATTGTGGCTCGTGACACAATGTCCATGAAGTCATCAGGAGTTCAGCTGAACTGGACAACTTTTTAATGTGATCCTTACCTGGATTTACAGCCATGTCCTGTAAGTTCTCGTTCCAACAGAAGAGAATATCTGTAGCTTAGGGTTGAACTGTGGAGTCGTTGGTGCTCCTCGAGCTTGGTTGTTTGCTTGCAGATGTTTCATAACCTGACCAGGTAACATCATCAGTGCTGGTGAGTGTGGGGTTTTCTCCCTGTTTATATACAGTAGCTTGCCCTGCAATCTACTTGCTTGCTTGTCTCCTTGGTAGTTCTTTGATTAGGGTATTGTTCTCTGCTTGATTGTTTGTCTGCTTGATTGTCTCCTTGGTAGTTGATTAAGGTATTGTTTTCTACTTGATTAACTAATTAGCATGGATTAATACCAGACAAATAATCAAGCAGAAAACAATACCAATAGAAGAGAATATATGTAGCTTAGGGTTGAACTGTGGAGCCCTTGGGGTTCTCTGAGCTTGGTTGTTTTCTTGCAAATGTTTTGTTACCTGGCCAGGTAACATCTTCAGTGCTAGAAGGGAGTGGGGTTTGCTCTCTGTTTATATTCAGTAATTTGCCCTGTCGTTGGTGGGGGTGTGAGGTTTTTTTCTTGGTAGTTCCTTGATTAGGGTATTGTTTACTGCTTGATTGTTTGTCTGGTGTTAATCTTGGTGTTAATCTCTGCTTATCTGAGTGTTGATTGCTGGTGAGGAGACATTCTGGTCTTTTGTTTTCCTTTTTATTGTCTCTTTTGAATAGTGTGTAGATGCTGTTTATCTCTATGTGCCTGTTGATGGCTGCCTTGTCTGAATAGCAAGCTTCCAGGAATTCCCTCACATTTTTGGATTTAGCTTGGTCTAAGATGCTGACAGTTTCCCAGTTGAAACTATGGTTAAGTCTGTCCATGTGTTGTGAGATTAAGGAGTTTTCATCGTGTCTTCTGACTGCTAGTTGATTTCATGGATGCGCTCTGCTAGCCTTCTGCCTGTCTGTCTAAATAATGGTTGTTACAGTCCTTACACAGTATGTTGTGGTTGACTCCTGTTTTTTCTTCTTGGGCTACTGGTCTTTTGGTTTGCTTAAGATGTTTTGGAGGGCTTTAGTTGGTTTGTGTGCTATGGAGATGCCATGTGGTTGTAACAGTCTGTTGGTTGTTTCTGAGATGTTTCTGATGCAGTGTTATCCTTTTCATAGCTTGTGTTGGGTGTGTAGTAGGTTGAGTGGTCAGGCATTTTTTGATAAAGTTGCGTGGATATCCATTTTGTTAGAAGTTGTTGTATATGTGGTCTGTTTCCTTTTTCTGCTATTCTAGGTTGCTGCAGTGTGTTTGTGCTCATTTGAATAATGTGCTTACACAGCTCCTCTTGTGGGAGGTTGGGTTGTTACTTTGGTAATGGAGTACTTGGCTAGTGTGGGTTGTTTTCCAACAGACTTGAGTTTCTAATTTGCCCTCATTTCCCCTGCTAATGTTGATATCCAGGAAGGGTAGTGTGTTGTTGTTTTCTTCTTCTCCTGTGAATTTTATTCCTCTGAAGATGTTGTTGATGGTTTCATGTGTCTTCTCTAGTTGTTCCTTTTTTATGACAAAGGTGTCATCTACATACTGGATCCATACTTTTGGTTGTATACATGGAAGTGCTATAGTTTCTAGATGCTGCATTACAATCTCTGCTATGACTCCTGAGAATGGTGATCCCATGGGTGTGCCTCTGATTTGTTGGTATATTTGTCCATCAAACTGGACAGGTAGTGAGGCAGAGGTTAATGAGGTCCATGATTTTGGGTATTTCGATCTTGGTGTATTTGGTTAGGTCAGGTGTGTTGTGTAGTACTGCTGACATGGATTCTTTTGCTGGTTCTGGGTTTATGGATGTAAAGAGTGCTGTGACATCAAGTAGGACTATAATTTCATCTTCATCTATTTGTACATCTTTGATTTTCTGGAGGCACTGTAGTGGGAAGTTGATAGAATATTTGCTCCTTTCTGTGAGATGTCCAAGCTTTTTTGTCAGTTCTTTTGCTATGTTGTATGTTGGGGTCCCTGGTAATGATACAATTGGTTGGAGAGGTATGTCGGGCTTGTGTATTTTGGGTCCATAACCCCACACTCACTAGCACCAATGATGTTATATAGTTAATTAAATGTTTGCAAGAAAACAACCAAGCTCAGAGAGCAGCAAGGACTCCAAAGTTCTCCTCCTTTTCCACCTAGCTGTTCTGAGTGGCTTCCACCAATGTGGTATCCTCCAAATGTACTGATGCAACTCCCATCATCTCAGGCTACAGAAACTGCCTGAGGACACCAAGTTGCTCTGAGTCTCTGCTCCCTTATTAAGAATTTGTACCTCTTACTGGTTGCCAACTCATTTGAAAGTCTGGCAGCAGAAAACTGCAAAGTAATGCAATGGCCTGGTTTGTATGTCATGCAAGCCAATTTGGGGGGGACTCTACAGTGTCAACTGAATCCTTAACTGCAGTTTGTAATCAAGGTTTGAAAAAAGTTGGCTTAAGATAACCTTGTCTTCCATCACCTCTCATTTCCAAACTCCAGATACAAAGACTGGAAATTTCCTGCCAGCAGTGGCAAAAAGGGAGTCACAGCTATTTGATTCACACACGACACTACAGTGAAGTTTGCTTAAGCTAAACTAAATCAGGGTTGCCTGCATTCTGATGACATGCCAAGCCGAAACCCAACTGAACACTTGTTTCAAATGTTGGCTGCTTCCACTCTTCTGCCTATTTTTAGCTCTCAAGAGTTAAACAGCACACAAAGTGCAGGAGGAAGCTTGGATCCTTATTAGCCCCTTTTAAGACAAAAGTATAAAAAAGTAGTATCAGCAACATTTTGTAACCAAAATGGCTGTTAACTAGAATTGGGGGGTTGAAAATTAGTCCTCATTGAATGTTTAGAACTAAACATGTTGAGTGAACATGGCCAATGTCTGACCAATTTCTCTCTTTTTTTTTTAAAAGGCAGAAAGATTTAACTTTACTGTAGATCCAGATTTCGAGAGGGAGATTAGAAGATACCTATCTGAGATTGATGGTTGAAGTGGTGGATGTCTTTAAATCTTCCAGAGGCAGACTCCTTTAGCCTCACAACTGTGGATCAAATCTTTCTTACTCATATAATAAAATATGAACAGAATGTACAAAATCTACCGTGCTCAAAATTTTTGTACATACATTTTGTATGCTTTTAAACCATATAAAAACCTGGACAAAATAGGAAGGAATTTAGGATTTAGTTTTGTTTAGGTCAGTGTTTCTCAAACTTGGCAACTTTAAGACATGTGGACTTCAACTCCCAGAATCCCCCAGCTGGGACTGGGGTGGCGGAATAGGATTAAGGAACAGATAGATGATGAAGGAAAGACTGCAGTGAAGAATCCCATTCCACATCATTATAGCATCCTAACAGCAGCCCGTGTTCCCATGTTGTAGAAATGCAGTCCATTTTCAAGTTCTGAGTTATGTCTGCTAAACTGCTAGGTGGAATCCTTGGGGTTTTCTGAGCTTGGGGTTCTCTTTTATTGGAACTGTTAGGTCTACAGGACCTGGTAAACTTCAATCCTAAATTACAAATGCAACAGTATAAAATGGCGATATGCTCCTACTTGTTAAATAATTTTTTCAGATTAGTATGACATAACATTCAGGCTTTGATTAATGAGCTAGTTCTGGCTGATGACCAGTTCTGATGCAGTGTCAAGCATTCATGATCTGTCCAAATTCCTTGTTCCTTGGATTGTGTTTGGATCAATGCTGGGGATTGGGTAGCATTGATATTCCTATAACATGGATATTGTCAATATTTGCACAATGGTTTGCACAATACATTGAACTACACAGCTTGGACTGGTACAACATGCTAGCTAAAATATAGTTGGCTATCTTAAAAACCTAAAGAGTCAGATCTGCTTAGGACATGGATAAGAGTCCACCAGGAATTCTTGGAAGAAGCAACAGTAAGCCACCTCCAGCCTGGAGGAGTACAGCCTAAACCAGGAGTAAGCAATCCAAAAACCTTTCAGATGATTGGATTGTAACTCCTTAAGCTCTAGCAAACATGCACAATGATAAGGTATTATGGAACTTAAAGCCCAATAGCTGGAGGGCTTACTAAATGTCATAGACAAGGAGATTCTAGCACATATGCAGAACCTGAATTTTACTTATTCCTTTTTCAACAAACAGGAGGAACTGTATCAGAGCTACAGAACTTTAAAAGATCACACACATTTTCTTCATCAGGATCTTTACATGCTTGAGAATTCTCAGTGCTCCTTCCTCTGGGAATCAGAAGTCTAAATCTTGTATCAGATGGCATAAGAAAACTTAAACTGGTATTCATGGAAAACAATTTTAAAAATCTTTTCATATATATGCTGTATATAACTTTAAATCTGAGTATCCAGAGAAGCAATTTCCACATCAACCTGTCCCTGTATTTAGATCAGCAAGTACGTCTCTTGCCTCTATGATGGGGTGGGCAACTTGAAGAGAGGATCTTTTGTGGTGGTTCTTCTTTTAAAACTCCCTTCCTCAAGGATGTCTCCTTTATTTTCAGCAATAGAAGAAGGCTTTCTTATGTACCTGTGGTTAATTTAGGTATAGTTTACTCAGCCTAGTTTTCTGAGTTCACATAACACATTGAATCATAAACTTAACAACATGGGCTGTTAACAGAACATACTAGCTAAAATGTAGTTGGCTAGCTTGTTCTTCAGTATTTTGTATGAAAAACTATTCAGGCTTTTAGAGATTAAACTGATAGCTTTGAAGTGCTGAGGGTTTTTTTTGTCTGACTTTGTACAGTATTATTTTCATTGTGGTTTCTTTAAGTAGCTGGTAAACCAGCTGTAAGAACCGCGGTACTCAGTTCCCAATGAAAGCAGCTCCCTTTGAAACCAATGTAGGCTCAAAGAGAAATTCATTTATTGGAAAGTAGTGCACAGTTCTAAGGCATAGCTGGAACTGAGTCCCGCGCGTGCCAAACTTAATTTTTACTTTACTCCCACTTTTACCAGCCCCCGTCTGTGAATCTCTTCTCTGCATGTTGACAAAGTCCTCAGGTTCTCAGGTTGGTATGACCTTGGAAGTCCCGGGAGCCAGATAACAACCCACCTGCACTTAACAGTTCACATTCCATTCCTCCCCCCTAGCCACTGAGATGGCAGAAATGAAGCAAGGGAACTAATGGAAGATTACAAGATTCTGACATGCCGCCCCTCTGGAAAGAAGGATCAGTTTTGGTCTTCGTGGACAGAAACCTGTAGAGGGATTAGAGAGAGAACTAAAACATATATACGTTTTTACAACATGAATGAATTTATTTTGGCTTGTTGGGGTATTTTTTTTGTAGAAGTCCTTAATCAACTGTGGCGCTCACACGTTTCTTCGCGACCCACTCGCATTGAGACTTGGGAAAATGTTTCCATTGAATGAGGAACTGTACTTCTCCTCTGTGTTTTCTAGCATAGAAACTTCTTTTACTTCGAAATGCTGTTCGCCCTCAATCATCATAGAATTTGGTGGTGGCTGTTCTGCATGCCGCTCTGAGGATTCTCTGTAAGGTTTTAAAAGACTACAATGGAATACTGGGTGAATCCTCTTACGATTTTTAGGTAACTGTAGCCGAACTGTAACAGGGTTAATGATTTTTCTATTGCAAAAGGTCCAATAAATTTGGGTCCCAATTTCTTCGATGGTTGTAGCGTTCTGAGGTACAATTGAGGTCAATAAGTATACTTCGTCTCCTGCTTTCCATTCTTTTTCAGGGGAGCGCTTGCGATCTGCATGTTTTTTGTAGTCTTCCCTGGCATCTTGTAATGCTGCTTTGATTATCAGCGAACTATCTGTCATTTGTTTGATCCATCTGCTGAGGCCACTTGAGTGGATTCCTGGGGAAGTTCTGGGATAGCCACAAAATTCTGCCTGGTAGCTATTTTGAATGGGGTAAACCAGCTGGTTACTAAGCAAATACTTAAAACAAATCTGATTTTCAATATCCTTTCGTTTCCTTATATAATGCTGAGAAATAGAAATAAGACACATTTGAAACCAGATTTGATTTCTATATGGCAACTCCAAATTTAACTTAAATACTCTCATGCAGGTTTGACATCTATCTGCATGCATGTTTAATGTACTAAATTGAATTTAAAAAATCATGTTTACTCAATGCAACACCAAACCTTTATTCATTTTTGATACTACAAAAACAGTGCTTCTAACAGTAGTTATCTTGACAATACTTCAGCTTATATTGTCTTGAATTTAGCCACAGTTATCTGCTATGTGGAAAAGGCAGGAAAGCCCCTGATTCTCCAGAACTCTTTTCCACATTCTAGGTTCAAAACAGACCATACTATTATCATTGTATGTAACAATTACATTTCTAAGTGAAGTTGTATACAAGTTGCCACTGGTTCAACAGCTTCCGGAATGCCTTTCTTCCCCCTCTACAGTACTTCTAGATAATATTCAGCAATAAACAAACATCCAAACCTCTCTACCCCACGCAGGTTAACAATAAAAGTCATTGCATCTTTGTTGGGATGATGACGCAAGGATATCTTTGCATGAGACTGTACGTTCTAGCCCACTGACAAACCACTCAAAGTATAAGGCTTGGATGTGACAAATACATGGAACTGAAAATTCCAGAAATCTTCTGTTCACGATGGTCTCTCATACTAGCATAGTATCACAAAAAAGATGCGACTTGTATTGCATCCCATAACTGGAGTCTCATAAATAGTACACGGGATGAAGGCTCAAGAGTGAGTTGTGTTAGGTGTTCCTTCTCCTTTTGCACCTCTGACATCTGCAGAGGTATGGGCATCACTGTCAAGCCTTGCCAAATGCCACAATTACTCTGGGAGAGGTTGGCTACGGGTGCCACTCCGTGTCTTCAACTGGGACTGAGCAATGTCAGCTAAGGCACTCTGTATCTTTTCCAAGAGCAGATCTCCACGATACACCACCTCTTCAAGGCGGGCAGCTGCCTCATGGTTCTCTTCCTCCAAGCGGTATAAATTTGCAGCCTACAGGTTAAAAAGTAGGTTAAACAAAACTTTTTGGTGAATACATTAAAACTGCACTGGGTATCTCCTTTAAGGAGGGAAAGGTAAACAGTTATTCCTTCTTACTCTTCACATGTGACTTTTTGATGATGTAACATTCTGCCATACTGCATATTATATAATTCAGAAAGACAAAATGTTTTTAAGTATGTCCTTTAGGTTTTTAAAGCTCCTATATTAGTAATTGTTTTTGTTTTTAAACTCAATTCATCTAATTGATTTTTTTCATCACGGATTTGTACCCACTGAGTAGCTTGGGAGTTCATTTGTTCTTTCTGCTAATGCTACAATCTTGTTTTATTGGTTTCTTTAATGTTCACAGAAAGGTGGAATAGAAGTGTTTTCAGTTAAATAAATGTTGCAATAAATAGAAATAGAGTTTATTTCTAGATTGAAACAACAATAACAACAAACAGATTAGCTAAATATCAGGATTAAAGCAATTCTGCAAGATATTGCAATCACCTTCAAATAACTGTTCTGCAAAGTGTTAAGATGCTGGCAAAATCTTTACTTCCTGTTTGGAATTTCCTTAACAGTAACCAGATAAATATTTCCCCTATTCTAATTTTGGATGCAAGCAGTTGTTTAATATAAGCGTGCAGCATAAATGTGTACTTGGAAGCCTCATCTAATCTAGTCACATTTAGTGATATATGTGATTGTCTGTAAAATGGTATTCAGTGTGTACAATGATCACCTACCGAAAGTCAAACTCAGAATATATAAACTGAACTGATACTTATACCATTTATGTCATACATTCAGTATTTATTAGCTTTTGGGGTTCAACTGTCTACTGTAATTAGCTAAGTAACGTTTTCCTAGGCTGCAATGAAACAAATCAGGCTTCTTACTGAATGCCAGTACTGTTGTAAAGCATAAGTTTATGCTTAAGCCAAACAAAAACTACATGTCATCCAAAGATTTTCTGAAACTCTGATTCTGCTTCAGGAATGCATACTTGTGTACAAGTAGTACACAAAGTGTATGAATGGTGAATTCTCACCTGTAACGTAGCTGTGGACTCTTCACTGGGCAAAGAATCTATTAAAACATCAATATCCTTAGCTGTCCTTGCAATTAATGCAGCAAATAGCTGGGCATATTCTGTAAAAGCAGTAAAAAAATAATTTGCACCACATGTATCATTATTAAGGAATGAAAACGATGTTGCTTGTTTCAGTGATATTTTAGAAGAAATGTGCTCCCAACATACATAGGAATGTTCAATACAGGAGGCATTTTCTGGTATTTTTTTCCTGGAACAAAATATTTTGAGGTTTGGAGTGTAGAAGAGAGTTCACATCTCTGAGCAATTTAACTAAAGAAAAAAAAATCATAAAGGTACAAGCACTGAAAGTCAAAGAAACACCATGCCTTGATTAGGAGTGTGCATGAGGTGGGAAAAGAGTTTGCTTTGAACCAAAACCAATCCTGTTCCTGGGTGTGTGTGTGTCTGCAGTAGTTTTAGATAAGCTCTGGTTTATTATTATTGTGGTTGGTTGCACAGCTGGCAAGATGTTTAGACTGCATCTGGCATTTTTATCCACCTAACGAGTCCTTCCCAAGGTCCTGGGAAAGGCAGATGTTGTTGTTTGATGCTGTTAAAGGTATCGTCACAGGATATAAGCTGTTCCAAGTAAAGCTGCCTTTTGAAATTGACTGATAGTATTATTATGGTTGGTTGCACAGTCTACCAGATGTTTAAAATGGATTTGGCATTTTTATCCACCTAACAATAACAACAACCACCTATATGCTGCCTAACCTCCAACAGCTCTGTGCAATTGAGTGAACTAGTTCTGTGGTTCAAAATGCAATTTGGATGGGATGGGTAGGGCAAGGCTGGTATGCGCTGCCCCTCTCTCCAGTCAGCAGTTCCAAGTGTGGCATATTCTACTGGCAGGGGTGTCCACAGGGAAAGGGTCAAAAAAAGTCAAGATGGAGGCAACAGTAATGTAAACAAGGAAAAGGGCTGGGCTTTCATCACATCACATAATAGGCAAGCTTTGATCCCATGGTTGTGGCCAACATCTTGACGTTTCTGATTGCATAATGCTGTTAACAGGTTTCCTATCCATCTTCTTACATTCACGCTTTTAGAATGTTTCAGAAAGATGAAGACGGGATTGTCAACTTGCAAACATTTGGGAGGGAGTGAATTAAACCATCCTGTGATTGATTGACCCTTCCACCCCCCAGGACACCCTGGCCTAGCCAGCCTCTCAAATTTCCAGCACTCTCCCTTCCCTCTGCCACCAAGGCCATTGTTTTTTTTCACCCCAATCACTTTTGTCCAGAACAGAACAACCCTGCTTCATTCTGTGCAGCCATCAAAATGCCTCAAATCTGTGTTTTTCTTTTGGTACTACCACCCTCAAACCAGCTGTTCCATGTATGGAACGGTTTGTGCACAGATTTTTTTGCAAATACCTAATCCTCTTACTCTACAGGCTTAAGATTCCTCCAGTTACTACCAGGCTACACCTTCATACATGAGGAACAAAGTATTATCTGTTTTTTAGACCAGCTATTTTACAAATAAACTCTAATAACAATTAACATGCTCAGAGAGAAACATTTGAAATGCTGACATGCATCTTATCAAACAGCCCCAGCCAACTCTTTCAATGGGAACTTGTACATTCAGAAGTTATTCAACCTGTAGTTTCACTCTCGAGAGTTGTCCCCAATTTATTGATTATATCAGACAACAATCCTTGTGTACAGAAGCAATCTCTGCAGTTTCTAGCACCTGCACATCTTCATCAAGCAAAATGAAGTGTTTCTGGATTCAGCTCAGATGCAAGACTGGAAAGTTGATAGTAATGTAGACTTTTACGATCAAATATACATTGCAATAGGATACTAGCCATTGCCACACTAACTCAAAAGAAAGTAGGCCCTGAATTGAAATGACTTCCGTATGGCACAGTAGTCAGAAATTATAAACTTGGACAAAAATTCTATGCAATGCCCAGCTTTCCCACTTACCAACCCACTGATGCCAACTGAAAACAAGTTTGGGGATTTCCTCCAGAAAATTAATGTGTGCATGTGACACACTTGCTTACATTATTCATGTATTATCACACTCCAAAAAAAAAGAGCAAGGCCAGGACAAAAACATTGATTCCCATGTGCACATATATCATTCCTTCTCTCCCACATATAATTATATATACACATTCCTCTGCCTCCTTCCAGCAGAAACCACAAAAAAGAAGGAAGTGGCAATAAGGTAACAGGAAGGGAAGGAAAGAAAAAGGAAAGAATAGAACTGGAAAAGTAATTTGACAGGAAAGGAAGAAAAGGAATCTCAGGCAAAATGTCCCTCTTGAGCAGCAGCTAATCATTATGTAAACCTTCAAGGGCCCTCACTCATGGCATCTACACTTCCTCTCAGATGCATGTAAGGGCACCACCCCATTCACAGATAACACTTGGGTATAACAGAAGAGATAAAAAAGATGATACACTTGACTTGCCTTCTGTAGGATTAGCAGGTTGATCTTTGTTTATTGCAGTCTGTATATTGCTGAAGGATGCAGGCGGTGCGCATTGCTGCAATACCCCAATAGCATTACAAAACTGATCTGCAAGCTATAAACAAATATAACGGTTAGCTTACAAAACTAGATCATAATATATTTAGGGTCTACAAGAGTATACCCACAGTTGTCAACTAAAGTTAAAGACATTTTAAGAAACTAATAAAAGTCTGCAACTATTTTATGTGCCTGCTTTCACTAGGGATATGAAGACAGGATTCCCTCCCAGACATTGTTGTAGAACATACAATAGTTTATAAACCATTAAAACTTTACAGCATAATGATTATGAAAAGAAACTATAGGATTAAAAGTTGTGTCTGTTTAGAGGTCCATCAGTCCATCTTTCTAAGTACTCAGTTACACAAAGCTTGTCAAAAGTGGTACAAGTATTTTTCTGCCTTTCTCTCATTTTATCCTTTTCCTCTTCTCTTTTTATTCTATCCAGTTGCTAACTGCCTTTTCATTCTCTTCCTTTCTCTCTTTCAATTCAGTCTGTCTTACAAGGGTCCAGTTAACCTTTACTTCATTTAGTAGAATGAAAGTCATCTCCTGTTTCATCAATTAGTAGGGAAAAGGTCCCTCAAGGCACTGTGAATATTTTAGGACTACTCCTTCCTAGGAACTAACCTGAATGTGTTTGCAGCAGAATACTATAGTGCCTCATATAATCTTTCTGTCAACTGGCCTTTATCCTACTTTCCTAGTTTTTTCCTAAAATCCCACAATATGCTCTCAAAATTCTTCAGTCAAACAAGGTTGCCTAATATAACACTAAGTATTTCATTTATTGGAGCTACTTCTGGCTAATGTGCTTCCTTAGAACATAGAATGACAAGTATGTTCCCCTCTTTCTTCCTCCATTCTTTGGCACAGGTGGGAGCAGGGTGTGAAACAACATTCATTTTGTAGTTTTAGCATGTGCTTGCATATATTTTATTAGTAGTGTTAATGTGTAAATATTATTTTACATACACATACAGTGCTTTTTATGCTTAATTGTACACAAACCCTGATAAACAAATCCACTCATTAAATCTCAGACCAGTCTTCTACATCCTGGGGTAAGTGACCCATCTCAAGTCCACAAATCTGCAGTTGTTTTTCCACACAGTCACAGGCTCCACTACATCCAGAATTCTTCTCCTCTTTTCATTATTCATCCAAGAACAGTCTGATTACTGTTATTATATTTGTTATAACTACTTACAGTCAGGTCCAGAAATATTGGGACATCGACACAATTCTAACATCTTTGGCTCTATACACCACCACAATGGATTTGGAATGAAACAAACACAATGTGCGTTAACTGCAGACTGTCAGCTTTAATTTGAGGGTATGTATATCCAACTCAGGTGAACGGTGTAGGAATTACAACAGTTTGCATATGTGCCTCCCACTTGGTAAGGGACCAAAAGTAATGGGACAGAATAATAATCATACATCAAACTTTCCCTTTTTAATACTTGGTTGCAAATCCGTTGCAGTCAATCACAGCCTGAAGTCTGGAACGCATAGACATCACCAGACGCTGGGTTTCATCCCTGGTGATGCTCTGCCAGGCCTCTACTGCAACTGTCTTCAGTTCCTGCTTGTTCTTGGGGCATTTTCCCTTCAGTTTTGTCTTCAGCAAGTGAAATGCATGCTCAGTGGGATTCAGGTCAGGTGATTGACTTGGCCATTGCATAACATTCCACTTCTGTCCCTTCAAAAACTCTTTGGTTGCTTTTGCAGTATGCTTTGGGTCACTGTCCATCTGTACTGTGAAGTGCCATCCAATGAGTTCTGCAGCATTTGGCTGAATGTGAGCAGATAATATTGCCCGAAACACTGCAGAATTCATCCTGCTGCTTTTGTCAGCAGTCACATCATCAATAAATACAAGAGAACCAGTTCCATTGGCAGCCATACATGCCCACGCCATGACACTACCACCACCATGCTTCACTGATGAGGTGGTATGCTTAGGATCATGAGCAGTTCCTTTCCTTCTCCATACTCTTTTCTTCCCATCACTCTGGTACAAGTTGATCTTGGTCTCATCTGTCCATAGGATGTTGTTCCAGAACTGTGAAGGCTTTTTTAGATGTCGTTTGGCAAACTCTAATCTGGCCTTCCTGTTTTTGAGGCACACCAATGGTTTACATCTTGTGGTGAACCCTCTGTATTCACTCTGGTGAAGTCTTCTTTTGATTGTTGACTTTGACACACATACAGCTACCTCCTGGAGAGTGTTCTTGATCTGGCCAACTGTTGTGAAGGGTGTTTTCTTCACCAGGGAACGAATTCTTCGGTCATCCACCACAGTTGTTTTCCGTTGTCTCCCGGGTCTTTTGGTGTTGCTGAGCTCACCGGTGCGTTCCTTCTGTTTGAGAATGTTCCAAACAGTTGTTTTGGCCACGCCTAATGTTCTTGCTATCTCTCTGATGGGTTTGTTTTGTTTCTTCAGCCTAATGATGGCTTGCTTCACTGATAGTGACAGCTCTTTGGATCTCATCTTGAGAGTTGACAGCAACAGATTCCAAATGCAAATAGCACACTTGAAATGAACTCTGGGCCTTTTATCTGCACATTGTAATTGGGATACTGAGGGGATATCACACACCTGGCCATGGAACAGCTGAGAAGCCAATTGTCCCATTACTTTTGGTCCCTTAACAAGTGGGAGGCACATATGCAAACTGTTGTAATTCCTACACCGTTCACCTGAGTTGGATGTACATACCCTCAAATTAAAGCTGACAGTCTCCAGTTAAGGCACATTGTGTTTGTTTCATTCCAAATCCATTGTGGTGGTGTATAGAGCCAAAGATGTTAGAATTGTGTCGATGTCCCAATATTTCTGGACCTGACTGTAGTTCTTATGTTAAGAAATACAAAAGTTCACTATGAGAATTGTGTTTCATGAGGAAAAGGAGGCTTATTTCTTTATCTAACCTTACCACTACTGTTACTACATTACACTGATACATAAACTCACCAACCTTAGTGCACGTGTGTGATGACAGCATATTTGGACAGTTTACAGTTCAGAGTGACACGTGAAGCAAAACATTGGATTGAATAAGTGATGGTGGATGGATAAGCATGTCATTGCAAACACAGCTTATGAGAGACTACAACTGAAGAATTACTTATTTAAAGCAAGTGGCTTTAAATACCCTCCCCATCATGTTCTTCTAAAGTCACAAAATAGAAATGCAGAAAAGGAAACACTGAATTTTTCTCAGTGCTCCCCTTCTCCAACAAAAGCCACCTAAAACACCAGCTGACATTGACAGTGATCCCATCAAATCCTGAATGTTACAAATATTCCAAAAGCGCACTATTAATTATCCATTTACTATCATGGCTTATTTAGTACTTTTGATTTTAGCCATGTGCTGTCACGCATCCTTGAGGAGTGCAGAGATATAAAAATAGAGCAAATAAAATAAATAAAAAGGCTGATTTTGGGCCAGTCCCTCTCTTTCAGTCCAACCCACCCCCCCAGGGTTGTTGTTGTTGTGGGGAAGAGAGGAGGCAGGAGTATTAGGTGTGTTCGCGGCCTTGCGTTGACCAATACACATATAATTATAAATATAAACATATGGCAGGATAAAAATATAATAATAATAATGTAATAATTTCCACATTCAGAAGCAGGAGACTAGTAGAAAAGCAGATGTCAAGGTTAAATAAATGGGCTGTTCCCGGCCTATTCTGCTCCTACATACAGATGACATCTCCATAAATAGGGACCACTAGGTCTGTACATGAGCAACTCCCAGAATTCCCTAGCCACCAAAGCCAAGGGAGAGGATTCTGGGAGTTGCAATCTACCCCTCCGGAGGACGCAGGTGGGGGAAGACTTAAGCGCAGCCGTTCCCTCGGCAGCTCCTCTCGTGCTTCTCCCCGGTGAAATATCCAACGTCCAAAGGGCCATCGTGCAGCAGGACCTGGTCTCGCCTTAGGCCCCAGCCCCAAGCCCGCGGCACTCCCACTCACCGAATTCACGGCGTCCTGCAGCTGCGTTAGGCGGTCCGCCATTGTTCCGACAGGCTCCAAGGAAGAGCGACCACCCAATGGAAACCTTTGATATTAGATGCGGAAGCGGGCAGGGAAGCTGCCAAGGCAACACTTCATCATTGCCTCTCTGGACGGATTGTTTCCGGGATAGAGTCGCCGTAATCAATGCCGCCCTTTCCCGGTCTCCATGGTAGGGGTGGTGCTCCTCTAGCGGCAGGGAGGAGGTATTGCCGTTCTCCCTCGAATAAGGACTGTTAAGTACAGTATATAATCCTATGCAAATTTATTTCAGAGTAAAATCCCGTTAGATATGTCCTGGAATTTACTTCTGAGCAAATACGCCTGGATGATCGGATTCAAGAAATACTGGCTCAAGACTCTGGGCAGTGGGAGGTTGTTTTGATTATACTGAAAGAGAATTTATTACCAAGCATAATTTATTTCTATCCCTGATAACATGCATGATACCAACAACTTTGGGGCGTATATAATTTGACTTTTAATTCTGATACGATGAGAAAAATGTTTCACTTGCTGAACTTTAGAAAGAGAAAGCTGGAAGTCCTGCAAAAATACCTCTCAGGAAATGATCAACTGCAAGCTTTGCATAATTATTTGCTAGCAAACACCCTCCGGTGATGTGTGATTTACTTTGGGAAGATGCATAGACTCAGACTGGGAGGTAAACCTCATTTAGCTCAGTGGAAAATATTCTGACTGAGTCAACGGGGTGATCTGGAAAAGGTGTTGTAACCACAAACCATTAATTAGCACACATATCTGTAGATCGTCTCTGTGTTGCCTAAATGAATGATTCTCAGCGTTGGCAACTTTATGATGTGGGACTTCAACTCCCAGAATTCCCCAGCCATCACACTTTAAGATGTGTGGACTTCAGCTCCCAGAACTCCCATGCTGGCTGGGGAGTTCTGGGAGCTGAAATCCCCTCCCAGAAATCCACACATCTCAAAGCGTGCTGGCTGGGGAATTCTGCGAGTGGAAGTCCCTACATCTTAAACGTTGCAAAAGCTGAGAAACACTGGTCCCAGTCACCCCCAGTCTGGTCTATTCTGACCTTGCCGACCAAGGATGTTCGGCTCACTGTTGCCAGTGGCAATCGAGGGCGGTGGACATCACCAGGAAGGCGAAGCGTTTCGCAAACCCTTTGACCGACTCCGAGAGTCGGATCAAGTTTTTCCCGAAAAGGGGGGCTGCGTTTCCGGGTGTGAGAAAACGGGGGGTCTCACCGACCCGCTGGGAGCACTCACGACCCCAAGGGCTGCCTTCCCCTCCTCTTCCTCCTCCTCCTCCTCCCCCCACGGCCAGCAAGAACCCCCAGCACCCCTCCTCCTTTAAGACCGCCCGGGGCGTTGCAGGAACGCAGACGGGCAAAGCGCCGGCTTTGCAAAGAGGGCGGACGAGGTTGCACCCCGGCCCCCGCGCAAGGCGCTCGCCCGGCCGTCCGCCCGCCCATCCATCCTGCGCAAAGCCCCGGAAAGGCAGCGGCAGCCGCGCGCGCGTGGGCGGTCGCTCGCTCGCTCGCTCGCTCGGCCGGGCGTCCCCGGGCTCCGCGGTGCGCAGAAGGGAGGGCGTCGCGTCTGGGTCCGGGTCCGGGTCCCTCCACGCGTCGGGGCGCGCGCACGCCCCCCCCCCGATGGGCCTCGGGTCGCCCCTGCCCTTCCCCGTGTCTTCGGAGAGCCGGCTGGGTGGCGGGCATCATGTGGCTCCCCGGCTGGGTCCTGCTCTGGGCGCTGCTGTGCGAAGGGGCGGAGGAGCCCCCCGCAGGTGAGGCCGGCCGGGCGCGGCGGGGGGCGGCGGGCGAGCCGGGGACGGCCCGGCGTGGAAGCGCAGGCGCCTGCTGCGCGCCGCGGAGACTTCGCTTCTCCGAGGCGGTGGGAGGGAAGGGGGGGAGTCGTGGGGCGGCTCGGACCGGGGAGGGTTTCTGACTCAGCCTCCCCGAGTGTGGGGTGGGGTGGGGGGGAAGAAAGAATCGGGGAGATCCCGGTGGAAACCCCCCGGAGCTCTCCTAGAAAAGGTGGGCGGTGAACGCAGAGAGAGCAATACTTGCAGCAAGGAGGCAGCGTCTCTTGCGTGCCAAGAAAATTGTCTGCCTGTTTTGCAAATTATGCAACAGGTCTCCCTCAAAGGAACGCAAGCAGCCGGGCGGGAGAGACCGATGCCAGTGCTTGGAAAACAAGCGTGCGTGCGCGGTACCCTTTCTCTTCTGCTTTTCGCCGCGATGCCTTCATTTTTATTAGACAAATGCAGGCGTTCGCACCAAAGAGCCCATGGGTTGACTCCTGCCTTAGTCGTGCTTGGGATCAACCGGATGAAAACACGGGACAGGTTTGCCGTGCCCCGTGGGCTTCAGTGGATTTGTTCCAAAGACAGCGTGATTAAGTGTGGATCCAGTTCACTTAGCTAGGTTTTCTGGGCTTGTAACAGAGGCTGGGTTAGCCAGGAAGGTAGGCTGAAACACGCTGGGCTAGTTTGTGGTTCAGGGCATCTTGCAAAACGAGGCAGAGTGTGAAGACATAGTGCGAGAGTCCTTAAGAATTTCATCATTCCTGATAGATGGGAGTGAAAAAGAAAACCTACATTTTGGTGTAGGATGTAGCAGACAAGCCTGTGCTGAATGTTGGGTGAGTAATTGTTAAGATGATAAGGCCCTTATTGGCTGGGAAATGTTCTGGACCAAGAGACAGGCATGGGTTGGGTCCATCTTCCCAAATGAGGTGTCTTCCAGAGGAAATTAAGTAGTCATGGGAACTGTAGGCCTTAAAAGAGTTTATCATGTGCCCTTGTAGTTTTAGTCATGTGTTTTGGTAACAGTGAAGTGTTATTAACTTTCTCAGCAAATGAACAAGAATGTTCTTCTTGCTGAGGGAGTTGATGATCTCAGATAAGTACTGTACCAGATGTTCCTTAGGCCATAATTTAATTATCTGTTCAAATTAGTTCTGCACATCTTCCTGGTTGGAATTCCTTGCTATATTGCACATATTCCAGTAATTGGCACAGGAATTATGCGCTATGAAAAGCAGAGAACAGGCAGAGTACGTGAAGAACCATCTTAATGCATCAGAAGTAATCAAAATTGTCTTGGTCTAATGAAAAAATCCATAGTTGTACAGTGTCTTTATTAAATGCCAAGAGAGCATTTTAAAAAGGTGCATAAACTTTAGAGCTCTTCTCCCACTTCTCTATCAAGATGTTATTATTAAAAGTAGGATGGGGAAGAAGCAAGAAGGTGCACAATTTAATTTGGATCCATGTCATCTGCAGTTCAAAATCAGTCTTAAGATGGAAATTTGTTTTGGGTTAACCAGGCTTTAGAAGAATAATGGTCCCCACTCTAATTCTTATATTATGAAAACATAGACTTGGACATTCATGGCTGGAACTCATTTCAAAAGAAAAAATGGTTGTGGAAGCTGGTCTTCTGGTCTTCTTCCCAGCTCAAAAAGGACTGAGGAGCAGGAGGACAGGTGATCAGGGACTGGATGAAAGGAGGCAGCTCCATGGGAAACATTATACTTGGACATTCATGGCTGGAACCCATTTCAAAAGAAAAAATGGTTGTGGAAGCTGGTCTTCTGGTCTTCTTCCCAGCTCAAAAAGGACTGAGGAGCAGGAGGACAGGTGATCAGGGACTGGATGAAAGGAGGCAGCTCCATGGGAAACTGGCCGAAGCAATTGGAGGCGCAGATTTGTCCTCACAGAATGTGTCCTTTCAGTCGTCGTCCTCCAGATGCATCAACACCTCTGCATTGCCCACATGTGCAGTCTGGAGGTGGAATCAAAGGGAAAATGCCACTTCCAGATAGATCATCTAAGGCAGTGTTGTCCAAACTTGGCCACTTTAAGATGAGTGGACTTCAACTCCCAGAATTCCCCAGCCAGGATGGCTGGCTGGGGAATTCTGGGAGTTGAAGTCCACTCATCTTAAAGTGGCCAAGTTTGGACAACACTGATCTCAGGCTGCCCTTGGGCTGCTTCACCTGTGGGTGGAGGTATAGGTAGAGGTGGAGGCATGTGGGCGTGCCCTCTACTAGGCAGAAAAATAACAGAAGAAAAATGGGCGAGTTGAATTGCAGGCCACGTACCGATGAATTTCTCTAAATTTTTCCAGAAGTAAAAATGGAAGGCAGAATGAAATCTAAGTGAAACCCTGATTTCACGGACCCCTGGTCTGCAGCTTTTGCCCATTTTAGACCAGATTTTGGTCTGGACGTCCTGCAAAACGACAGACAAATCCATAGCAACAAAGCAGTGAAAATGACATGAATTTTACAGCATTTGCCGCAGTTTGCCTTATTTGAGCACTGACATCTTCATGCAAGTAAAGTAAGCCACAGTTTATGTCATTTGTATAAGAGTGTCATTATACCAATGACGTACATTGTTGTGAATGGCATAATTTCCAATTTAACAGACATTAGCAAAGCACAGTAAGATTTGTCTCCAGTTACTCTGGAGAAAACTCTGCCTTTCATGAACTGAACTAAATAGAGTTTAATAGGC
Source organism: Python bivittatus (assembly GCF_059951505.1). Taxonomy (NCBI): domain Eukaryota; kingdom Metazoa; phylum Chordata; class Lepidosauria; order Squamata; family Pythonidae; genus Python; species Python bivittatus. The sequence goes on along the minus strand of NW_028277037.1, from coordinate 4,688,061 downwards.
ATTGTGCCTTTTGCCTTGGTGGCACATTGGCAAGGTTCACATATTACACTGCACTGCATGGTTTGTTTAACCATGCCATATTGGATAAGTCACGGTTGGTTGAATTTGTACAGAAGCCATAAATCCTGGTTTGGTTCGCACAACACACTAAGCCCAAATCAAATCAATCACGTTTTGAATTTGCAAGCTGTGTGAATCAAGGAATTGAATACTGTCGATTGTAGGGGTGTTTTGGCCTACTGACCTGGATTGCTTTCATCGTATAGAGAGTTTCTCTTCTGTACTCACACTGTGCTACACAACTGCTGTAGTGCATGGAGTACTTCATGCCAGTCTGACCTGTGCTCTCACAGCCAGAGATATAATGGAATATTTAGTTTAATGCACAAACCCAGAATTGAGTCTGTGGGGGTTTGCTGTTTGCATGTTCTTCTTTTCCTTGTCCTCTTCTGTTCTCCCTTTTCTTCAGGTGATCATCAGAAGTATGGATGCTTTGGTTTCTCACATTATCCAAGTTGATTATCACTAGCTATGGTTTACACTAGGCCACTTTCAGCCATAATTACGAAAAATGCCTTGTTTATCATAAGGGTAGTTAAATTTAGCTGGACAGTTGGGCAAGCTGTACTTAATCAGAAGCAGAAACATTCTCATCCCTTCTCCAAGGAGGATGGGAGAGTTAGTTCAGGAGCTCAAGGATCTCTGTGGCTCACTCCTGTTCATAAACATGATCTGTGTACTTTGTAGGACTGTGTACACAGGATGTGAATCAGGTCAGTTGTCCACCTAATCTGATCTGTTGCACCATCATTTGCACATATATGCTCGCAATGTCCAAGAGAACCTAATTTTATTATTAATTAAGGTAAACATTTTCTTAAAGTCCTAATTGCAAGTCTCAGTTATTTTATTGAATAAATTGTGGGTGATAATATCCCCAGAAGCTTATCTCTCTACTAAAGCTCTGGTGCATAACTTTTAGCAAGTTTCTTAATCTGTTGACTAGGGCAGGGTGTTGTAATGTTACAGAGCTCGCCGGTTCAGAAGAGTTGAAAGATTAGAGAAGTTTGTCCCACCAGTTTTGAATATCTAGTGGAGGAACAGGTAATGAATGCTGTGAGTCCATGAGACCTTGAAATAGCTGTTTGAGGAAAATAACATATGTAACATGAGACAGCAGTCAAAGAATATTCAAGAATACAATAAGGCAGAGAAAGACAGACAGAATTTAAGCCCCTTCTATAAATTAGGGAACCCCGAAGAGATAACAGTGGATGGCTGCTTCAAAGCTGGCAAATATGCAGCACCCTCCCAGTTAGATCTGCATCCAAATTCCATCTCTTGGGGTTTTCTGAACAGCTTATCCCAACATCTCTTGGGGTTTTCTGACCACCATTCCTCACAACTGTTTTCAATGACCCCATCTCACTGGATTTTACCAAGGACAAGGAGGATGAGTTTATCTTATCTTGGGGTGCATTGCCTGTTCCTGCCAGGAATGAAACCATTGAGGTTATGGTTTACCACCAAGGATGAGACCATCAAGGTTAAGGGGTATTTGTTTATACCAGGTGGCATTGAGACCATCTCAGAGTTAAGGAGTATCTATTCCCCAAGATTCTGGAATTGAAGATGAGAGAGATGATCTTACTCTACACATGCGTCTCACCAAGGGCAGGGCAAACCAAACTATGACCCAGGTATAATCCTGTAGTGACTAAAATAGATGCTCGCTTAATTCTGGATTACAAACTCAATAATTACTTGGGAAAATAAAGTTCTGTATACCATGCATCTAAAGGAACGAGATACATACGACTATCTAATTCCTCTTCACTAATCTTCTGGTAAAAGTACAACTACTACAACTGGCCATCGTCCAGAAGGGTGGGGCCTACAAGATCTCTAAATTAGGACATGGGCGGGAGAGTTAATGTGTTCTGCAAATACTCTAACCAAGCCAACTAACCTTGGAGGTTCCCCATACTCCAAAACAGTTCTGTGGCTATTTAGACCTAATGTAATTTTTCTCCACCCTGTGAACCATGTTAATCCAAGCAGCTTCCCTCTCCCTTCTGAGTCAAAGATACAATCCTAGAGAGACCTAGTAAAAATGGGGGTTGTGTAGAAAGGGGTAGAGAAAATCCTGCTATGGTTCTGTCCACAATAGTGCTGATTCTACTTAGACCACTGCAGAGTTTATTATGATTTGGACTAACAAATGATCACTTTCTTCCTCACCAAGTAATCAGTGAATATGTGTTGCTAGGCTGAGTCAGTTGCCTGGGGAGAAGATGACTTGGGATTTGGGTAATCCAAACATACCTGTTAGATTTCCTGGCTTTAGATGGCATTCTACCTGTGAAAGAGTCACTTTTAATATAATAAATTCATATATTGTTTATAGAGCTAAGTAAGCTCCTTAATTACTTTTCTTAATCTTTTCTAAGTAGCAGGCCATAGGTTTTCAATTACAAGTATTTCAAGCTTGTTGAGCTCAAAATGGTAGTTCCAACTTTACCACAAGTGTTCCAATCTTGTTCCAGCCATTTGGGGAAGCATTCAAGATCAAAACATGGTTGATTTGAACTTCCAAAATAGTTGGAAGAGCACTGGACCATTTCTGAGAAGGTTGAAATTGTTCCTCCGAATTCCAAATGTTTCACCCGCTGCTAAGCACAGCCACATTAGCCTGGAAGACAAATATACAAGCCTGGAGGGCAATGTGGCAAGCAAAGACTTTAATTGCTTGGCAGAAAAAGTGAAGCTTAGAGTTGACTTTTACTTGTTGAGTGTGGACCATTGATGGTGCGAAGCTTTACAGAACTGTGGGAGAGCCCGCCATTCCTCAACAAATACAGTCACTTGTCACTTGTAATCTTAGCTGGAGTTTCTCACAAAGTATGCTTCCTCATAAATTGTATATTCCTATATAATTGCCTGCAGTTTCAGCACAGTGATATGAATAAAGTGAGGGGGGTTATGGGAGAGAGAAAATGCAGTGTTGCAGCTCAGTTTGGGTTTAAAATAAATCCTGAAAAATGAGATTATGCAATAGTTGCATGATGCTGTCAACTAGGGATCCAGCAGTGTAATTTTTTTTATCCCCCCCCAAAACTGAGTTTTTGCCAGCACCCCAACACCTGGTTAGCTAGAGTAGGAGAGTGGATGGTGTCTTGGGATGTGACAAGGTGGAGGAATAAATAGACTTTTCTTGAAGGTGTTATTGATTTCAAGGAATGCTTGATGATATAACAACCTGTCAGAAGCCTCGCAATCAATTAACCATTTTCCTAATTAGCTTGCTTCATTTCTGCCATTATAAGAAAGGCGGGGGGGGGGGGGGACGCTAGAGGAATAACTGTTAAGCACAGATGGACTGTTATCTGTCTCTCAGGAATGCCCAAGGTCATACCAGCATGAGACCAGGAGAGACCCAGTGGTGTGTGCAAGAAGGACTATGGGATGGAAGGGGGGTGGTGAAGGAAAAAGAGGTTAAGTAGAGTTTGGTGCACACAGGCTTTTTAGTTTCAGCAAGACTTTGGAGACTGCATACTACTTCTAGATAAATGAATCTTTCTTTGAACTTATCTGAGTTTCAAGAGTAATCACATTTGTTGGGGACTGAACATTGCAGTTCATCACATTACCATCCTAGTCCTTGATTAACATATGGGATGTTTTCTTCACTCAGGGCATAAGTGTTAGATTAGGATCGGAGAGGCCAGTTTCAGCTCCACCTTCCACAAATGTTCACTTAGTCCAATCAGTCCCACAAGGTGGTGGCTATGGGGAGTCTAGAATGCTTGGGCTGAAGGTGGGATATAACCTGACATATAAATTTTAAAAAGTAGGGGTTGGTATTCAATAGCATCTTTTCCCTTTTACAGCAGGTCTTCTTGAGTTTTCTTTAGGGAAATTCAAGAATTTGTTGTTGAATGAAACTGTCCCAGCTGAAGCTGTGTTGAGGAATGTTGCCAGCAATGTGACTGTCGTCATCTTCCAGATCCATGCCCACCACAGAAATGTGACCATTTCCTTTGATAAGGTAATCAAAATCCCATTTTCTAACAATAATGTAGACCCAGACATGTTTATATACTCAACAAAAAGCATTGTGATTTTTTTTTCTTTGTAGTTGGTTTTCAATGATGCAAGTTCTTTATACCAATAGTTCTTAGTAGGAGTGCCTTGCAAGGGAGCATACTTTTTTTCTGCTCTGCATAACACACTAATATCTATTTGTGTTTGGAATATCCCATTAGAATAGCTATCAAAGTTTGGATAGAGAGTTTGGAGAGATTCCATCCAAGTAATCCCTAGTACTGTGCTGAGCTGTGTATTGCTTTGTCCCTGAAGCTAAAAGAATGAAAAGAGTGAATCCAATAGAAAAGAATAGTAATCGTTTTACTAACCTTGACTGGAATCGTGTTGCCCAGACCGAGGTCAGAGGGTCTGGTATGGGACAGGGTTTACAGCAGCTGCGGAATGGGGCTCCGTTGGCTATATTGTTTTTGTGGGAAAGATGGATGGACAGTTGATGAAGGGAGGTTAAGCTTTCCCCATCCGCTAATGTCAGGCTGCTAGATGTTGCAAAGGTAACTGGAATGTCAACAAAAGTGGTTGTTCCCAGGCTATCTGAAGTATCTCTTAATTCCTTCAACCATTTGGGTGGATCACCAAGTACGTGATGCACCTGTGGCTTAGGCCAAACTGGATCTGGTTGGTCATCAGAAATAGAACTGACCCTCCATCACAGTTGCTGTAAAATTGGCATGCTGTTGAACTGAATGTTTAATTCAAAAGCAGTGAAGTAGATAGTTAATCAGATTGTTCTTGAAGGCATGAATTTTATTGACACCAGGTACCTAATAAACACTTCTTGGGCTGTAAGTGAAGCAGGCTGTAGGTCTAGGTTCTTTTTTTAGAAATGCATTTTGTATTGGCTTGCCACAGCTTGAAAGCTTAGGCTGAGAGAAACTACACAAGATACTTAAACCATCATCTGGAACTCATACTGGGGAATATCTGATGTCTGCAGGATTACTTTAGAGTAGATGTGGATAGCATTTCACTATAAAAGGATCCTTGGAAGAAGAAGGCATTATTATCCCATATTGCTGTGTCGGAGGGATCCTAACAATTTATTTTCCAAACCCTATTTACAGTATTTTTATTTCTTTTTCTTTTTCTTTAAACATTTTAAAGAAAGAACATAGACTAGTCAAAAGAATAAAAGGGAAAAATACAAATAGTAAGATGCAAATAAGAAAATGTGGGATAGAAAATGACATGATTACCATTTTTGATATATTGATTATTTATGAAACTACGAAATGTATTATGCTACTTTTTCAAGGAAAAACAAAATCATGATTAGCTTTAAGGATAGCTGCTTAACACAGTAAAAATCACTAATATTATTAGCTATAATAAATTAAATCTGCTCAAAATCTAGTTTCCCATGAAATTGAAATATAAACTCTATAGTATATGTAGAAAAGCTCAAATTTGGGGTGAAACATAAATCCATGTATTAAATTATAGTCCAGGAATGGTTTCCAGTTCGATTCTACATCAAATTTACTTTTTTGATGTGAAGTTATTCTGGACATTAAAGTATATTTCCACAACTTGGTTAGCCATTCCTTAGTAATATTTTTATTTAGAATTGTTTGTCAAACTTATAAACTGCCTAGGGAGCATGGTTACCATGAAAAGTGGACTATTAATAGGATAAATGAGGAAAATTGAATGAAAATCTTAATTTCTAGAGGTACAAAATTTCTTTTTCTTCTTAGGAACCTTCTCCTAACAACTCAGGAACTGGAGTAGACAGAGGATTGGTTTCCGTGCTTCGGCCTGAACAAACGGTGTGTACGTGGTATTTGCAAGCTGTGGATACGAACCAGGTGCTGAGCACAGCTGTTTCTTTTCCATACACTGAAAAAGGTATTTTCTCTCTCTCTCTCTCTCTCTCTCTCTTTCCTTCCCTCCCCCCCTCCCTCCCTCCCCCCCCCAAAGTTCACAAAACTTCTGCAAAGATACTTTGCAAAGTTTGGGATAAAATTGTGCAAGATTTCAAGGAAAAATAGCAAATGCTGCAAGATTTAGTGATATGAAATTCAAGCCATATATCTAGATCCATCATGGACCGTCAATAACAGCCTTAGTAACCATGGGTGGTACCTACCCTGAGACTGGGAGTTATTGCCATAAAGTTTTCCCTGGTCAGCCATGCTAGGAAGCACCGGTGTTTGAGGGAGGAATAAGAGTGACATCCTACACATCATGATGTCATTGCACAAATGACACAAATTATGTAATTTATAACATTATGTAATGTCACGATGGCTTCTACTGGATGCCCATGCTAGGGTACAAAATGTCTTAGGTTATATTTTTGCAGATTGTGCTAACCCATGATTAACTGAATTATGTTTTACCAAGTTACCCAACTGCTGGCTTTGCTCAGCCTGCTGTATCATATACTAACCACTTTGGTGGGCTTCCCACAACACATTGTGTTAGCAGCTAGTCTACTGTATTGTAGTTATTGTGTCACATCAACCCAGATTTAGTCTTTGTCCTTCTCTTTCAAATTCCTGATTGTGTTATTGTTTCACCCCATCTTTTTCATAGTCTAGAATCATCGATTTTATTGTGCTGAACTCTCACCCTTGTCTCACACTCCCCAATTCACACAATCTGTGGTGGAAGACAGACTTTCTGTTTCAGCTCAGCAAAGGTTTTACTGCAGAACAGGATTGATTTATACCTAGCATTAGCCAACCACACAAATATTCCTTCCATTGTGAAGCTAGTTCCAAAATCTGTTTCTGATTTGAACTTGCTAGTTGTATTCTCTCAACATGCTGAAGAGGAACTCTGAGGTAGCAAGGATACCTGCCGGGTCATTTTCAAGTCCCCATGATACCTCTTTAACCCAGGTGCTGTTTTTAAAAAACCTTAAGAAATAGCATCTAAGTTAAAGCAATCCAAGGTGGCATCTGTTTATTGGAGCAACCACACCTGGCTGCAGAAATATAGACAGCCACTAGATGGTAGCAGAGCATTTTCTGTTCATCTTGCTGCCATCTGATGGTCACCTGGATATTGGTAGCCCAGATCTGAAACTTGGTGACACGTGTTATATCGTTAAACGTGGTGCCATGCCCTGCGTTCTCATTACCTAGAGTTTCTTCTTCAGTGTATCACAGGAACACGGCTGTTGATTGGGTTTACACAGAATCTTAGGTCCTAATGAGATTTATTTTTAGTTTAGCATGTACACAGGGCAAACCATAATGGTCTCATCAATAAGCCAGTCTTAGCTAAACATTAGTGGGTGCCAGGCAGCATGTGCATGTTGGCACAAACATACTTCAAGCCATGGTTCAAGCTCCAGTTTCTGAAGGAACCAGGATTTATATTGTTAACCGTGGAACATTGAAAGGGCAGTATTGGAGAAGTTGCTACTTAGACTTAGTTGGGGGCTAGCATTGGGCTTGCCTTGGCTGAAGATAACTCAGTTGCATGCCATAATATTATCAAAGACAGTGGACAGAACATTGTTTCATTTTCACAAGTGGTTGAAGATCTATCATACCCCTTCTTACTCCAGTTGCTTGATTTTTTTCCACCTAGATCCAATTCCTGGAGGATGCAACTTAGAATTTAATTTGGAAACTGATCCCAATCTTTATCTAGAATATAACTGGGCTGAAACGCACATTATATTTGCTCCAGCAAATCTGGGATATACGAGGTATGTACAGTTGGCTGTTGTTCTTATGTGAGATACATAGACTTCAGAGCAAGATTGTTGATAAGGCTGTCTGTCAAGATATACTAGCTTTTTCTGGCTAGAAAGCAAGGAAAGTTAATGAAAACCTCTCCCTTTGTGGGGAAGACCCTAGAGCAGTGTTTCTCAACTTTGGCAACTTTAAGATGAGTGGACTTCCAGCTGAGATTGCGTGGCTACTCCTCAGACAAAATCCTCCATATTAAAGGATTTGCCACCATTAAACCAGAAAGAATCATTATTTTCCAGTTGACTTTACCATGATTTGTAGCAGCGACATACAGTTTAATTACACAAGGTGTAGCAGCAACTTACAAGTTCATTACCGAAGATACGAACCTGTGGTCTTCCAAATGTGGCTGAATGACACCGCTCAGCATTTTTTGTGCTTAGATCTGCTAGCTGGAGTTCTGCAGCTGCATTACAACAAAGTTAAAATCTCCCTCAAGCTGAGATCAGCTCGTGAACCTCATGGACATATCCATGTAGGTTTCTTGGCAGTGGTTCAGAAGTGGTTTTCCATTGTCTTTTTCCGTGATGTTTCTTACTGTCTGTCCCACACCACTGGTATTCTCTCATGGTCTCTCATCCAAGTCCTAACCAGGTTTGACTCTGCTGAGCATTTTGAGGTCAAGGAAGGTCAGCCAGTTGCCATCACCTGTTGAAATGCTCAACAGCATCTTGAGGTCCATAGGCTTCATTCTGTGTTTGAAATTATGCTTTTAAATGGCTGGGCAGGGCAGAACAAAGGATTCTAATGTATGGCTCTCAACCTAAACAAATTCTAATTTCCTACTATTATCTAGAGGTGCAAACCCGCCTTCATGTGATTCTGGGATGACTCTGGACTCCAGGTGGCGGCTATACTATGATGTCTATCAGTATTTTCTGCCAGAGAATGATTTATCTGAAGCCACATTTGTGAGTCATATGAGAAAAATGTCTGAGGTTCAGAGTATCCGAGATCATGGCTCTAAAGTAAGTCACACTGTTTTTCATTGAGGATGACTGATGTTTTTGCTACCTGTCATATGACTACTTAAATCCAATAAAGGCCTCTTAGAAACATTGATGGTTTGAGGTTTTTCAGTGGGAATCTTTTTATGAACATAAAAAACCTGTACTGTTTAACTGAAAATCAGTCTAGCTTAATTCTGAGACTGACTCACGAGAGTCTCTAGCTTTTAAAATTTCATTTCATTGGACATGCTTGAAGTTGAATTGATGACCTGTTGTACTCAAAGTAGTTTCCACTTCTTGCTTTTCTATCTGTCTGTCTGTCTGTCCGTCCATCCATCCTGAAAAATCCAATCTTTTTTCCCCAACCCAATGCATTGTTGGAAAGAAATTACACAGAGGGGTTCAGGACTCTGCCTGTCCATCAGGAAGATCACTCTGTGAAAATAGACTGGGACCAAATTAGTTGTGGGGGGAGACACCAGCAAAGAAACATCAAATTTGAAAATGGATTGGACTCATCCAGGGCTGTGGAGAAAAACATTCTAGAAAAAATTGCCCCAGTGCTTCTCCCAGTTGGACAGAACTCCTCCATTTTAATCCTCCCCACTCCTGGCCTGGTTGGTCCTGTCTCCCCTGCTTTTGAACATCTGTAGTGCAATACCATCAGCATATAGGGTCCTCCTATAGTCATTGGTGATAAATGGGTTGGAAAGAATTCCAGGAGACGTGCTCTGCATTGCCTCTGTGTTATTTTAAATTCCATGTGTTTTTATGTGATGTATGATCATTTCTTCATATCGCTCCTAATTGTCTTAACAGCCTTGGAGTTGAAAGGTGGGCTACCATTATTTTTAAACATAATCCAGTGGTTAAAAGGAAATCTTATATACCTCTCTAAACCTGGAATATAGAATAAAGGGGGGGGGGTGTCTGTGAACCATTTTTTCTTCATGTGCCATATACTTTTTATGCCCTCACAGGTTATGACCTTAACCAGCCAAGACAGAACTGCCATGTACTTCTCTTCACTCCCTGGGCAAGGGGTAATCTACAACGTCATTGTGAGGGATCCTAGGTGGAACACTTCAGCTGCATATGTGCCTGTTCACACGTACGCATGTAGTTTCTCTGCCTTGGTGAATAACTGCTACACCTTCAGTAAGTCAACAGGGCGTTCAGAGTGGTCTAGGGGCATCCATGGGTGGTCAAAAAAGTCAAGATGGCAGCCACAACCGTGCAGTGAAAACCCTGCCCTTTTTTTACATGTATAATGATGGATTTTTAAACGGGGGAGGGGCTTCAGTCATGTGTTTGTTGCAGCAGCTTCCTTGATTTTTTTTTTAATCCCCTCCCTGCAAATGTCCCTATGGATTGTTTCAATTTCCTATATGTGCAACACAGGGAGGAAGAGGGCTACTTTTAACTTTTGCATTATTTCCCCAATGTCATCTTGATCCCATTCTTTTTAAGGTGACTTTGGATCATTCCTTTAAGTTACACATTCTAATACACGCTGTCTGGCTTTCTTCGTTCTTTGTTTCTGTGTTGTGTGGCCTCATCCAATGGAGGTGTATTCAGTAAATGAGTTTTAATATTTTTAATAGCAAATCCATAGTTAAACAAACAACGGTGGCTTAGAAGGAAAGATGATCCAGATCTTATTTTTCTGTTGTATGAGATTGGGTGGAAAGGAGGGGGGAGCAGGGTAGAATCAACGCGTGGAAGTGCTTTCAGGGTTTGGAAGTGGGAGCTCGTCTATTGGTGCAATTAATAGAAATGAGCTGTTGACAGACCACAGTTTTGCGAATGATCTGAACGGAAGCTTAGAGGTAATATGTAAACCCAAACAAAGTGCATTGCTACTCTTCTTGGCCTGTTTTACAAAAGGGTATCCCCAATAATTTAACATCCATCTTTATATTTTGAGAATAGAGGCTGAGAGGAAAGGGACCTGGTAGGAGAGGTCAAGAGGAAGTTAAAATCTGTGTTGAATGAGTTTTATTAAACTTTCTTACAATATCAGGAAGACAACCTTGAGGTTAATAACAGCCAGGAATTCTGGAGGATGAATGGGTAATAGAGCTGAATTAGGTATAAGGCATTAGGATATATCTCCAGAGGGGTCTGTAGGATATGTTGAAAAAAGTCATGATGGTAGCTACAATGGTGTAACAGAAGCTCCGCACATAAAAAACAATCAGAGCTTAGATCTCATAATCGCGGCCACCATTCCAACTTTTTGACCGTACCCTGCAGATATCCTGCGAACATCTATGGTTTTTAACAACAGAGTATAATTTATTTCTCCAAGTAGTCTGATAACTGTAGAATAAAGAGCTTAATCTATTCCTCCTACACCCCTCCCCTTATCTGCTCTGGAAGGTCCCCCTCTCAAGCTGATGAGGTGAAGCCGCATTTGTTGATGAGAAAACATGATTATAAACAATATTCTAATTCTGATTCTCTTTTCTTTTTATAGGAAAGTTGTCCTATAAAATATTTTTCACCACGTTGGCTGTTCTCGGCCTGTTTATCTGTTTCCTTGGACACAGATTCTGGAAAACAGGTATTGTTAGGATGTGTGTTTGATTCAGAGGTAGACTATTCCCATCAGGGTTGATCTTGCCCAGTATCGATCCTGTGGGGTTGTCTAATTGATAAGAAAGATAGAATCTGGAGTCTTGCTCAACATTTTGAAAAAATGTGACATGTGCTTCTCATTTTAATCCAGAGAAACATTTCATAACTGTTGTGGAGAGAAAATCCATTTCTAATGGAACAGGTTTAAGAAATGTTGGAACCCCAGTTTCCATCCAGCTTGACCAGGATAGTCAGTCTATCCAATTAGATCAGTGTTTCTCAACCTTGGCAACTTTCAGAGGTGTGGACTTCAACTCCCAGAATTCCCCAGCCAGCAAGGCTGGCTGGGGAATTTTGGGAGCTGAAATCCACACCTCTGAAAGTTGCCAAGATTGAGACACACTGAGTTAGATAGACATAAAGAGACAGAGGGTACCAGTGCTGCTCCTTGTGATTGTGAACCCGTGTGGGCCTTAATATCTGTAGGATGGCGAAGTGTCCATTTTTGACACTTGGAAAAGGGTCTTCTCCTGTCTTGCTCTTAGGCTGTGGTGTGCACTTGCTCAGGATCTGTATTTTGCCCCCAATCTCCCGTACAACTCTGGATGGCTTACAGCTAGGTTCCAATACAGTGTGTCTGTGTGTGTGTAAAAATGTAAAAAAGATATATAAATATAAAAGTCCAGAAGAGCAAAGTAAAATCCGATTACAGTTTTGGGGAAAAGGTGGTAGCAAAGCTGAGAGATGCAACCATTGAAGAGCATCTCTTTTTTAAAAAGCTCTTTTGAAAAGTGAAAGCAAAAGGCTTTTTAAAAGGTTGTAGCCTAACCTTCCTGGTTAGGGAGTTCAACATGTAGCTGTGAGCATGTACTTTTTCTGTAATGAGTTCCTGCCCCTCTAGTTTTGGATCTTAGAGCTTCTATGCCATCCTTATCTTTATGTATTTTGCTGGTTGGCTGAGTTTCTGAAAGTCAAATGGGCCCTTTTTTAAAAATATTCACAATTATATCTTAACATTCCTGGGGAAAAAAGTCTGTTTTAATTTTTTTTTTCTGAATTTTCTCCCCCATCCCCCAAGGTTTATTATTTACTAGCTTTATCTTCACGGCTTTCTTTTTCTTCATAGTCATTACTAAAACATCTGCTCTCAGTTATGATGGTGAGTTGAAATTTTTTATGGACATATTTGAGCCCTGCAAAAGCTATTGGAAGTTCATTGTTGGAACAGAGATACCCTGGACAGTAAGAGGTGGCCAGCTTAAGGATGTAGATAGATCTGATGTAAGTCACATATTCTCAAACCCTGGATCAGTTCCTTACATGAACTGTGTGCAAATAATACTTGATCATTATCTCCTATCTAAAGCTAAAAAAAGAGGACAGGAATCTATATTGTCTGCACTGAATGTCAGAGATGTCATCACCCCGCTGCATGGAAATTTTCTGTCCATTCTCTAATTTGGCTTATTTGTTAGATTTATATTTCCCCTTGCCTCCAGAAGCTTCAAGGTGCTTTCATGGGGAACTTCCTTTATTTTATCCCCACAACAAAATCTCTGTGAGATACGTGGGGTTGAGACAGTCAATAGCCCCAACTCGCCCATTGACCTTCCATGAATGAGGGTGGACTTGAACCAGATTCAGCCCGATTCTGGTGTGACATTTCTCATTCCATTCCTCAAGCAAAGTGCTCCCTACTGATGTGAGAGAACATGGAGAGGCTGGGAAACACACAGAAGGAAGAGTAGATATAAATAATGAAGAGGTAGTATGTTGGTAGTTTAGCTTATAAGCAGCAGCTCAGCCTGGGTGTCAAGAAAGCTGGGAAGAAACATTCCAGATTGTTCAAAGAGACTCTGCCTTAGTGAACTTGCTTGTAGATGAGAGTGGGAAATTCCATTCTCAGTTTCCAAGATGCTGTATTTACTCAAAGACTAGCCCTTAAGATACCTTATGAAGTCCCAGCTTCCCTGCAGTTCTTCACAGATAGTGTCAAATTTGGGGCTCAATTTGCTATCCTCATCAATGGATAATACACTTGCTATGATGAATGGAAAAATGGTGGATGGATGTATAAATGTATACGCTCTTCTTTTCAACATTTAAAGTACGTCTCAGTTCCATTGTTGTTTGGGAAAGGGAGCATCTTTTTCTGTATTAATGAAAAAATTACACATAGCTTTGGAATGGATAACTTCAGCAAAGTGTTGCATCCATGAGGACCGCAGTGTGGTTTCTCATTGTGGTTCTGGTTGTTCAAAGTTACCTAAGTAACTTGGGCCCAGTAAAGCTTTAGGAAGCAGTTCAGTTTTGAAAGGACCAGGATATGTCTGCTTGTATTCACTGCCTTGTAGTGAAATGAGCAAATATTTTAAGGTAAATAGTGAGTAATCTTGCAAAGATGAGGTGTAGTGGAACACTAATTGTTACTGCTCTAATCTTTATATTTCCTCTTGTTCTCCTCCTTCCTCTACCACCTGCTTTTTTCAGTCAGTCTTGGCCTTACAGCAACAGCTGGCATTATTGGAGGTCTCCTCTTGGTAGGATGTTGGTGGCGATTTGGTTTTGTCATCCCATGTATGTTAATTGTAGGACTAGTGCTGGGGTGTTTTGTGGCATCTGCAGTTTTCTTCACTCCATTAGGTAAGTGACAGCAACGCTTCTTGGTCCCTACCGAAATTTGAACATCTAATAAGGACACTGATGAGAAGCAAGTTGCTGAAGCATCCATACAAAGATAATGGCCCATAAATGGAACTGCTACTTTAAAAGAACTTGCAATTAAAAAGTTATATTTATCATTGTAGTAATTATACAATTCTATACAATGTATACAATTATAGAAATGTGTGTGTGTGTTTTTTTAAACAAACTAGTTATAACCTAGAAAAAAATCACACTGGTCTGATGTCTTTTCCATTGGATTTGATGTTTGTACACATATGGTACATTCAAAATAAGATGAAATAACTTATCCTTTCTCATATGATATTATACATAATTTTGTAAACTTGCAAATTTGGTATATTTTATATATCATGTTGAATTCAGATGCTCTTCAGCAAAAGTACCATCAGATTTTCACTTGATGGGGAAAGTATAGCCAGGTCTCCACAGCTGAGTCACTTTTTAAATGCAGGTCAACTGTCCTTGAAGCTAAATTATGAAGTTTGTCACAAGAAAGGGCTCCTTTCTTTAGGGAGGAAACTTCCTAGGTTGGTCTTGATTTCAGAATTTGATAAAGTAGCAGTTTTGAACAGACACTAGAAGCTGTGTTACAAATCTGTGTTTATCGTTCCAGGAGACTACAAGGTTTTTCAAGATGATGCTGTTTTCTGGGTCACCTTCTCTTGTGTTACCTTGATGGTTCCAGTCATTTTTGTTTGGTGCCCCAGAGTTGTAAGTACTTCTTGCAGTTGAACAATTTCAATTTTCCTGGGCTTGGAGATGAATGAGATGCTACAACTGAATTATCTTTAGCAAAATTTGGCCTTGTCTTTTATAGCCTTGCCCATTAACTGCTCATAAAAAGGCCATCATCAAGGAGGGCTTTAGTCAAGAAGTGAGAATGGCTGAGGTTGGGCTATAATTATGTCACCAGTGAAAACAAGACAGATTATCTGAGTAAATCCTGAGAGACCCACCAAATTATCTCCTTTTTCTGGTTGTACAGGCAAACAAATGTGTTTTGCTGAAATAAACCTCCAGTGTGCAAAATTCAGTTTGACTATATTTCATTTCCCTCTAAGCACTTTCTAACCCTTCAGCTGTTTGGTGTTCACCTGAGTACCTAAGTTGAAGGGCCATTGAAAAATACTTTGGAAACCAGAGTAGTTGAAAAGTTGGTTTTTTCCAACTTTGAAGTAGGGCCTTCACACTTGCTGCCCTCCGTTTCTGAACTCCAGAGATTAGATCTGGCCTGGCCCTCCTTAGTTTTCAAAAAGCCACCAAAAAGTGGCCTTTTCAGCATGCCTTTAGGATTTGCTGTATTATCTTGTTCTTCCTTACTTGGAAATGCCTAGGTATGAGTTGTGCTATTATTGTCTAGGTATATGGGATGATATTTTTTATGCATTTGTTTTTATCCAATTGCATTGGGTATGTATGTTACTCAGGGCCTATTATGATTGGATAAACCTAAAAACCCAGTCAGGAAATAAATAAGCTATTGTCATTTGTTTGTTTATTTATTACCTTACAATAAAACAATCCAAATAGATCAAAACCAATTAAAAATACAACCAAAATAAATGCAAAAGATTTTTTAGAAAAGGCGAGAAAAAAAACACACAGAGAGTGCGTTCCAGTCAACCATCATGCACGCTCCACTGTGTCATGGAATCCCCAGGTCAGCTGACAAAACCATGTTTTGAGGGCCTTCTAGAAGGCCAACAGGGTTGGAGCCAGCCTCACCTCAGGGGGAAGGATGTTCCATGGGGGGCAGGGGGGCATGGCAGAAAAGGCTTTCCTCCTAGGTCCTGCCTGATGAAATTCCCTAGCTCAGTGTTGTCCAAACATGGCCACTTTAAGATGAGTGGACTTCAACTCCCAGAATTCCCCAGCCTGGCTGGGGAATTCTGGGAGTTGAAGTCCACTCATCTTAAAGTGGCCAAGTTTGGACAACACTGCCCTAGCTGATGGAACCCATAAAATGCCTCTTCTGCCAGACCTGGTGGGACAGGTAGATGAAATTGGGGAGAGGCGGTCCCTCAAATAACGTGGTCCCATGCCATGTAGGGCTTTAAGGGTCATAACCAGCACCTTCAATTTTGCAAGAAAAGAAAAAGAAAAGTAGAAAAGAAAGAAAAAAAATGGACACCAATCTTAAAGCCATTCATGTTCTGATCTTTCTCTCAGCTCAACATCTTGATGTGTGGCATAGTCGGCTCCTACACCGTAGTGTTGGCTACAGCATGTTACATCTACACCAGCCTCTCTTACATTGGCATAGATCTGCTCCAAAGGATTCTAAATGAAAACTTCAGAAGAGCTTACACCACTGTGCCATTTCAACCTAACGGTAAGTTTTGAGATGGGTGAAGGGAAAGTTGGGTGCTTGATGGATTAGGCTTACCCATGAGAGCATCTGGAGCAAGTCCATGTCATCTCTTTCTCTAAAAACATTTTCAAGACTGTGGCAAACCAGTGCAATTGAGGGACAATGATGGATGCAGTGCAAATTCAACCTGTATTGAATGTTCCAAGGAAGGCTGAATGAGTTGGCTGCCTCCAAGCTTCTGGATTTTCTCTGGAGTAGAAGACAAGGAAGGCAGACTAGAAAACCATCTTTCCTCTTCAGACAAAATATAGAAGCATGTATGGAGTTGAAGTACTCTTTTGGGTACTTCCTAGCTGGCGTTAATGTGATAGGGAACAAGGGTAACAAGGTTGAGTGTCTTGGAAGAATGCAAGTGTCTTGGATTTCAAAATGAAAAGAAAATGTAAATGAAAAGTGAAGTGGCTTAAACAAATAGAGCTTTGGACTCGTGAAAAGCGGGGAGGTGAAAGTTTTGTAACTCTAAGCTGTGTGGCTTCATCTTACAGATATTATCCTCTTGGCTGTTTGGACTATGCTAGCAATTGGAGGAATCACAGTTCAGTTGCGCCGAGAAAAGCATGAGGCACCTTTCCCACCACATCCGTATCGGATATGGAAGCGTGAGAGAGAGCGCAGAGTAACCAACATCCTGGATCCTAGTCATCATGTTCCTCCCCTGAGAGAGAGGATCCATAGTAAGCTGTCCCGGATCAAGGACATCTTTCAGAAAGAACAGACTGCAGGTGAAAGAACACCGCTACTGTTATGAACTGATTCACAGATGGAAAGACTTAAGAAATATGGATCCATACCTCTGGGGGCCATGTAAGCCAAGGACTTTCTCTGTTGTCTTTTCCACCTCAACAGAACTGGAGACCAATCCACAGTGATCTAAGACAAATCTACTCTTGATTACTACTATTTCAAGTGCTGTGGCACCCAGGAATTTTTTGTCTGTAATTTTAATCTTTGATAGATTAATGTGTAAAGTTATTGGGGCAGGAAGAGTAGAATAGAAAGGTAGCTTAATAAATGAAATGTGCAACTTTAGAACTTCAAATCCCTGAGATAGAAAATGGTAATTTCAGATTCGTGCACCATTCTTATCTTCACAGTCCAAAAAGGTTTAGCTTCTGAATGGGATATGCAAAGTGTTGCGGGGGGGGGGGGACTCATTGTGGCTTTTGTACTTTTAAGCATTGAAATAACTTGGATGATCAATGCTAGTAAATAGCAAGTTTAATTTGTCAAGCTGCACTAAAAATTGAATTTTCCTGGATTGTGTTCACTAGCTGTGTGTGACAAGCAAAACATTTTGACTGAGATATTGGGGTGGGTGGGGGGGTTTTCTCAAATCCTGTAGCAAAACTCCCCACTTTTAAAAAATAGGCTAGAAAAATGAATGAAAATGGTTTTTCTCTTAAGAATAACCCTGTAATATATCTAATGAGTTTTAACAGTAGCCCGCTTTTCAGATTGGGCTGCTGTCTCTGCAGAATTGTCACTAAAATGTTTTTGCTCTATTTTTTTAATAAGATAAAAAAATAATATTGAAGCATTTTTGGTACTCTATTTGAGAAAATGTAACAAAAGTCTATGAAGTCAGTTTATTTCTTAGCCTAACAGGAAGGCATCAGGGAACACTTGGCTAACCTGTTCAAAGGGCCAGAGTATCTTAAACCATGATTTTCTTGTCTATCACTCATTGTCTCATCTTCTGTGAATGTTTTATATTCAGCCTTAAGGAACTCGGTCCTTTCTAAATTGAGCATACTATGTAGGTTGGTTGTACAAATCCAAAACCAGAGTTTCTGATTATTGCACCCCTACTATTCTGAACAGCTATTCCTATTCAGAGATCATTTCTGCAATTTCAGGGAACCAAGAAGTGATGCGGGGAGACTCCTGCTCAATTTCAAATTGTTGTGGAGGAAAAAAAAACATGTAGATGATGTTATATTCTCAGAGCCTGCTTAATCATGGAAGTGTGTTGAGAAGTCCCTGGTTTCATTGGGATTTTGTGATGTTTCTGTACTGTGAAACTAAGTTCCTAAATCTTCTGTAGGTATGTTGCTAAACAAACTTCCCCAGGTAAAATTTTCCTTCTTTATCCCAGTTGTCAAAGCTATTCCTATAGGCTGATTCAGTGTAGGAGACCCAGCCTTACAAATCTGGCAGTAGCCTTTACAGAGTTTTTCCCCCTAGTGCATACACGCAGAGTTTACGAGATGATGAAACTATTTTCTCATCTCCCTTTTCTGTTTAAAAACAGTTTGTTGTGTTGATCCCTTCTTGGACTGTGGACTCATGGTGAAACTTAGGAACTGGGATTGGAAGATACATTGGCTTAAATTGATTGAATAGCACAGATTGCAATGATTTTTCCATCCAGCCGTTTGTTTCTCAGGTGAGAAAATAGTGCCTAACCTAAACCAGCCAGACCATTACAAAGTTGTATCTTCTGTTCAAGAAATACGTGCTGTACCTTTTACGTTCTTGGTGCAGAAAAGCAGCGATCCCTTGCTCTGCTAGCTCACCCTTCCTTTCCACATATGCTGCAGATAGGAGGCCGCAACAGATCATGCTGTAGCTGCATTGCACATATAGGTATTCCTGGAAAATGTAAAGGTACAGACTGGATATCTAGGTTGTGTCTTCCACTGCTTTATGGTCTGAAACAGTTAAGCAAATGGCAATGTTCGTTGGAACTTTTTGAAGCTTTAGAAGCCATTCTTGCATCTGACCTTCAAAACAGTAAACCTGAAATAGTTTTACATACAGGAAAGCTGACAGTTGGGTTACAGGGCAGTAGATTTGATGAAGAAAGATGGATACGTCCATAGTTCTTAGCAGCTATTCAGAGGTCAGTTTCATTTTAATGTTGAAAAGTGAAGAAATTAACACACCTCTAGTAGTTTCATATTAATGGCTATTTTTTAGTGCAGAGATGAATTGCCATGTCTGATGGACCCAGTCAATACTCAGGTATCAAACAATTAGCTATAATTTTTTTAGTAAGTGCTATAATTGACAATGCAAAAAACAAAACACCCTATCCTTTTTTATAATAAAGATAAGCTTGAAATGGAAGTGACAGTTGACTGAATTTTCTTACACTATAGTTATCTTAGCGTTTCCCCTTTATCTAAAGACACTTAATGTTTTTCAGTCCAGAGGAAAGAGCAGTGTTCAAAACCACCCTTACATTCCAAAGGAGCTACACAGAGATAAAGTGATTGTTTGACTTATTTGGGTTTCATCTGGGAACCACCTATGTAGTAGGATCAAAGATATAAATGGGCTCTAACTGGCATGAGGTCTTTAATTTGCCTAACTACTGTGTGTGCTCCTCTTTCCACTTCATTCACTAAGCAGTGCTGTGCTAAACAGCTTTGATGGCACAAATGAGCAGATACTCATCTGGCCTGGCTTCCAAAGAGCAAGACTTCAGCAGAGCCTTGCCATCTCCCCCTGCCAAGCTTCCAGGAACCTGCTCCTTTCTACAACTAGTAGTGGTACTTAAATGTTACACCAAACCAGCAAGGGTACTAGTGCATTTCCTGATTGCCGAACAAAACACCACTGGAGATTCAGGGTTAAATGTTGCACTGTATACTAAGGAAAGGGCGATGCCAAGACAGGCTTGCCAGCTTGCTCAACCATGGATCACAAAGTCTTCTATTGCAAGGCCTTCTGTCATCAAGTGACTGTGAAGTACTTACACCACTCGTCATTTTTAAAATGTTTGTGGCTGAAATGGGGGAGGGGGCTCTGTGGGGCAGCAAAACTATGATTAAGGGTTTTATGTATTGTTTAAGATGTCCACTCCTTAGACTTAAGAGAGGGGAGGTGCTGGTTGAATGGAAGCAAAAGTTGAAAATCCACCATAATCGTATAATTTCTTATCTTTGGAAAAGGGCAACCGTACATTTTCATGAGAATAATTTCCTGTGCTGCCACTGAACTGTTCTCTAGTTTGTGTATCACTAGCAGCATTAAGTATTTGCACACAAAAAGGTATCTGTGAATGCTGTGAGAGATTACTGGTATATTACAATTAATTGTGAATGACTTTGTTTGAAAAGCAGTATGTAATTATGTGTGAAGAAATCTTCTGATAGTTGCTTTGTGGACTTTTGTTATGCAAACGTTTTTTCTACCTATGCTTAGATTGAAAAATCCAACTGTAATTGGCTTTCTTTGATTTGTCCTTTTATCTTTCAACTGTTCCTAACAGCTCATATTTATGTCTTGCGGTCCAACCCAACAGAAAAAGCTAATTCTTAAATCAGTAAGATAAATATTACGCTCAGCATGAAAATGACTGAATTTGATAAGCTATTATTACATATTTTGTGGTTTCTCTTCAGTAACAGCTATCAGAGAAGGGATTTCATTTCTCCAACTTGAACTGTTGAAACATCTGCCCAACCCAGCTTACTGGTAAAAATAAGTTTACTGTACAGAATGCATTCTCACCAATAAGGTCATTTCAAGCATTTGCATTACAAAAATGAGATAGAAAATTGTCATGCCACACATAAGGAAAGTAATTGCTAGGTAAGGTTCGAACTAGACAATCACAATAAGTTACACATACAAGTTATTTTTCAAGCATGCTTCCATAAATAATTATTGGTGAGTTAATGACATCTATTTCACAAACTTGAAGGTTTCCACATTTACATGGCAAGGTTTTGAGGAAGACTGCATTTTGACAGTGCTGTATCAACTGCACAACAGATAGTTTTTACTTTACACTCCAAATATCAAGAAAATAATTTTTTGTTAACTCCTATTTACAAAAATATTTTAGAATTTACAAAGGGGGATACACATCTGAGAAATTCTTGCCCAGGGAAGGAAAACATGTTATACAAATTCTTGTGCTCAGCCTAATATATCTTTTGTCTACAGTTTGCTTTGTAAAGTTCATCTTTCTAAGCAAAAATTATGAATAAATTCCTTTTTACTGAGGTATATGATGAATTGGATACAGAGCTAAACATCTGAATATTGAAATTAGCAACATATTTTGAGCAGCTTTTTTTGAAAAAAATTGGTATTAGTATAAATAAGCTGTGGAAAGTGTTTTAAGTTTGGAATGCCAGGTATTCAAATTGTCTAGAATGTATGTCTAAAGTTCAGATAAAGATATTTGTTGGCTAAATATGCACTATACTGTTTGAATGAACTACTATGCTAAAAACATCTACCAATAAAAGCATAATAGTAGGCCATATTTTAAAATTAGAATTAAATAATGGTGGAATATAACTCTGATTCTCCCCAGCAAGCATAATCAAATCAGTGGTAAACTCTTAAGAGCTGTAACAAAACCTGTAGGAACAACTTGGGAAAAACATTCTAAATAACACATGCAAATTTAATCCTAAACTGTACTACCAACAAGTGTTATTCCAAGCATATTCTAGAATTTAACCCCCCCCCTTCCATTTTTAATTTTATGTACATTCCTGGAATAAGTAGGCCAATGGAAATAATTTAAGCTTAACTTATTAGGCTTAATTGTAACTAAAAGGTCTATAAATGACTAATGGAAGCATACCTTTTCAGCTGGGCTCCCTGAAGGCTAGAATCTTTTCTTACAAAAATGCATCTGACCATTTTCAAAACAGTTTAGCTTATCAGGACAAATTTACCAGTTCTTCCATGCGGTTATGTCAGAACCACCTCTCATTTGCAGATAGCTGGCCCTGACATACGAAAACAGAGGCTCCTAGTATGTTTTTGAAAAATTACTCATTACAATCTGAGGTTAAGATTTACTTTTAAGATACTTATATTCAGCCTTAATTCCCAAGAATCCTACGCGTATGGAAAGCAAATTATTTATCCTGTTTCTTCTTTCAGCTGGCAGATGCTCAACTCCTTTGTACACCATTCTGGAAAATGTTTCATTGGCTAGGATATAAAAGGGAGAAGGGCATGAAACCCATCGTGTGCATGGAACACTGCTGAACCTCAATGTTTTAGGTATCAACATGAAGCATTTTACATTATGTAAGTGGATTAACTTTTATCTCCAAAAATATTCTAAAAAACTCTCAAGCATTTTATAAGTGTTTTTTAATTCACAGGGTATCTCACAAGAAAACACATATGACCCTAAAGTTATTTACATACAAGTTCATGAGTATCTTGATTTACTGAAAGTTAAAAAGGTCTTGCCTGTTTATGCTAACTGAAAACATGATGTGGAATCTGTTAATTTTATAGGGACCTAAACAGATTTTTTGTAATTTTACTACAGTAGCTCTCATCAGTTACTGGTTGTAAAAGAATAAATTTCAGAAGCATACTCAAGTGTGCAAAATTTCCCTCAACTGTTATTGCTTACCAACTGATTTTTAACATCTTTTGTTAGTTCTGTAAGTTCTAAGAGCTAAAAATACTAATACTCACTGACAACAAATACCAGCAAATTTCTCACCAGCCCCGTCATCTTCCCAGATGAAGTTATCTTTTTAAAAAGGTGCTGTTATTTAATGTTCTTGTGGGATTAATTCTATTTAAAAATGAAGTTCCTGTCCATATGAAAGAGAGTTTCAAGTGTTACCCTAGTAATGCTGTACAACTTAACTCTTGTAAAAACAACCCTCTCTAATTTAGGATAGCAATGGATTAAGAACATCAGCAATATAGTGAGCATGCCTTGAAGCAGATCCATTACTATATATGACTGTGCTTTGAATGACTTGATATTTTCCTCCACCAATCGCTGAGTATTATGTATTATATGTGGTGTAAAACTCAATTGGATTTAGGATATATTAATTTCTCAATGCCCATTAGGAAACCGCTGCTTTGATAAGGGAGGCCTGATACTTTTTGTTATGACAGACCATCTTCGTAAGATCTTCAGTTTTTTCTCAGACTCAAATCACTGTTTGTTACTAGTGCTGACAGAGATGTACTTTCTGATGCATCTTCTTTGAGATTCAGGAACGATTCTCTGGTTATCTGCAGTATTTCTCTCAGTCCTTTGTTTTCCTGCTGTAAGCAACGAAACAATGCTTTTAAAATGACATGGCAAAGAATAAAACAAATGATTAAAGGAAAGTTGCTTCAAACATCTAAAAAGAAATCTATAAATCAGAGAAAATGATGTCTTACTATTCTCTCCAGAGACCTTCTACCTTTGCCCATCACTACAGAGACAGAGATTCTTTGTCTTTCAATATACCATAGCCAAATGCATCATTCAATAGAAAGGAATCCAATACACTACACAGCTAAAAATGTTTCAGCCACTCATACGGTTGGTGACGACTTAAACCAGTCTTGTAAATAACCAATTGTCAGTTCAAAATTAATCCTCAGATGTAAAACTTGTGAAAAATAAATAAAAACATCTGAGCACATATAAAATTTTAATCACCCCCCGCCCCAGCTTATATCTGAATAGCATTTTAGTATAAGCAGTTAATACTGCAACACTTTCAAGAAGAGAAACCATTGCTGAAAGACAGTGTCACAGATTATTGGGCAAAAATGAGTTAAATACATTATTTGATATTTTTTCAGTCACCAAGACATTTCAAAAATAATGGGAAATCATCCTTTGCTGCTATGTGTGGGTGATCCACTCCCAACTCAACTTCACGAACAGCTGTGACAAGGAACCATGGAACAGTTACTTCTACATTTAAAACTATAATGAGTCCCTTTGCATCTGAGCCCAGATAACAGAGTTCATTGGATCTGGAGATGGAATTTGATTCCAACTCATTCTAAGAAATCATTACAGTTGTTTTTTTAAAAAGAAGCTACCAAAGTATGTTTAGGATGTAATGGAGAACTATGGCTAATTTTCTAATGGAAGCTTCAGTTCTCCTTGTAACTGGATGAAGACATGCCCATTAACCTATTTCCCAGAATATTAATATTAGCAGTAAACAACTACCTTATGTATTGGCTAACACAGCTATCAAAAGCGTAGAAAGGTATATAAAGATGGGTAGGTCCTTTTGATATGATACTGCATATTACTATCACTTTTAAAGGTTTAAGTAGCATTTTTGATGGTATTTGTCTAATCTCAGTAACATTCCACCACAGATATTTATCATCTGTTTCAATTCTGATTTCCATCAATAAGCCAGTGGCAGGATCAATTATGAGTAAAAATGTTTTGTTCATCATAGTATGCATGTGTATAATATCACACCTGTAAGCAAATATAAATACCCCGAATACCAAATGTGCACAATTCACACATAAACCTTCTTGGCCAAGTAAAGCACAGCTAGTAGAAGAGATGAATACATTTCAACCAGTTATAGTTGGATCAAGCATAATTAAATTATAATGAACTGGACAATGTCCCTGTAAGTTGTTAGTTTCCAGGCTGGGTTCAACAGATCTTGTGCTAATGGCCTTTTTAGTGTCTGAAATGTGGATTTCTGGAAACATTCTTGGGAAGCTTCTGTGTGGCTGCTGCAGCTTAATATGAATATGCTGGGCAACCTCACGGTACTTAATCTTTCAGCTTAATGGGTCTCATGGTTTCCTAAACTGCTCTATCAAATTCTTAACCCTAGTTGGGTACATTGGAAATATAAAAAATTATGGATTAATTACCAGTTATACTGGCAAAACACTATGTAGAAAATAGAACCGAATATTATCAAATAATCAGTTGCCAATCAGCTATTAACTATGAAAGAAGAGTTAGGTATTTGCAACAGAGAAATATAGCAAAAATGCTTTATATTGTCTATAGGTAGGCCAGGTCAGGAAACAGACACTGCAAGGATTAGAGGAACGTTTTATTGTTGAAGGGTATAATAACAGAATCTTGAAAGCCTGCCAATTTCAAGGTGACGTTGTTTCTCTTTCCTTAATGGTTCCTGCATTCTTTCATCAAGGTTCTCTCTACATTCTTCCACAATCACATGCCTTGGGGTAGTGTTGACATCCCACACCTTGAAGAGTACCCAAGTACCGGTGTACTGATGCACCCAAACTGAGCATCTTTCACTAGAGTTACTCATTAGAAGCCATGAGGACACAAGCTTTTTCTCAGGAAGGTTTCAGTCTTTGAAGTATATGGAAAAGTACTAGAATTAAGACTCTGAAGAAGACATACTTTTATTTGATTTGAAAGTATGCCCTCTCTTGTTCTCACCATAAGGGACGGTGAAAACAAGAGAATTTTGTGAACTGAATGAGGCGGTGGAAAAGTGTTAGGAGATACTGTGCACAATCATTGTCCTTCTTCAGTTCCTCTGGAATTCAAACCTAGTCTTGACAGAAACTGAACAGAAGTTATAAAGAAGACCATTTCTTCTGCCCACTCTGAGCAAAAAAAAAAAAATTGAGTCTGAAGAAACGTTCAATTAAGGCAGGATTTAAAAAAAAAACCTTAAAAAAAATAGAAAGCTGCTGTCCAATACACATTGGAAAGTAATTCAGCTATGTTTATGATTAATTTATAAAACAACACTTCCAGATTACCCAGTACAATTTATCTTCAGCTAGATGATGTCATTTAAAATATGTTCAAATTTTAGCCTTACATATTAACAATTAGTACTTTAACATTCTTATCTTATTTATTCTTTGAATTCACCCATTTAAAACAGGTTAAAAACAATGTATTCATTTGCCCATAGAGTTTAAAACCTACCTCAAGCTGAAAAATGCGTTCTTGTTCTTTGCAACCCTGCTGCTCATCAATTTCAATGGCTTTTCGCATTACTGCTGCCATTTCTGTGATTTGGTCCACATGCACTTGTAGTTCCTAAATCAAGAGCAAAGTAACATTAACAAACAGTAATACTTTAGTTTTAAAATACTTCCTGAGTGTTAAACATATAACCAATCAATAAGCAAAAACTAGTTTCAATTTTGGTGATTTAAGTCCACAATAAGAAGAGCTGCTTAATAGTTTTCAAGTCATTACATTACTTCTTGGAATTCTAATGTTAGTTATGGTGACAGACCAAAATTCTCTATAAAATATCCAGCCGCAAAATATATAATAAAGCTAAAATATTAAAAGAGAAAATGCACAGCTAATTGCATTTCTTACAGCAGTGTTTCCCAATATGGCCAACTTTGAGATGTGTGGATTTCAGTTCCCAGAATTCTTAGCAATGGCCATGCTGGCTGGGGAATTCTGGGAGCTGATGTCCATACATCTGAAGGTTTTACAGAAATCATGGTTGAATAACATTTTGTTGCTGTGAGCCACCCAGAGGTGAGATGAGCAGCTATATAAATCAAATCAAATCAATAAACATTTTGCTACCCTTTTTGAGATTTCTAAGCATTTATTGGCTAATAGGAAAACCACATCCATTTCTATATAATAGCTAGAGTGATCTACCAGGAGGGATGATGTTACTTCAGAGTGCCATGTATGGTACAATGAACAGCTCCACAAAGCATATGATATTGATTCAACTACAGCCTCGCAAAGGGCCAGATTTGATTTTGGAAGGCAATTATTTCTTGCAGTTACATTTTTAAAAATTTCAATATTAACTATTCCATTATAAACTATTAACTAACAATATTAGTTATATGCATTATCTACCCCCCCAAATATGTAAACATATCTTCCTGACCTCCATAATTACAGAGTTTCATAACATTCTTATGTACAATGCTTTGATGTCATCCATAATATGCATATGCACCTACTTGAAGGAATTATATTCTGCTTTGGGGTAATTAATTCACTCCTCAAAAAAGATTGGAAGATACTTTTAAAGCAAACATTCAAAAAGCATCTGGAAGCTTTGGATAACTTGAGTAAATAACTATTCAGGTTTATAGTAACTTCTTGGAATATCAGCATTCTTTGCGTACCGAGGTTATTTTTAATACTTTTGTAAGAACTAAATTTACTTTTGGATGGAAAAGCTAGGGCACTGCAGAGATAAAGATGTTGGATTACATTCAGAAACTCAGGATGAAGTTCCCACCTAACCATGGAACTCCCTGAGTGATTTTGGGTAAAACAGAAAATGGTGTTAGGTTAGACAAGTAAATTATCCCCTTCCCAAACAGATTTTCCCAGGGGAATAAACTATTAGTTCTGTCGTAAAACATTTAGACGCAAAGGAATGTTATTCAGACACAAGGGGATAATATAATGCGGTGGGAAACAAAGAGACCAGATAACACATAGAGAAGAATAACATCTTGACATATTCTTAGATCACTTTGTTCAACTCAAGAAAGCCATTGTATTTGCTCTATTGCCTTACTATCTTGACTACATTAATGCACACATGCTATAATCCAATCAATTAAATGTTACACTGATTAAATGTATATTGTAGTTTACATAACTCAATATAGAGAGTTGCATTTCTTCACATTAGGCTTGTTCCTTTGCCTCTGTTACTGTAATGAACTTTGTGCTTCGCTGGAATTGTGTACTGGTCTCTAGTTCTAAACTGACTCCTAAAAATTCTTTTACCTTTCAGACTTTTTTTTTTTTTTTTTTTGCAGGGGCAGGGGAGAAATCCCATGTGCGCTGGTTTGAATTTCCAGAAGGAATGAAAAGATTATGATAAATAATAATAGAAGAATGTGAGTATCTTTAGGAAGCAAACGTAGCTTTCCAAATTGCAATGGAATTTGCGATAAATTTAACCCCTTCTGAAAATGTTTCTGCCTTTCCCTTTTGATTTTTAATAAAAGGTGCAATATTTATTTGAATACATGCTGCTTCAATTCAGCAGGACTCTGAACAGCAATCAAGAAACCAAACTGTTTTCACCAAACCTTTAATATTCAACTAAGCAAGAGATTATTTCTTTCACTAAAAGAAATGGAAAGTTTGGGCAGTTAAATTGAAGCAATAAATAGGAACTCACTTGGGTTCCTTCCTTGGATGTCTTTAGCTCATTGTAATGATATCAAATGACAGAAACACAATTCTAGAACCCAGGCTGGGAATAAGAGATAGCAAAGAAAAAAAAATTAAGTTAACAATTAAGTATCTCTTCTCCTATACCTCATTCTATGCAAATCTTCCTTCTCTCATTGCTGTTTTGCAGGTCATGTGTTGTTTATTACCAACTTAAGGTAGCAAATAAAATCTGAAGTATCCAAAATAAAGCATAGTATTAGAAGACATTTACAAAAATATTAAAGGCATACTACCTTGGAGTGCTGCTCCTTTAACTTCATTATTATACCTGGATCATCTTTTTTGCTGGCCATGAGCAATCTGAACATCTGCTCTCTATATTTGCTCATTATTAGCTCCAAGGCACACTGATGTTCTTCAAGAGATGTACGGAGTTCTGTCAAAATACATAACAAATTTAATGTACACGAGTAATACTACGTAACTACAAAAATAGAATCAAGTAGACTCACGAAGGAAGAATTTCTGTCTATGCAGATAATTCAAATACTGTGAGATATCCGAAATTTCCAGTCTTTTCCTTTACATGGATTACTACTACATCATCAAACACTCTTATATGTCATTTGCAACATAGTCTATGGCTGATGGAAGTAAAAAGGGTCACGGAAAGTGTAGCTATTTCTAACAATTAGAACAGTGTTTGTTCACAATAACATCTGCAGAAATGCTATTTAAATTTATAAAATGCTATGTTACAAAAATATTTGTAAAGTAAATTACACTGCAACTACTAATGCAATGTCGAGGTGTTCAGTATTCAGATCTAAGTCCTAAGTACTCAGGCAAAGATGCTTGCTATTTCTGTAATGCCTCCTGAACTCAAAATGAGAATTTTCTTGATCCTGTGAAGCTACTGGGTGGGCTCAGGAAAAGCGTCAACAGCAACAATAATACTTCACCTGCTTTGGCTCCAAATGCTGCATGCTTCCAATGCCACATCAAGCATGATACATTAAAATGTATACTGAATTAATTATTACATTATCTCTCCCCTCCCAACACACACACACACCATGGGCCACTAAAGCACCTGATGCTTCAGATATTTTACTGGCTTATGTACACATCAGAGAAGGGAAGATGTAATAAGTGCTTGGCTATGCTAATAAAGCATGCTGAATTTTAATAAGAAACCTTGGGACTACTTTAATAGTAAAATAGTAATAGTAAAAAGTACTGTTCTTAAACTGAATGCTTATTCACCTTTATTTTCTTGTTGCAGTTCTCTGATCTGTCTATTTTCCTGCTGGATACCTAAGACCAGGGAAGAGCGAGGCCTATGTCTTGCTACTTCATTAAGTTCTTGAATTTCTTCCTGGTACTGAAAGTAAATAAGACATTTTATAAAAAAGAGAGAAAAGCGAGACATTATTAGATATCTGGTATTAAAAGCAAAGCTGAATATCAATATCAAAACCAGACATTTTGATACAGTAATAATTAGTACTATGAACCCATAAAAACTTTGCCTTTATATTTCTCAAATGTGAATTTAAAAACTGAACACTTTGAACTAAACCATGAAAAACAGACTATTTTAAAATTTTCATTTAAATAAGATTCTATTTCAATAAAATTGAACTTATTAAAATGTCTGCTGTATGAGGTTGCCTGTAAAACCGCAAAAGTGCAACATTAACACACTGCAATAAGCCATATTGTCATTTACTTGGTTTTGACTTATCACATTACATTGTATTTAATAAACCATGATTAGGCAAAGCAAGATTAGCAAAATGTGTAAACCTGGTCATTTTCTGCATGATGCAGTTGCATTAACTATTCAGGAGTGCAACAATCCAAACTCTCAAGATGGTACAAGCAGATAATACAAACAAACTGAGAATGTTAACTGAATCATTATTTTATGTATCAAGCATTAATTGTATCAGATTTATGATAGTAAATAAATGAACTGAATTAAGTATCTTATTAGTGCAAATGAATATACCCTCCCAAATTTGTATGCTTGCTGTAAATATTAAAAATGTTGCAGTATTTTAAAAAAGATCAAATTTACCACTGCACAAGTAAATATTGTAATATTGCATGAAAATACAATGCAAAAGAAGCAGTCGATGATTTAACATTTAAAGAGAGAAATAAATTAAATATACCCAAACACAGCAAATATGGTATAGAGTACTCTCAAAAGTGTGAATTCTGGAAATTAAATAATAAAATAAATTTAAAAAGTGCAGAACTGAATGTTTTGCACTTTTAGTCTCTGCAAATTTCAAAATACCGTAATGAAGCAGTCAGTTTCTGAATAACAATTATTAAGAAAGAACAGTAACCTGTTTCATTGCTTCCACTCGTTTGTTGAGATCTGTAGTTTGTTCAATGAGAGCTTCCGCTGCACTGTCATGCTCTCTTAGTCGCTCCACTAATGCTTTTGCATCAGCTAGGGCCTTCTCAATTGTGCAACTCATTTCTAAAAATTAAAATAAGGTAATGTTACATAATACCAGCTACAGTTCCACTTAGTTTGTCAGAAACAGCATAAGTTGGCTGGCATCCTGAACATGCAGACTGATTTAAGTATGAAAATATGTAAGTCCTCTTCCTTTTGAAAATGTCACCGAGGGTTAATTTGATCCTTTATTATTCTACATCAAGTATCCCAATGCAATACAGAAGCAAGATTAAGTGACTTCAAGTTAAGTATGCACAGGATTGGCTTAATTTATATCACTTGTAAATCACACCTTGGAAGTGCTACTGCCCTGCTTCCAAGCTGGGATGTCTTATATTTTGATTACGGTATGAACTGTCATCCTGCATATTCTGAAACTTATCATATTTGAAGACCTCTTAATTTTTGAAACAACAACTTATATGTATGTAAGGCCCCCTTGTGACCCTGATACATTGAATGAGGCATCTGCATTGACAGAGTACAAAGCAGTAACAATATAAAGAGCCTTTTGCACCCTCAAGGTATTTGATGTATAATGCTAATAATCTCCAGCCAGCATAAGAACTAGGGGAAACTTCATTTCAATAAATTCTAGTTTCACAGAAGGCATGCATAGCTTGTAGTCATTCTACCCTTGCTAAATGCTGACAGTGGAAAAATATGCAAGAAATTCAGGTCACCCCTTCCTGTTGAAAGGTATTATTTGTCACAAAGCAACTGTGGGAACAAGAATATACTCTACAAATTACCCTATTTAATACTTCCTCTCTGACACATTTGTTATATGGTTTTCACAACATAAAGGACATCACAAATGAGTCTTTAAATAAAGCTCTTGAATTTAAACATAATGTAACTCTTTTTGTAAAGTTTTGTTTTTAGATGTGTATTGATTTTGGGGGTTACTTCATTTAGAAATTGATTGTAACTAATATTAACACTTTTCACTGATCATTGATCACTTTCCCACTAAATTAGGGAAACCTAAAATCAAATCTATTTGGTGGCCTTTACCTGTCAGTATTACTCAGCATACTTTACAGTATTTGTGAATCAGGTGAGACAGAGAATCAACCAAACTGTCCTGACCCCCATAGAGAAATCAAAACCATTACTGATTGCATTCAAATTAAAATGGGAAGCTGAGAAGCTGACACTAAGGCACTAATCTACAATACATACACAAAGTGTAGGCTATATTATATCAGTAATTGCAGATTTCAAATGATTTTGACTAAGAATCAGGGACAACACTAAGCAACAAAGAGAAATCAAAGCCATTACTGATTGCATTCAAATTAAAATGGGAAGCTGAGAAGCTGACACTAAGGCACTAATCTACAATACATACACAAAGTGTAGGCTATATTATATCAGTAATTGCAGATTTCAAATGATTTTGACTAAGAATCAGGGACAACACACCTACAAAGGTCTATCATTACCAATTTCCTATTTGTGGAAAGCAGAATACTGAAATAAATCATTCTTCCAATCAAGTATTTTAAAGCTTGAAGTTGACCAGTGGCATGCTTTAAGGCCCTCCAGCCGCCACCTCTGGAATACTAATGAATCTGCAACACCAGAAAACCACGTGTCACACACCTACAATTTCAGCATTCACTGAAATGTTTAGACTCTGAGCTGCCAGAGAAGCAAGAAGTTCAACTGATGTTGATCTGGAGTGGTGTTAGTCACTAACTCTCAGACCAGCCTGCTTCATAGAGTTGTTGTAACCCAGCGTTTCTCAACCTTGGCGGCTTGAAGGTGTGTGGACTTCAGCTCTCAGAATTCCCCAGCCAGCCATGCTGGCTGGGGAATTCTGGGAGCTGAAGTCCACACACCTTCAAGCCGCCAAGGTTGAGAAACACTGTTTAACCGATTAGAAATAGGAGGGAGCCCTAGGTACACCACCCTGAGCTCAAGGAGGTGTATAAATCAAATGAATAAATATCCTCATAGGCTAAAATAGGACGTGTGGATTCAGGGAAGCAGGCGGTGCGACGCAAGTGTGTGGCAAGAGCGCAGGGGGTCGAGCTTCCCGCATGCCGCCTTCGTGACTCCCGCGGCCCACCTCCTGCGGTGCCCGGGTTTGCTCTCTCAGACCCGTGCAGGAGCTTGGCCGGGACGGAGGGGCTCCCCCAGGCAGGGCCGTCCCACTCCAGGATCCCGAGCAGCGAGGCGCCTGCGGACATGGTTCGCCTTCCCGCGCGCGGAGGAGGAGGAGCGAACCCGACCCGGGGCTCAGGAGCCGTTTAACGGCCCTCCGAACCGTCGCCCCCGCGCGCCCCAGCGCCCCCACCGCGCCAGCCAATCAGAGCGCAGCGATGCCTCTCCCTCCCCCCTCCCGCCCGCATCCACCTCAAAGACGCACGCACGCCCGCGCGCGCGCGCACTCACCGATGGTTCCGATTCATTCCTCCCCCGGCAGGGCGCAGCGCAAGCGGGGATGTGGAGGGACGCCGGCGACCCCGCTTCGCCGTCCGCCTACCGCGTCGCACCCTTACACAGCGGCAGCTCGAAGGACAAGAGAAAGCGGCACCGGGTGGCCGGGCGACCCCATGGAGCAGCGGTGAGGTAGGTACGCGCAAGAGCGCCGCTAAGAAGCCGCTCGCCGCTGCTGGAGAGACGATGCAGGCGAAGCGGGCTATCGCGAGATTTGGCATCTTCTCCCCCGACCTACGCTGTGAAGTATCGCGAGGCGAGTTTTCTATCGCCGCTCCCTCCGGGAGGAAAGGCAGAACCCTTTGCGTCTAAGTATCGCGAGATTTCCTAGTCCACTTTAGCGTCTCGAAGGGAGGCGGGGAATTCCCCAGCCAATGCGGTTTTCCACCCAAAGTATCGCGAGATGTCAGTTTCTCCCCGCCCCCAGTGATTTGCCCGAGAGCGGAAGAGGCGTAGAGCCTCGCCTGCGGGTTGAGCAGGGGCGTCCTTCTCCATTGGAGTGGAAGAGAGGCTTTCTGAAATTCAGAGTGGCTGCTCTGAAGCAACATACGGTGTGTGCGCGTGTGTGTGTCGTTTTGGGTTGAAAATACTGGCGGGGGCTCTTTAATCCGTTAAAGGTCCCTGGGCAAGCTTTCCACGTGCAAAGGGGACCAGATCCTGGGGGGAAAGTAGCAATAGCTCCCCCCCCCGCACAATTTCTTGCGCCCTGTAGGGTAGTCCTTCTCAGCCTTCCCTGTATTTTATTGCGTGCTTTAATTAACGCGTGTATTTTGTTGCGCGCTTCATCCTTCCCAAACTTTTAACGTGTGATTTCGCCGTGTCGTAAGCTTAAAGTGCGGCATGCCTTGAAGACATACCCCGAAACACCTTTCTCATACCCCTGTGCAGCAAGCAGAGATTCTACAGGGAGAGGAGGATCAGCTTTTTCCAAAAGGAAAAGGGGAATGCGGGGCATCTGCCAAAGATCGTGCAATTGCCCGCTCGGTCGTCTTAGTAAGCATCTTGCTCTGCGACTCCAGAAAGGGAGAAGAAGCCCTCTGCAGTTGCAGATTGTCTCTCGAACTAAGGCTTAGCGGTGTTGGTAACAAGCCACGAAGCCAAAATAATCATATGTGCATCATGTTGTCATGAAAATGACTTGCCTAAGTCATGTTTGAGGGTTGGTGTCACAATGCTTGTGTCATCACCCCTCCGCCACCCTCTGCAGATGCTCATGGTCTGAACTAACTTTGAGTTTTTGCTTTCTGAGCTATTGGCTGAGTTCAGGCAATATGCTAAGTTATTATTTACTCAACCCTGGATATAAAATGCATCATGCTTGAATTCCTTCAGCACATATTCCCATGAACAGTGGTTTGCAGGGCACACAATAGTCATATTTTGTTTAGAATATTGTGTGGGACAACATATAACCTGTAAGCTTTGAAGAGTGTGAAGATGGAACACCAGGATGTGTCTATGGCACTATTTTGGTTAAGGTTTTAAAAAAAGATCATATCTCACATTCTAGGAGTTGAAAATGACTTGATGGCACATAATAAATCACTCTATAGCATGTAGAAATATAAGTGGCTTAGAGTTTCCTTGCATCCTACAGCTTGTAAATCAACAGGGACAAAGTTTTAGGCTGCAACCCTATGCCTGCTTTTAGAGGTATAAGTGTAGCATGTTGGCTAGTGGTTAAACAGATTTGTGCCCTCCACCATTTTAACCTTTGTTGCACACAGCTCTAAACAGAGTGTTAGGAAGTTGACTGAACCCAAAATATATGTAATTTGTGTTGTATAAAAATTGGAAACGATGGTTATTCGCTACTCTCTAACCAGGCTTTGTGGTTTAGCACGTAATGCAAAACAACCCTTTCCTAAATCGGGGGAGGGGGGCTTCAGACAGTCACTCATGCCCTAGTCACTTCACAGCTTGACTACTGCAATGCACTCTACGCGGGGCTGCTCTTGAAGACCACCCAGAAGCTTCAGCTGGTCCAGAATGCAGCAGTACGAGCAGTAATGGGTATGCCTCTGTATGCTCATGTAACACTTCTGCTTCATGAGCTACACTAGTTGCCAGTTTGCTTCCGGGTGGTCATTCCACCTGCCCTCTGGAATGAGGTTCTCCCCAAGATTTGAACGGCCCCCACCCTATTAGTGTTTTGAAGGGCCCTGAAGATGTGGCTTCAAGATGTGGCACCAGGCCTTTGGTGATGGCAATTGATGCTCCTTTTCTTCCTTATTCCTCTCTGGGTTTATTTTCTCTGCCATCTTTGTTTCTTTGTTTTGTGTTTCTTGTATCATTTCTTGTTTTTAAATGTTTTTAACAATTTATAAACCTCCCAGAGTTGCTGCAAGTTGGACAGCATATAAATTTAATAAATTATTATTATTATTAAATTATAACAAGCATAAAGCTCGGTGAAATGGGGTTGAGTAGACATTTAAATATATAGGATAGTTCTATTATATCTGCAAACTGTTTTGTTGCCAGTGAATAATAAAACTGATTACAGTTTACAACTTGCTGGTTGAGTTGGGGCTTAGGACCTATTCCTGGGTTTCAGGCTAATCTGATTAATGTTTTAATAAGTTTGAATTATGTTGATTAATCCTCAGATCATAATAAAGTCTTAATTGAATCTAGTTCAACCTGTCCATGTGGTTTTCTTGGCAACAATCAGGAAGCAGTTTGCCCCTGCTGCATTCCAAGATGTGTGTGTGTGTCTGTGTGTGTGTCCCAGTTTCACAATCTAGTTGCAGGAGGTTGTAGCACCTGGCTGATCTTGGCTGATCTCAGAAAAAACAAGTGGGATCAGACCTGGTTAGGACATGAATAAGATACCACCAAGAAAGTTTGTTGTCAATCCTGGGATGTAATAGAGTTTCATGTGATAGTAAATTTGGAACAAGTATTATGAGATAAATATCTGAAAACTTACCAAGTAGTTCCATATTTTCATTTTTGTGATCCATCTCTCTCTCTCTCTCCAATGCAGTCCTAGTAGTTTAGTTTTGTTTAAAACATTATTCTTTGTGTGTCTAAGAATCTGTCTTATGCAAAGGATTTTAAACGTAATTATTTGTAAATTGCAGTATCATCTTCTACATTTAATAGCCTGGTTTTTAATTTATATAGTGTTTGCCTAAATCTTTCATTTAATTTGTTGTAGAAAGAAAATGAAGCTTTTCTCGGAGTCACACAAAACAGTTTTTGTGGTAGATCACTGCCCGTATATGGCAGAATCTTGTAGACAACATGTTGAGTTTGATATGTTAATAAAGAATCGGACTCAAGGAATCATACCTCTTGCACCTATATCACGATCACTATGGACCTGTTCAGTGGAATCATCCATGGAATACTGTAGGATAATGTATGATATATTTCCTTTTAAAAAACTAGTAAGTAACAATTATCTTTTATAAATAAAATGTTTTGTAAATAAGAAGTTCTATGCTACTACACTCATACTTCATGTTAAGCCATGATTTTTGGTTACCATGATTGTTGAATATATCATCCACAATCAGGGTAAGTCAAAACCCCAGGAATCAAATAAGGTCTCAGAGTGAAACCTTGACTCTGCCTAGTAATACAATGCAAAGTATGTCCATTTTGAGGTCAGTGGAATGTACTTTTTATTAATTCAGTTGAGGATTGTAGCTCACATAGTGTACATCTTGCATCTTCAGCACTTGGACAAGTTACCCCATTTGCTTTTTAAAATACAAGATTCTTCAGGTTCAGTACTAAATTAGTATATTTTTAAATATACATAGAGGAACCTTAATTAACTAGAAGCTTGAAGAAAGCTTAGTTCATAACAGTCCCATGCATCTTTTCAATAAAGCAAACTTCTAGTACAGAGGTAGGATTTTTTTTTTCTTTAACCTTACAGTCAAATTGGAGCTAGCATGTCAGGTGCTAAATTCCGGGAATGTGGATGGCCACTTCTGGCATGCTTCCCTGCCTACTTTTGCATAGACACATTGCCTGTATGTTCATATGATGTGCTAAGCCATAGGAAAGAGATAACAGACTCCCTGTTATCATTTTATCCCCCTCATATTTATACAGGATAGGTGGGGCAAGGCCTGAAGAAGAAGCTAGAAGGACCAAATCCTGCAGGTCATGGCTGACCACAGGCGTGACAAATATCTTTAGACTGCAGCCTAAGGGATCAGGTCACATTCTTACTTTATGATTTACAATTTTATAGTATGTTCTTTTATTAAACATCTTAAAGCATTCATGTGAGAATAAAATGAGTTCTGATCATTTTTATTTGAACTGTATACTATTATATTATCTGGTATATGCATAAGCCATAAAAAATCAGCTGTCATATTTATTCAATGAATGCTTATTGGAAGATCATTTGAAGGAATGGGATGCCTCCTTGGACTCAAATGTTATGAAACGTATTGATGCGAGTAAGCCCTTAGCTGTCACATAAAGTGATGTTCTACAGATTATCCCTTTATCCTGTAACCTACAATGAGGTTATCTTTCTTAGAAGGAACTCGGTTATTGTTATGCTTTCGCCAAATCATGAAAATGTTTGGGCAGTGTTGATTGTATCATTAAACTGTTATATACACTTTCAGGTGAACTTCATTGTAAGTGATTCTGGAGCAAATGTCTTAAACTCATGGAACCAGGAAGATCAAAACTTGCAGGAGGTAAAATTAAATTCTTGAGGATTTGCACAATTGTATTTACTTCATAATAAAGTAAACAAATGTTTGGTTGGATTCAGACAAAGTTAGATCCTATTAAAATCAAAGGATAAGTCAGTCATGGCTTTAATTCAGCTAAATCTGGAACTACTTGGTGGGACTGTACTGAAGTGGCATCTGTCAGTGGAACATAGTCTTTCCCGTTCAGTCTGCTCTGGAGAATTGTGAGTCCCCCCTAAAGCAAACCTGAGATGCATTGAATATGTTAATTTATTTATTATATTTCTGTTACATTTATGAAACCCAGGGAGTTTATGATTTCTCCCATGTCCCATTTTATTCTCACAACAACTCTGTTGAATAAATTAAGCTGAAGTATATTGACTAGCCCAAGATTACCTGCTGAGTTTTATGGCCCAATGATAATTTCAACTGATTCTCTCCAGCACTAGTCTGCCAAAATATACAAGTTACAATGTTATAATCCAGTTGTTTTTTAGGGACAGTAGTGAGAAGGTTTGGTTTTTCCTGGTGATACTGTTTTCCCATAAAGTTCTTTTTTTTCCCCATTTCCTATTTAGTTCTATGGAGCAATCTGGTGGTTCTTTAAAGATTACCCAAATCAGCAAGGATTTATTATTCCATTGCTGAGCTTCACAGAGCTATGCATTGACTAATTGGCTAAGTGTTTATCAACAGATTGGGAAAGTACTGTCAATCATTTCCCTTTCCCTATCATGTGTCAAGTTACAATTAAGGCAACACCTTTGGCTCCATAGAGTTTTGTCTGTAGTTGATCAAGTTCAGATATTGACATAGTCTGTTGGCAGTTCACATGAAAATATTTGAGTCAGTTAACTGTACATTCATTCATTATTTTATTTTAAAAAATGTTTATGTTCTAAATCAAAACAAATGTTCTCCCATCATGGGGAAACCCCAGCCCCAGGCAGCCAGTTGCTATTCTTCAGCATGGCAGGACATTTATGAAGTAGGGCTTAAGAAGATGGTTATTTATTTATTTATTTATTTATTCATTCATTCATTCATTCATTCATTCATTCATTCATTCATTCATTAAATTTTTCAACTGCCTATCTCCCCCCAATGGGGGAACTCTGGGTGATTTACAACGAACATTAGAACATAAAATATAAAAACACATAAAACCTTAAATTAGAACATTACTAAAAAGAAGAAGGGGAGAACAAGGGGATGAAAAATCTGAGGTTGAAGGCAGAGGCCTCTTTGGGGTTAGCCATCCCCATGCTTGTATTCTCACCCCACCCCAGGCCAGGTGGCAGAACCAGGTCTTCAAAGCCTTACGGAAAGCCAGGAGTGTGGGGGCTAATCGCACCTCCGGGGGCAGGATGTTCCAAAGAGCAGGGGCCACCACAGAGAAGACCCGCCTTCTGGAAAAAACTGTGAAGCGCATGTAACAGGGCACGGAGCCCTCGGTTTTAGGTTTAGAGAAGAAGGAATAGAAGTATTCCTGTTCAGTCAAAATTGAAACATAAAGGGTTTTAAATCCAAGGGTGCTGTTTCGTGTCCATTAAGTTATATGGAAGAAACTTTTCTTACTAGGATCTCTTTAGCCTTAGAAACTCAGAATGGCATTGACGAACAAAGCATATTTCTTTCTTGATCAGTTAATGGCAGCTTTAGCAGCTGTTGGGCCTCCCAATCCTCGCGCAGACCCAGAATGCTGCAGTATACTTCATGGCTTGGTAGCAGCAGTAGAAGCTCTCTGCAAAATTACAGAATACCAGCATGAGGCCCGGACCTTATTAATGGAGAATGCCGACCGTGTTGGAAACCGAGGACGGATCATCTGTATTACTAATGCAAAGAGGTTTGTGACACCTATAATGTTAATGTTCCAGTCTCAGAGCTAAGCAACACCCACACCCTCGCCCCCCATGTTCTGACTGGCCGGTAAGATTTGTATGCAGCTGAAAAGTTAACCAGTTCAACATGGCCATTTGCACTGTTACAGAGCAGGTAGGGGGATTACATTTCCTTGGAGTCAAGCCTGACTCTTGGGGGCCGTGTGGCTGCATCCATGTCGTTTTCTTGAAGCAATATAGAAGTGGTTGGCCGCTGCACATTCATGTTCCAAATCTACTACTAAGTAGAATATTAGTTAATACTGAACATAGGACCACCATGTTTTTAATTTGATCCTGAATTCACATAAACATTTATCAACTTTTGAATCAAGTTATTAACTAGTAGTAAAAGCACGATTAAGGTAAAATCTCCTCTGAGTTGAGCTCAACTGCTGGTGATTATACTGACGTGTTGCTTCCTTGGGAATTGTAAAGAAGCATTTTAACTTACAGTATTTTTTTTTTTCAATTTCCCAAATCAAGCTATAGCCTTGGGATTTCAGAGCCAAATCTTAACTTTTCCAAGATCAAATTGGCTAAATGCTGCTTCCTGCTGTGACAGAGAGAAGGATAAAGTATGAAGAACAGCATTATGAAAATAGAAAGGCTAGATATATGCAGCCTGTTTTTTTGCATTTTATTTACAGGTGAATTTTTAAAAAGAAATGACAGATTAATGTGGGAACAGGATAAAACAATGGCAAAACTGTTACAAACTGAAAATTTATTGTTTTCAGCTCCAGTCTGTAGCCAGATCAGAAAAAAGCTGCCTGAATTCACTAGAGCACTAGGATATGCAATAGCATATTTTAAAAATAATCTTAATGAAACCTATATTCACATTTCCATAAGTCATGATCATTGCCCTGTATATTTTTTCTAAGATTGGGGTGTTTTCTTCTTTTCCAGTGATAGCCACGTACGAATGCTTGAGGAATTTGTCCAGGAAACGATACACGAGCACAATAAGTTGGCAGCTAATTCTGATCAGTAAGTGCACAAATTAGTAGCACTTTGATTATGTCTTATGTTTTGAATGCATAATCTAAAAAAATGAAATGGGCATTGTGGAAATTAAATCTGCAGGGGCATGTCAGTTGTGAGACCTTTGGTATGAAATTAAATTGCACAAACAGTGGAATAGTTCTGTGGTAGAGCACATGCTTTGCATAAAAATAGTATCCAGTTCTGTCTTTCACATCTTCCATTAGAGCTGGCAAGATTCCAGCAAGAGTTTCTAGGATCTAAGGTTTCAGTATGCTTTTAATGAAGCCCCAATTTTTCTGTTTCATCAATTTCTTTAACTAGGTGAATGAGAATCCCTATCTATCCTCCATGTGGTGAGAGATGGTGGCCAAATGCTCCTATTGGAAAATTTACATAGAAGAAAGTGGGAGAGCATGTAGAATATTCATTGGAATGAGAGATTCTTTACGTATAGTTATTTTCTGTATATAGTAATAACTGTAATACTGTAAACATTCCAGTGACCGCTAAAAATTTTGGTCTTCGGTTTTTATCAACAGTTGATGCTCCATTATTTGCTTTATAACAAAATATCTTGGCTTCTTTAGTCTTATGCAGATCCAGAAATGTGAGCTGGTTTTAATTCATACTTATCCTGTTGGAGAAGAAAGTCTTGTGTCGGATCATCTTAAAAAAGAGGTAAGGCTGTTAAATTAATGTATAAATTCACATTGTTGAATTGCCTTTAAAACATCAGTTAAGTTTTTATACAATATTAGAGGCAGCCAACCTACAAGTCCCCCCCACAAGGCTTTTTAAAAATTTTTTTGTTATTAATTGAGATATAAATAACAGGTTTCTTAAGGCTTTAGGAAATACACCTACAGCCTATTTTATGTAAACCCCTCCCCTGACTGCCAAAAGTAATTAAAACAGGCCTAAAGTTTTGAATTTACCCATCACTACATGACCATCTCCAATCCTATACTTTTTGAAAAGTATTACATCTGTCTGATAGTAAGTTCCCCTTTCCAAATGTATTCCAAATCTTTATACTCCTAGGCAAATGCAGCTGCTACAATGGAAGAAATGCATGCGCAAAATATATAAAATTCATATATGTAACATTTATAAAATACATGCATAAAATCCCGTTCCCATTTTGCACAGGCAAAAAGTGCACCACATATGCACATGTAGAACCCCATTCAGATTTAACGGACATTCTGCTTTAATGGGTAGGCTTTTACACCAGTAGTCCATTAAATTAAGGAAGTGCTATAATAAAGCATAAGGTTGAGTTTCAGACAATCCTGAATTACCAGATTTCACTCTACCGTGTGCTTTTATGCTGGGTGTCAGATATCTTTCTTGGACTAGTCTAGCTGTTTTCTGCACTCCTGATAGGAAATGCTAGGTATGATAATAAGTGCCATGAGTATGTTTGGCTTTTGGAGGTGTCATGAATATTGAGAGCAGTGAACCCAACATTCTGATCACATTGTCAAAAAGGTACTTCCAAATATAATAGAATACA
This sequence comes from Python bivittatus, assembly GCF_059951505.1. NCBI lineage: Eukaryota > Metazoa > Chordata > Lepidosauria > Squamata > Pythonidae > Python > Python bivittatus. Next base: position 4,645,836 of record NW_028277037.1, on the reverse strand, counting down.
TCTGATAAATCGTTCATTGGCTAAGTACTTAGAAAGCCAATAATAATCCCCCATTTTTAAATATATTTCTTATATCTTAATCCATTGCTACTGAGTATTCTATGTCTGTGTATGTGTGTGTATTTGCCTTTTGTTTTTGTTTTTTTAAAGCTTTCTCCTGTTTTAACCAGTGAAGTACATAGTGTTCGGGCTGGACGGCATCTGGCCACCAGACTGAATCTTTTAGTTCAGCAGCATTTTGATCTGGCTTCAACTACTATAACTAATATCCCTATGAAGGTAAGGTCACGTGAACAGCTTTGTGCTGATGTCGCTGAACCATTTCTTTTAAATTTGTTTAATGGTTTTACTATTTATTTTACTGGACTTATTACATTTGCTTTTTTTTTCTCTTCATATCACTTTTTTTCTTTTTTCTTTTTTTTTTTTTATTAGCCTACATTCAATGTCTGTGACCAGGTTAGTAAATTTTATGGAGGAGAAAAAAAGGATCACAGAACAAATGGCCGTATTGGCTTTTCAGCAATTTATTCAATTGTTAATGTAGTGTTTGTTTTCTTTTATTTTATGTAACGGTAGCCTTGTTTGCTTCAAATTACTTTGTCTGTGATTCTTTTGTTTTTATACATGTGTTAGAAATTTCTCCCTGCTCCCCCTTGTGCATTTTAGTGGCATAGTGAGCCTTTCTCTCCTCTGTGTCATTTCCATGTCCTCCCAACATAAAGGTGTTTGTAACAAGTAGAAAGCAATAAAACTAATTTCTTCTCCAAATAAGGCAGTGTTATTTTAACAAGAAGTGTGGAAAAAGGAAAGCACTTTTGATGAGATAATAAAATGTGGCCCTTTATCAGTATAAATTTTTTTTACTAGTATATGCAGTGTAATCCTTTGCATGTTTATTCAGAAGTATGACCCAGTGCAGTGTTTCTCAACCGTGGCAACTTTAAGTTGTCTGGACTTCAACTCCCAGAATTCCCCAGCCAGTATGCTGGCTGGGGAATTCTGGGAGTTGAAGTCCAGACATCTTAAAGTTGCCATGGTTGAGAAATACTGATCCAGTGTGTTCCATGCAGCTTACTACCTATTACGTATGTTTAGGACTGCAGCCTTAAAGTTATCTTTCCCTGTTCTATTGGCCTTATTTGTCCCTGTGGTGACCGCTGGAGGAAGCCAGACACTCAAATTGTAATTGGGCAGTAAGAAAGAAAAGCATTTCTATTTGCATTTGTTAAAAAAAAACAACTGCAGAGAAGGAGAAGTTATAATAATAGCCAGTGTTGTTTGCTGAATTTTAAAGATGCTGTTTGGATCATATATGCTAAAGCAACAGTTGAGCTCTTTCGTGTTCAGTAGGCGTTAGCCATTTTAATGACACTTCCGTAGACTCCTACACATGCCTTTTAATGTTTGCAAATACCTTGTTTGCAACTTACTGACCTGTGTGCTGCTGGTATGCTTTTTCTTCTTGCCTTTTGTTCTTTTTAGTAATAGTATCTATGTTGGGTTTCCTCTGTATAATTCATTTACAAACTAAGTCCTAAGTTGGTTGGTTGGTTTGTTTTGCTAATCTGCCATCCATGATGTTTGTTGGTCTGCCCCAGCTTTTTAAAGATGCTGCTTATTTTGCTTCTCATCCTTATGCATGCAGTTTGAACCACCGCGGCTTCAGCTGTGGGAACCAGATAAGACTGTGTGTGGTTTCTCTTGTTAACAGGAAAAAAACAAACTTCCATAAAAATGAAGAATGGCTAGGCTTACAATTACTATAGGTTCCTTAAGAAATGGAAATGTTTCTTTATCAGCCAATTTAATCACTGGAGAGAAGTGGGTGCTGGATCTGTTTTATACTGTATTTTTATTTTAATTTGGTAAATACAAATTAAAATGAGTTTCCATCTTGGCTTGACATTATGCCAGAAACAGTCATTTCAAGGAACCTTGAGGTTTTGCAAACCAAAATTTGTATTTACATGGAAGTAGGTGCTTTTGAACAATGTAGGACTTTCTGAGTAAACAGACATTGGATCAAGCTGCCTACATCTTTTTTCGTAGATTAGTGAAAAGGCACATTTTCTCAGAATTCTAATCTATTTGTATTGTGGGCATTTTTTTTTTCCCCTTTTGGCAATTTTGTATTAAAAGGCAAAATGTAGAATTGTCCCTCTGTGGATAAAAAAAAGAAACTCTGAACTTAAAGAAAAATGTTCATATAATGTTACAATGTTTGTTTTTTAAAGGAAGAGCAACATGCCAACACCTCTGCCAATTATGATGTGGAACTGCTACATCATAAGGAAGCACATGTAGACTTTCTAAAAAGTGGTGAGTATGGCAAATAATCAAGAATTGTTGTATCTGCAAAGGAACAAGAAAATAATTCATCATTCACAGCAATGGATTATAAGGATATTTTACACTTTTTTCCAACAAGAACAACAACAAAAAGAATCTGTCTGTATCTCGTTTTAAAGCAGTTCCAGACTTACTAGTTGGGACCCACAGAGTTTCTTATACCAGCAAAAAAAAAACCCGGCTTCCTATTTCAACTTCCAAGGGAGTTTTGTAGGAAATAAAATGAGAAATCTCTGTTAAAAGAGTTCCAGGATCCAAACCAGTGCTAATGTATCTTCAGAGTAATTCCAGTTATGCTAATGGGATTAGTCTACAGAATATGGTTGAGATCTCAAACAGCATACATTCTTGTTCCCATGATTAAGGCTTGTTTCAGCAAGACATTTATTTTGTCCCTTTTTCAGTCATGTTGCTATTAATATATTGTTAAGCTATATTAATCTTTAAACTTTGTATTGCAGGTGATAATCACATGGGTGGTAGCAGCAAAGAAGGCACATTCAAAGAAACTGTCACTTTAAAATGGTGTACACCAAGAACAAATAGTGTTGGTAAGTATTCATTTTTTTCTCTAAAGGTTTTCATGTGTTAATTGTCCTCTTCTTTTTTTACCACTAAATCATAGTAATGGGCCATGGTCATGTTTTTAAATAAGATACTTGCCTGTATGACATGACTTTGAACTCTTTCTGTAATGAATATAACTCTTAATTGAGATCAGATATTCTGTAAGAATTTTAAAGGGATCTCTTTTTCAGAACTGCATTATTGCACTGGAGCATACAGGATATCACCTGTCGATGTGAACAGTCGACCTTCTTCTTGCCTTACCAACTTTCTTCTTAATGGTAAAACATTTTCATTTGACACTCAAATGGTACAATGATTGCATTTTAATTGTTGTGAATTTGGGATTAGATTAGGAGAAACACCATCTGAGATAGGGATCACATTTAGTGTTTGTTCAGATTTAGGAATCTGCTTCAGCTCTAACGGAATCTACACTTCTAGCAAAAACGGGAGTTCTCTGGAGTACCCAACCCTGCTGTGAATGATAGAGCTTCAGCTCTTGCCTTTCACGACCCTGGTTTTCCGTTTCTTAAGGATGCTGTTAGCCAGACCTTATTTTTTTTAGGTTGGGCACACAGAACGGCCTTTGAATGGAAAATGTATTCTGTTATTTGGGCAAGATGCACTTAATGAGAGCCAGTCTAGTCTAGTGGTTCAGGTGCTGGACCGCCACTGGGGAGACCCAGGTTCTAGTCGACCCTCAGCCATGGAGACTCAGTATCCTTCAGCCCAACTTTACTTCACAGAGTTGCTGCTCTAGGGAAAAAATGGGAGGAAGGAGCATCGTATGTGCTGCCTTGAGCTTCTGAAAGAAAGGCGGGACACAACACATTGCTGATATATTTATGAAAGAGCTTTTATTCAGTGGTAGCTGAAATGGGCAGGTGGCCTCCCAAGCGTTACAGGATATACAAATAAGTTAAAAGTATATAAAAAAATTAAAAGGCAAATAAAAAGTAAAAAAGAATGAGAAAGGATCGGAGAGCTTAGATTCAAAACTGCTCACCCATCGCCATCTTGAGGCCACTTCCAGCAATTTTTGCTTTGTGAGCCAGGACAGTGCGGCAGAGCCAAGTGTTACAAGCTGCTGGCACCAGTTTTATATAATTTTATTGCAGTTTTAAAAAAATAAATACAAAGAAGCAGTATACAGCAGCAGTTTTTAAAAAAAGTTATACATACATGTCCAACAAATTAAATAATATGAAATCTGTGCCAAACGTATTGTGTCCTGTTTTGACTAGTGGTAAAATTGTTGTTTCAAAAATGAATAAATTACACATTTCTTGAATCTAATCTTGGATATCTGGGGTAATAGTACTAATCAGTTTATGATGCTGCAGGTAAACCAACACCCCAATTTATGATGTGTCTGTTCTCCTGCAGCTTTCAGTTAACTGGTACTGCTGTGTGATTTTGTTTGGATGATATTGTCCTGTGTTTAGGCAGTTTATGGTTTTAAATAATTTTTTTTAAAAAAAAATTTTTAAAGTTTTTTTTAAAATTTTTTTCCAAGTTTTATCACTCATTTTTAAATCATAACTTAAAATTGTTTTTTAATTGAATTGCTGTAGAATAGTTAATCTCAGGTAGTTAAGTGGAATAGACTTTTGATAAAAAATAATAAATAAATTAATCTGTCTTGACATCCAGCTTCTGCTAGTTAACCCACGGCTTTATGAATTGCTTGGAAGGCGGAAGTGCATGCTAAATCTCAAGATCTGTTAAATCTGAATTTGTCATTTGTGTCAATTTATGTAATTTGCATGAATTGGTGCAATTACATAAACTGATACAAATGGCAAGTTGACAGATTTGCACAATTATGTCATTACACAAATGACAAAAATCAGGTAGTATCTGAGCAAACATTTGCCCACTGTATCCAAAGTCTGCTAAATCAGGTTTTGAACAATGCATGCCCCCCCCCCCCCAACTTCTAAAACAGAGTTCTGATCTAGTTAGGGAAACTGTCTAAAAGAAAACATCTGGGGAAGAATAAGAGGATCCTAAAGAGTTATAGTGTTCCTTCTTGGACATGTGATTATAGAGATTCTCCTATTCGAATGGGTTCCTGAACAGAATACATAAAAGTCTGCACCCAAGATGACATCTTTATCCTCCTCTCTCCCCTAAATGGAGGTTAGTAAAGGCATGAGGGGAAATGTCCCACAGGCAAATGATTGCCTCTTGCTCAGGAGAATCAGGAGCCACAGCGTCTTGACAGCTTCAAGTTCTGAAATAATGATCCCATATCTGTTTGCAGAACTGAGAATGAAATCAGTTGCTGTCAATAATGGAGTAAGTGGAAGAGAAATGGAATGATTCCCACCCTTGCCACCAACTGGTTTAACTCCTGGGCTTATTAATGTGCAAAGGAAAAAGGAACTCTTTATCAGAGCCATTCCACAGGAAGGATTCTCTAATTCCTTAGAGCAGTGTTTCTCAACCATGGCAGCTTGAAGATATGGGAACTTCAATTCCCAGAATTCCCCAGCCAGCTTGAGGGAATTCTGGGAGTTGAACTCCACACATCTTCAAGTTGCCAAGGGTGAGAAATACTGCCTTAGAGGAGTCTTGCAGTTCTTCCTGGCCCTAGAGAGGAATCAACATGACAGGTGGTCATTTTTCCAAGGAGAGGATTTTCTTTATTCCCTCCATTTCCATCCATCTTAGCCATCAGAGAGTACCACGACTTCAATCAAGGGTAACACCAAACTAGTTCTTTTATCCATTTGTTAGACCGAACTAGCAAGTAGAATGAAGAATGAAACTTCCTAAAGCCATAAAGATAGGTAGGACCAGAACTGGGAAGAGATTCTGTCTCTCAAGGTCAATGAATGGAAGAAATACTTTCATCTTGCACTGTAGGGAAACCTCTTACTTGGAACCTAGAAGTCCATTATTTGATTAATTTTTGATTATGAACCAGAAGGATGATTAGGTATCACATACTATATTATGTTAAGTAATTAATAGAGCATTTTCTCTTTCAATAGGTCGTTCTGTGTTGTTGGAGCAACCACGGAAGTCTGGCTCTAAAGTGATCAGTCATATGCTTAGTAGCCATGGAGGAGAGATTTTTCTGCATGTATTAAGCAGTTCTCGATCCATTCTGGAGGATCCTCCTTCAATAAGTGAAGGATGTGGTGGCAGAGTCACTGACTACAGGATTACAGTAAGTTTTTCTTAAATCTAAAAAACAACAACCCAAGGTTAATTGTTAAATTATAAGCTTAAACTCTAATGGAAATATACTTTGAAATATGAACAATCCTTGATCTACTATGGTTTCATTCAGATGTAACTAACCAGTCTCTTAGAAAATTTGTGAATGTCCCAGCTTTTGAAAACAGTGTATGAGTGATTTTTTTTAAAAAATTGTAATTCTTCTATACATTTGACAGTTACACTGAACACAATGAAAATCTCTTTCAAACCAAATTAATTTAATATTGAAAAAGATGTGGTGACTGAAATGGATATTATATTTTAGCTATCTCTTAGAAAGACTGCTAATTTTATCTTATTTTTTCTATATATAGGATTTTGGTGAATTTATGAGAGAAAATAGACTCACTCCTTTCCTGGAACCTAGATACAAGAATGATGAAAGTCTTGAGATTCCTTTGGAACGAGCAAAAGATCAGCTAGAGAAACATACCCGTTACTGGCCCATGATAATTTCACAGACAACCATATTCAACATGCAGGCAGTAGGTGATCACGGTGGTCTTTAGGTCCCAGCCATCAGTCATGTTTTACTTAGAAATGTCCACGTCTAATTTGAGGTGGAATTCCTTTCAAGTAAATTGGACAGTTGGGCATACATGGGATGATTGCTTGAATGGTAAATTGTACAAGTGGGTCTTACAACACAATAATCTATTTCTGCTTCTGTAAATCTTGTGTTCCTCCAAGACTTCTCACAGTTCTTTCTTTCTCAATGGCTGTTTTTGCTTCTGGCATGTCAGCATTAGAGACACTGAGTTGGCTGTTAGAGAAAGTGCATTTTGATAACAGTCATTGGGAGCTTCCAGATGCAACGCTACTAAATATGACAAACCATTGCTAGCCTATTCTGAGATAAAAATGGCAGTTGATTGTCCAGGGAATCTAACAATTCTTTTGGTTTGCTCATTTTGTTATATAACAGTGGGCCTAGTGTCGATGAGCTGGCAGTATTGCTCAGCTGGTCACCATGCACAGCATTCATCCACCATGTTGAAGCAGCCTTATTTCTTAATAAATAGTGGATGTTTCACCCAGCATTGAATTAGAGCAAGTAATCTTCCATTATTCTCACCTTTCTCTGCCTTCCTGACAATATTTTGAAATTATGGCCTGCTTGTTTGACATCCTGTTATTCAAAAGATAATGTCCACCTTTTGACTTGAGTGTTCCATAAAGAAATGCACAAATGCCAAAACATTTGGATTTTTAAAAAATTTGATAGATGAGATATGGGGTGAAGAGAAATTATGTTGTGTTTAGAAATAGTGATAAGCTATTAAGATTGTCTTTACTTGCTGGGATGAAGGGGAAAGTTACTTTTTCCTTTTTCTTTTCCTTTTTCTTTTCCTTTTCCTTTTTCTATTTTTCTTTTTTTTTCACACTTTTTTCTTTACTTTTGTATTTTTCTGTTTGTATTATTTGTATTTTTGTAGCCTGTATTGGCTTTTATTCTTTTCGTTTATAACTCTTAAGAACATTATTTGGAAAAAAAAAAGAAACACACAAATGCATATTTTCTTTGCTTAATGGCTGATTAAACTATTCCATCATAAAACAGAATTACACTATTTGGCTGTTATTTTTCTCCCTAATAAGTAATGCTCAAAGCTGTATACGTGTCCAGAGATTGTTGGATAATTTGCCTTGCAGGGTATAAAAATAATTTGGCAAATGGAAATGCAAATTTAATACTTAAAAAGGAAGAACAATCCAGAATGTAATTCATTTTTCCCAGGGAGTGTTCCTCTTATGTTTTTATTTACACTTTCAAAATTCCATTTTTAACTCCTGAATGGATTTTTTTCCAATCAGAAGTAGTAACTAGAGAAGCAATGAAAAAAAAATCACAAAAAGATTCACTCTTTGAAGATGTCAAGATTCCCTGTGATTGCATTACAGGTAGTCCTTGGTTAACGACAGTAATTGGGACAGGAATTTTCACCGCTAAGCAATACAGTTGTAAAGCGCAGTGCCATGTGACTGCACTGCTTAGCAATGGCAGTTCTGGCAGCCCCTGGATACTGTCATTAAGCTAAGACCTCACATGATTGCAGCTTCCGACTTCCTGCTGGCTTCCCCATTGACTTTGCTTGTGGGAAGCCGGTAGGGAAGGTTGCAAATTGTGATCATGTGACTGCAGGATGCTGCGATGGTAGGAAATCCAGGCCAGTTGCCAAGTACCCAGCTTGTGATCACATGACCGTGGGGGCACTGCATCAGCTGGAACTTCGAGGACCAGTCGTAAGTGCCACTGGTTCAGCACTGTTGCAAGTTCAAATGGTCACTGAACGAGTGGTCATTAAACAAGGACCACCTGTATAAAGGCTGATCTGAAAGCATTCATATAAAACCAAGTTATGCCTTCCTTTTAACAGAAAACTCTATCTTTCATAAGATTTGTGAGAATTCTGTGCTTATGTCTGTCTCTGGATGTGATTGTATTTTAGCATGGAAATTCATCAAGTAATGAAACTTTCAGCAATACTAGCAGTTCACTTTATTGAAAACCAGCCTGAGCATCACGGTTTACATGCATGTCAGGGAAGTTCACAAAGAATCTTTGTTTTCATTTTTTATCTTCTAGGTGGTGCCTTTAGCCAGTGTCATTGTAAAAGAAGCACTGACAGATGAAGATGTGCTAACTTGTCAGAAGACAATTTACAGTTTAGTAGAAATGGAAAGGAAAAATGATCCATTGCCAATATCAACAGTTGGAACAAGAGGGAAGGGCCCTAAAAGGCAAGTAATTTTTTTTTTTTTTTTAGTATATAATTAAAATTAAATTTTGGATGCAGAGATTAACACGCCTACTCCCATCAACAAAATGTTGTTGCTTTAGGTATATTTTACAATGCAAAGAATTTATTTATTTATTTATTTATTTATTTATTTATTTATTTATTAAATTTATCTCCACCCATCTCCCCCTAATGGGGGACTCTGGGTGGCTATGTATATCAAAAAATGTTGCGATAATATAATTTACTCTAGGAAGGTAGATGGCTTTCATGATTCCATTTCTCTACAGAGTTGAATCCATCTTAGAAGAGGCAGTTGAAATATATCCAGAAAAACAGAAGTGAAAGTAAATTAGAGGTTTGAGCTTTTTGTTGTTGTTATTAATTGGGCTCTGTCCTTTGTGTTCTTGTCTAGAGATGAACAGTACAGGATTATGTGGAATGAACTGGAGACTCTTGTTAGAGCTCACATAGCCAACTCAGATAAACATCAGCGTGTCTTGGAGTGTCTTCTAACTTGCAGAAGTAAACCTCCTGAAGAAGAGGAGCGCAAGAAACGGGGTAGGAAGAGAGAGGAAAAAGAGGACAAGTCAGAGAAAGCAGGGAAAGATTATGAATCAGAAAAATCCTGGCAGGAATCAGAAAGGTGAGCTTTCAGCGTTGATGGAATTGCATGAAAGACATGAAGAGCTGGTTTTCCCTACCTTGGTCAGCAGGGGAATGATAGATTTCCAGAATACATTGCCCTCCTAAATAATTTTCAGGAACCTGCTGCTTGTCAGCAGGACAGGCACACACAACACACCCATTTAAAGGACTCCTTTTTGAAGCTCGCTAGCTGTGGCAGTAAACTGCTGGCAGCCTGTCTCAGTGCTGATTTTGTATAGGCAAAGGGCACGTTGCAGAACCTCGCTTGCATTGCGTTAGTAATTTATCTGAAGACCGGAATATCTCTTAAAGCACAAAAATCAATCGTGCAGTAATATTCATTTTAATAACATTAATTTTACCCCACTAACTTACTGGGATTTTAATCTGCCTATTAATATCCAAGAAGGGTTTTTCTAAAAATTTTACCATACATACTCGTGGATAAGAAGACAATTTAAACACTAAAATACACCAAAAAAATTGAGTTTGGCTTACATGGGCTTATCCATGAGTATATATGGTAATACTTTTTAAAAGTACCTGTATATCCCATATATACTTGTGTAGAAGCCCATCTGTGGATAAGCCAACCCTCAATTTTTTAACCAGAATACCATGAAAATTAGGTGACCTGCAGATAAGCCAATTGTGAAAATTAAAACATACAAAAATTTTGAAGGTCGGCTTATCTGCAGTTGGCACATTTTTCATGGTATTTTGGTTAAAAATTCAAGGGCCATCTTATCCCCAGATGGGCTTCTATGCAAGTATATACAGTAACATTTCCATGCATTTAGAATATTTTTAGGAATATAAAATCTTAAATACTTAATGTAGAAATTACAAAACCCAACTCTTTATAGCATTTAAAGGCTAATGGTACCCCATTATGTTACTGTATATCTTTATCTTCATTCAAGATTTACTAGTACTGATCCCAGTTGTATTTCTGAAGGATCTGCAGTCTTTTGGCACCCATCGGCAAAAAATGTTTGAAAAGGTTTTGTAAATTTGTTTCCTGCATATTCACCACTGCTCCTCCTGGAAATTTATCCATAGTGTCAGTTCTGATAATTGGCCCCCTTGTACCTAGCAACTGCTGTCTTGGAGAACAGATTTCTAGTGGCGGGAATGTTGGCCTACCAACAAATGAGCTTTGCTTGCTTTGTGCTGATGGACCTTTCTTAGATAAGGTGGTGCTTCAGCCGGACTTAATCGTGCTTGCCTAAGAGTTCCATATTCAACTGCATATTCCTCACGTGATTCTTGAGCCGTGTGATTAGGACGTTCTCTGCGTTCTCTGAATGTTCGTAGAGCTCTTGCTTTTCATGCACATCAAGGTGTACCCTTCAGGTAGGATGTCTACTGGGTCCTTATTCCTTACCTGGATTCTTGACATGGATTTCCATTTCCTCCTGGTAGATTCACCTCTGCTGTGATTTAGCCCCAAAGCTGCCATGGGGACGATCGAAGGGCTACTCTATGAAACTTGGTTGCCTTCCTGTTGTGAGGCAGCCGCAAGAGGAATCCCACAGGCCACCTGTCCTCCCTGGGTGGATTCAAGGAAAGGCTCCTTGGTTTTATGCCACGGCAGCTGTCATCCGGACTGAGAGATTGATAGGAGTCCTGCCTTCTAATAAGGCAAGGTTAAATAAGCGTGTATTGCGCAATAAAAGTGGGTATCCTTGATATCACAATTACTGAATTACTTTGTTTCCGAAGGCTAAAAGGCTTGCTAGACCGTGAAAAAGAGGAACTTGCAGAAGCAGAAGTCATTAAAGATTCTCCTGATTCCCCCGAACCACCCAACAAAAAGCCGCTTGTTGCAATGGACGAACTGCCAGGCACTGAAAAAAATAAAGGTATAGTTCAAATAACTGCAAGTTAATTAAAAGAAGTGAACTGATGGCTGATTTGAGGCATATTTTTATGTACAGCAAAATGTGCGTTTAAAGGAAAATTATACTGGATGTTGGTAAAGACTGCAGTTAAACTTTTGGGAACTAAAAAACTGCAGACTAATCCTGTCTATTTATATTCAGAGGTGCCTTGTCTGAATGTATGTAATGGGGTTTATTCCAAAAAAGTAAGTAGAATTAAAACCTGAAGGAGAGCCTTGTTTGGTGTCAGTTCATTACACCATGGCATTAATCACATTAGTTTCAGCAAGACTTAAACCTGTACAGTGGTTACATTGTAGCCTAGTGTTGAGTAGAATGGATTGAAAAATTCCTGCATTTGGACCCACAGAATGCAAAATATGCATACAGGACGTGGCAAACTGCCTTCCGAAGAAATAACTCATGAACCTTGGTAAATGTTGTTGCAAATGATTACTAATGCGTAGCAAGCAAGTAGACAGAAAACCTTTCTCTTTATGATGCTAGCAAGCATTAGCAGGTAGTTCTTCAGTTTTTTTATGAGGTAAAATTGAATAGTATAATAATTTCCCCTTTCATTAAAACTGGTTCTCACTCTGAAGAACTGGTGTAGTTTGATTACATTTGTTGAAAAAAACCACAAATATGCTACGATTATGGTTGCCTCCTAATTACATAACAAATAAAGCTTCTGTACCATCTTTCCATCAATACCAAAAACGTATACCATTTTTTTAAAAATAACATCAATATAACTTGGAAAAGTCAGCTTTCCTATGAATGGGCTGGAGAGAACCTCCTAACCCCTAAGAGGCTGCTCTTTACTTAGCTTCTAATTCATGCTCTCTCGTCTTTTACTCGTGCTATGGAAGAAGACCAGCAGACATTGGAGGTAACATGAAGGAGTCTATTAGCTAAATCCTTGAGCTGTCATGAGCCTTTTTCATCTGGCAAGATAGGGCATAAACAAAAGTTTTCCATACATTCTTGTCTTTCCAAACAGTTCCAGAAGAGCAGAAAGTTTAGAAAGTTATTTCCTATATGTTCTTTCCTCTCCTGTGTAAGTTTCCTTATCTAGTGAGCATCGTGGCTCTGTCAAAGCCAGTCCCACCCCACTAACTAGGAGCAGTCATGTAAATTGGGAACAGTCATGTAGGTTTTAGCTAGCCCTGCCATTTGCAATTTAACTGGAGGTGCCGCAGACTTAACCTGAGGCCTTCTCCATGCCTTCTGCTATTCTATTAGTTTCATTTGCCCAGCTGACAAAAGTAAAAAAAGAGAGAGGAGATATGTACTCGCATATATTCTTCTGATGTATACTATTTTGACATATGAGGAGCATAGTCTTAGTAGCATATATTTTACTATTTCATCAGTGCCCCACCCTAGCCACTTTCCTTCCATATGGGGAAGAGGCCTAGTGAGGAATGGCTAAGGTAAAATTGTCAGCTCTGCCTTGTTTTCAGCTATCCCATTTTTCTCAAACTCTGCAATTCTCATGGTGTTACAATTCTGCCCCAAAACAGAATATCCCTGTAGTCTTCAAGCACTGGTGCCCTAGTCACAAATTGCACTGATAAGGCTTTGCTTTGAATTTTCCTTGGTGTGAAAATCTCAAATTATGTGAATTCTAGATTTTTTTAATAATTTGGAGGTGCTATTGTAGATTTTACTGCAGAAAGTAAGGCCAGTAAAAACATGAACACAGGAAAAGGCATCGTTATTTTGGTGTGCAAGTACTAAACTAGGATTTAAGAATACAAATTAATGAGGGCACTTAAATTTTCATAATTTTTTATTTTTTAGGGCCAGTATCCCTTCTGTCTCTATGGAGCAACAGGATTAATGCTGCAAATTCTAGAAAACATCAAGAATTTATTGGCCGCTTAAACTCTGTCAACAATAAAGCTGAACTGTATCAACATCTTAAAGAGGAGAATGGGTTTGTACTTCAACATAGCATGCTACAGAATCTGAAGTTATTTCTGGTTGACAACTTATCTGAAAATTGTGTCCATAAATACATTAAAATATAATTTTAGTAGATAAAATCAGGGTAATTGATCTTCCCTTCTCTTTCTTCAAAATGGTGTTAAGGTATTCTGCTGGTGACATTGCATACACGTATAGTTTGCCACTTATAATAAGAATTATGAATAAGAAGCAAGAAGGTTAAGTTTTTATTTGGCCTTTGGAGAATTTTAAAGATTTAATTCTTGTAAATCTTGTCTTGTAAAGGAAACTTTTATATGAACATTGGGTGTATTGATTAAAAACCCGTATGTTAAGGATACATTTTTCCTCAACTCAACAGTAATCCCCAAACTGGATTATGTGTTCTTCAATTTAAATGGTAATTAAACTTGAAGAACACATAAGCCAGTTTGGGGATTTCTGTTGAGTTGAAGTATATGTTATAATAGCTAGCTGGCTTTGACATAGAGTAATACAAGACAATCAGTCATGCTCCCCATCTTGCTGATCGTGATGGGTACCTCCTGGACACTTCTTTTTATCCTGTCCTGTGGATTAATGAAATAAACCATATCACCCCTAAAATTCAGTGATTCTGAAGCAAAATAAAACAAGCTTATATTCAACAAGAATTGTAAATATAATGGAAACAATATTAAATAATAGTTGTTGCAGATAGGCTGGAACTACAATGTTTGCTGTGTTCTACAGTGTTCTACCAGCCCCTTTACACACATGCTTTCTGGACTGTATCTCTTTAGTTTTAAAAGAGAAACTAAAAATATGAATGTCAGCCTCATTTTATGAATTTTAGATAAATAACAAAGGTATTCATTAACTTTTTAATTTTGTTTTGTTTTAGAATGGAAACAACAGAAAATGGAAAACCCAGCCGGCAGTGAATTCTGGGACACAGAACCATATTTGCTCATGATGTGTAAACTTTTTATGCCTGATTTGATATCTCTAACTAATTGTACAGTTCTGTTACTTTGATTGGTTTTTACATTTTTGTAATTTTAGCACTTTTGTATGAAAATGCAAACTAAGTATACTATTTGCTCCAAATCCCATTTGGCTCTAAGATAAAACAAAATTTCAATTAATATTCAGGTCTTTATGTCTAAATAAAAATGACTTTGCTGTTTTTTTAAGAAAAAGCACAATGCTTCCTACTTGAGTTTTTTTTGGTTTGGTTTAAATTGTTGCTATACTTGAGGGTCCATGCTTTTAGTGAAATTTCATTATAGTAACACAATCCACTGTTGGGTCTTGGAACCCTGGATTTAAATCAAAGCTCTATGATAAAACTTGCTGGAAGTGATCTTGATAAATGATAAGATCTTAACTGCCTTTTATTACTAACTGCCAGAGCAGTGTTTCTCAACCTCAGCAACTTTAAGATGTGTGGACTTCAACTCCCAGAATTCCCCAGCCAGCATGTTGGCCACACATCTTAAAGTTGCCAAGGTTGAGAAATACTGCTTGAGAATGCAAATAGGATATTTTCAATGCAGTGTGGTTATCCATGTGGAAAAAAAATATATTCCCACCAAGACTGCAACCACCAAACTCATTTTCTTTCTTATTGTATTGAATAAATCCTTTAGATTTAAGAAAAAATAATGAGAAGATAGGATGCCACTGAAACTCAAGCATTATCTGAATTTCCAGCAATGCCTCTGGATCTTACACAGACTCCATAGGCATTCTTAGAAAATAAAAACATGGGTGTCTTGGTTCAGTGCTTTCTTTCTGGAAGACGGATGTTAAATAGCTGCATACATTCTGTACTGTTTGTACCAGTTGTTGACACTAAACAATACCAGTTGTCTTAAGATTATCCTTCTTGATTGACTGGTATCACTGTGGACCGCAATTCCATAGAAAACCACTTACAAGAAACTCAAACTGTATCTGAGCTGGCTAGTTCTTGTGTTACAGTAAGGCATGCAAGCCATTCTTGGTCACTGAAGATGGAGCTGCTGGGAGAGAGTTAACTCTACCTCTTCTAGTTAGGAGGCAGGACTTAAGATTTCTTCCTGTTCCATAGAGGAAATTCTCCGCTTCAGTTTTTAGTTCTTCCTAATAGAAAGAAGCACTGACTTTCCTCTCAGCGATATCTTTGAAGATCAAGAACAAAAGGAAAAAGGGAACATTGCAATTGGAGAGACACTGCATGATTGTGAAAGGATTCCTGGTAATCACACGTTGGCTGTTTGTTGCACTGAAAATAGGCAGTAGTGAGAGGCCAGATGGTGGCTGATCACTAAGAAGATGGAGAAAGGTACAGAGTAGAAGCCAGCTGATAGCCAGAAATCACAGAGGATATGCCTCTTGGGTACCTTAGTAAAGTGGAGGAAGTGAGTGGCCACACCAGCATTGAGTCTACCCACAATATGAGTGTAGTGTAATGGGTAAGATGTTGGACTAGGATCTGGGAGACTCAGGATCTAGTAGACAGTCACAGGAGCTCATTGGGTGACTTTGGGCTAGTTTGTCTCTCAGCCCAACCTATTTCACAGGGTTGTTAAGAAAAATAAGAGGGAACACTCTGCATGCTGCATTGAGCTCATGTGCAAAAAATGCTGGATATAAACCCAGTAAATAAGGCAGATCAAGAGGCTGTCTAGAAGCCTTGACCATGCCTTGGTAAATAAGGTACTCAATAGCACTACTAGGGGTGACCAGGAAAGAATTCTAGGATGGACTAACTGTAGTGGCCCTCTGGTGACCAGGCTAAACACAGTCCAGGTGGGGGACTTTGACTAGGACTAAAGAGCTGGATCTCCCTCCATCAGCAGAATGGCACCAGGAGAACTGAAGGATGCTGGATTTGGTAGTACATCAGAGGAGCAAGGCAGACCTCAGCCAGTCAGCTAGGCTTAATTTTGTGGCTCAGGGCCTGGAGGTGTGACAGATCTCTATCCAGTCTTTACCCCCACAGAATGTGGGAGCCCCATCCATCCTAAAATCTTAAGCAAAGCAGGCCCCAAGTAGAGTTACGTGCATACCATGTATGAAAAAGGAGAACAGAAACTCGTGACATCCATAGCAGGGATTCCACAATTATTGGGATTCCTAAAGGTGTGACTGCAGAGGGGACTAACAGCTAGTGCATTACATAGATTGGCAGCTGCCTTAGGCTCCATTCTGTGGATGAGCCACCAATGTTCTTGCGTGTCACAAGTGAGAGCCTACTCACATCTCTGGTGAGTCACCATTTCTCTTCATGGACCTATCACTGTTTCTCAGGGTCCGTCCATTAGACAGGTCTCCATTAACATCCTCACTTGGAGAACAATCCATTGGGTAGCTCTAATCTCAGCTAGGACGACTTGGGAATTGGGGACTATATGTAATAGGAGACTATATGTGTTATTCCAAATAATATGTATAGGAGATCTATACATATTATTATGAAAAGACTATGCTTTGTGCTCAAGTTCAGTTCTAATTTCTACTAAGTCCTAAATCTAAGTCCTACTTCAGAAGAGTAAAGGGCTGATGATTTATTTAGAGGAAATGTCAAACACTAGCTCTAACAGTAGGGGCCCCACTAATAAACATGTGTATGGTAGTGATCTCCCTTTATTAAATAGTATAAAATAGATAACATTGCCTCTGTACCTTTGCCTACAAAGGATGCTGTAACTCAACCCAGACACAAGTTGCGAATGCTGCAGGAAGATATTCCTGTTGGCTCCATCTTTGGTGACCAAGAACAGTAACTGGACTTAGTGTGAACTACTTTGTTGGTGACCAAAAGATGGAACAATGGTCTCATCCTATTGAGGGGGGAAATGTTGAGAATGAATCTGACCAAAGATCAAAACACTGTTTTACTGTGTGTGTTAGTATATGCTGCCCTTCCATTTCTGATGAATTTTTCTTGCCAGTGGCAAGTCTTGTTTTCCCAGTGAAATATTCAGTAAAAGAGAAGTTGAACTACACTTGGCTGAAGTCAGCAAGTGCAACTGAAAGGAGGGGTTCTCCACAAAACAGGAAGAAGTCTTAAGCCCTGCTTTCTAGCTACAAAAAAGGGAGTTAACTCTTTGTGAGATATAATCTTTGCTGAATGTCAACACAGAAGTTGCAGAAAGGAAAGCAGTCAGGTATCATCACCCAAAATATTGGTGCTATTCTATTGCAATGCTGGAAAAGCTTCAAATGTACTTATTTGTGATTTTAGAAAATAAACAGATCAAATTATATACATTCTAAATTTTACTGGCCAGCACAACTTCAGTTTTGAGAGAGGAAGAGATATCTGAACATGACAGTGTTAAAATGGCTGTGTTTTCTTATAAGTCATATCCTTTTTTTAAGAAAACCAACCCCATGTTGTGTTCATTACGCTTTGCTAATTGTTTAAAACACTTTATCCAGTGAAAAATTACTACTCTGGCTTGTTCCTGGATTTGGGATCAGACTAATCCTCTTTCTGAATTTGGCAGCTGGTTTGATTCTGTTGGCTGGTACTCACTCCAAAATGCCAAAATGGAAGAATTCATTCTAATCTGCCCAATGATAAGATTCCATATCACTCATGCATGTGTGCGCGCACACACACACACAAGTATATGTGTGTATTCCATACCATTCTCTCAGATAGATACAGTCCTACATTTGGAAGAGATTATTTAAAGATGCCTAAAATTCTATCCATGTTTGTTGGGATCAGAGGGAAGTTTTAATGCAATAGTTTCAGGAACATTTTTAATGTAAAACACGCTGAGCAAAATACAGTAGTGTCCTTCATTTGATTTTCCAGATTAATGAAATTAGTCTATGCTCAACATTTATTTAGGAATATACCTGTGTAATGTCTGGATCCAGTATTAGGAGTGCTTTGATAAGAAGTGAGACTAGATGATGGCAACAGAGGGGGAAGAAATGATGTTAAGTACTGGTAAGTGGAAGAGCCAGCCAGGGAAAAACAGTGTAGTTGGTTAGAGGCGCTTTATATATTCTGTTCTTATACTTTAATTACCATTTCAGATCTCAGAATATTTCATTAGCCTATAAGTGGAAAAATTGAAATCTATTTTTTTAAAAATTGGCTTCCTATTTATGTATTGTACAGAGGAAGTCTACCTCAAAGTGAATTACCACATTCAGACTACCCCATGCCACTTGAAATGCTTTCCTTAGAAATTTGGTCTGAATGGTCTCAAATAGAGGTACCTAAATCTAATACTGGTCCCTAGAGGACTTGTGCTAGAGGTTTAGCCACAAAGTTTGATAACATAAAAACTCTTACGTAGAAAAAAAGACAAAATAGTTTCAATGCCCCATTGTGAACTGCATAGTAAAAGTATATTTTTGATTATTGGATGAGTGAAAAATCACCTCTAAATTATTAAGCAATTACAAAGCTGTTTGCTCAAATCAACATACTTCTTCACATTTAACCCAAGTTCTATATTGCTCAAATCGACATACTTCTTCACATTTAACTCAAGTTCTATATTCTTAGGTTATTGGATTAGAATGGGATAGATGTCCAGTAGCATCGGCGGCAGGTGTTTTGAAAAAAGCTAAGGTAGTGTTCCCATGTTTGTGATTGCCGTCTTGACTTCTCTGACTCCGTCTTACCCCGCAGACACCACTAGAAGGAGCCATGGGGAACTAGCATGTGATACAGCGTGAGGTTATAATAATTCATTTTTCTTCTTTACTAGGTTAAAATGGATATTCTGCCATTATATAGAGAACTTTTGGAGCAAAAACTCAGTTACGTATTATTGTTTAACGTATTTATAATACAGTTAGTTATTATATTTTATTGTTCCAGAAAAACAGGTGCAAATAATTATATATATTTTTTAAACTTGCTGGTTTTAAGAGTTTTCATAGACAACGTAGGTGGTAAATACGTAGCCTCATGTAAAATAGGTAGAAAACCTTACTGCTAGGTTCTTGGTTAGCCGCATGATTTTCTATTATGACATTTTGAATAATAATGTATCCAAATTTATAATTATTAATATAAGGGCAACTTTAGAAGAAAAATCAGTCAACAGTGCTGGAAAGAAGAACTGAATTATAGACTTGAAATAATCTAGTTCTGGAATAAGTGACTAGGGTCATACTGAATCCGTATCAGTTCTTCCATACAATGGTGGAAGGCTGTATTTTGGAGGTGCTGGAAGTCTTGAGATAACAAGACCTCTATTTGTTTTGCAGGAATGCGGTTGAGAAACCACTGGCACAGGTAATGGCAACAAAGTTGATGGTGGAACATCTTGTTCAAGTATAGGAGATTTGCAAGAACTCAGCATATCCATCTCCAAATCGATGTAGCCACAGGAAGGTCTTCCATGAACAGATGCACATTGTGGTTGAAATGTTTTCTTGTGACACTTCTGATAATGAACAACTATCAGAAATGCTAGAGTTGTAGAACATATACCAATTAACAAGGCAGAGAATGTATTTGTTATCAAACAGTTGCCATATTTAAATGTAGTTACAGTCCTGTTGATTGCTAGAGAATCATTTGTTGGCTTTCTCATAGGTGAGCAAATCCCAGCATATATAACTTCCTCAATTAGTTCAATTTTGAATTCTGGCAACATTGCTTCAGCAAAATCTGGATTAACATTTTCCATGGGTCTTCCTAGTTTAGTTAGCACATCCTGGATTTCATCTCTTGCACATTTGTCAGTCATTGTGCAAAACAACTTACTGTACCACATGAACACAGTGGACCCAGTTTTGAGATGAAGTAGAATCATATCCCCAGGACTGTCTGCAAACAAGTATTTGGAAAGTTTCTTTAAAAAGATGTTAATTCTTCCTCTGTTTTTCAGGAATGAGTGGTAGCTATTTTTTGTTATTACTGTATAAATGTGGCATGGGATAGTAGTTGGCCTGAATGTTTCTATGATGAATTTATCTTCAGTCTTCAGTCCTCCTGAATCAATGGCAAAGAGTAAAAATTCCTGAGGGGAATATTGAAAATCAGTATCAAGTGGATAACCATACATAGTTTTATCACTGGCATTAAACTGTAACCAGCTTTCCAGATCTGTTGGTGAACCATCAATTGGGTTTATTCCAAGGGTTAGTTGAGTTGAATTTCCATCTTCTTGATCATAAAATGTCTCTGGTGGTACTGAAAATGAGAACCTGTGTCCAATTGTTGCTGCAATCCACTTAATGGCATTAACAACTCTTGGGGGAGTGTTTGGCTGACCTGAATACAAATGAAATAATAGGGGAGAAATGTAGAGCACCAAGGTTTGAATAGTCTGGCTCTGAAAGACAAAAGGAACTGGTCACAATTAAGGTTATACCAATACACTTCCCAGTTTTTCTAACATAGGTCCCAATGTCTTCTCTCTATACACTTGCTCAGGTTTCAACAGTGTATTGTCCTCCATTTCTCTCCCATTGACTAATCAGTCTGGATGTGATTAACTACAACCTCTCATTTGCTGATATTCCAGAAAGCAATAGTAAAGATGAATAACTAATCCTATCACTGAGTGAGTAATGAGTGATTTGCAATGGTTATTTGCTCAGTTACAACTCTCTTAATATAAAGGGTTTCTTCTAGGCTCTTGAAGAGTTTGTTGCTGTCCCAGAACATCCAGTTGCAGGTGAGGTGGACTTTCTGAGGTGCTTTACACATTATTCCTTCCCAAAAGTCCAAATTGTGGGAGAGAAAATGCATGTGAAATGGACTATTTCTCCAATTTCCTCAACTTCCAACAAAAATGGGGCTCCTGACTGTTAAGACAAGTGTAGACTAATTGGCAAGTTGTAACTCACAACTCTATTTTTTTTTTGAACTTGCAGAAAGAAAGCAGGATATGAATACAAAAATAAATACGGAGAAAAATCAACATTCTGATTGTGAGAAAATAATGTTTCTGAGCCTATACATACATTTTATTTATGACTTACCTAGAGGCCCACTCTGAGATTCAGGAAAAAAAAATAGCAATATTGTCCCTGAATTATGCAACGAGCTATATAAAGTAAGTGGTTTTATACTGGTACTTTGAAAAAAAAAACGACGAAATGATATGATTGCAATAGCACTGCTTTTCAAAAAATCCATATAATAAAACTAGGGTAACTCAGCATTTCTACTGAGAGAGTAATGTCACCTTTGCTACGCTGAGGCTGCTTTGGTTTGTTACAATAACGCTGCCTTGGTGGGATTGTTATACCAATAATTTCCAATGCCCAGGATAAATTTTCAGTTCTTTACCTCAAGCTGTACCTGCCCTAGCAACACCCACATTTAAATCAGCCAAAAACCAGATCAAGTGCATTTTAATAAACAGAATTCAGCCTTTCATGAAATCCTAAAGTGAGCTAGGAATTACTGTGAGGTTTAAAGGTATGGTTACTGCATTTTCAAAATCCATCTGCTCAGACAAGTTCTGCAAAACAATCTGTGCCAAAGCTATAATGCTGTCTAGCAGGTGCAAATGGCCAGAGTAATGTTCCCAACATTGTCCTTATGAAGTCAACGCAAAACACTCTTGTGCACCCATCGGTTGCTTTTTCTGATTTCAGTTTCCACAATATATGATGGAATAGACTGCTATAATATGTAGTGAGGATCATTAACTTACGTATGTTAATGGAGGGAACCACAGAGATGACTTGGAGAAGGCATCTAGAATCTGTTAGGACAACAACAGGTGGAGAAGAAGCATGCATTAAGCCTAGGGAGGTGGGAAAATACCAGACTGACTCCCTGGGGTATAAGAGGAAGGGAAGGGAAAGGAAAACACAGGAAAGATGCTTTTCCTATAGCTTATCTCAATATAGTACAGCTCTAATGTTCCTGTGGAGTCAGTTTCTTGATCTGGTCTACCTTGTAATGGCTGACAGTCAATAAATGGTGGTGCCTGGTGAGTACAAGTAGGGCCATGACAGTGACAATGATAGACTTAAATGCAGAAAAGATCAGTGGCTACTAGGGGGAACAGTGTACAAGCAATCTATCTAAATACTTACTTACTTACTTACTTATTTATTTATTTATTAAATTTTTCAACCGCCCATCTCCCCCCAATGGGGGGACTCTGGGCAATTCACAACATGAAAAACATAAATATATATAAATACATAAAACATTAATTAAAAACATTACTAAAAAGGAGAAGGAGAGTCCAAGAGGATGAAAAATCTGAGGCTGAAGACAGAAGGCCTCTATGGGGCTAGCCATCCCCGTGCTTGGGGTATTCCCTCCCCACCCCAGGCCAGGTGGCAGAACCAGGTCTTCAAAGCCTTACAGAAGGCCAGGAGTCTGGGGGCCAATCGCACCTCCGGGGGCAGAATGTTCCAAAGAGCAGGGACTACCGCAGAGAAGGCCCACCTTCTGGACCCTGCCAGTCGAAGTTCTTTCACTGACGGGGTCCGAAGCATCCCCTCTCTGTGATTGGGTGGGACGGGTTGAAGTCATAGGGGAGAGGCGGTCCCTTAGATAACCTGGTCCCATGCCACGTAAGGCTTTAAAGGTGATAACCAACACCTTGAATTGGACCCAGAAGCAAACTGGCACCCAATGCAGCTCGCGGAGCAGAAGCGTTACATAGGCCCTCCTTGGGGCACCAACAATAGCCCGCGCAGCTGCATTCTGGACCAGTTGTAGCTTCCGGATACTCTTCAAGGGTAGCCCCATGTAGAGTGCATTGCAGTAGTCTATCTGGGAGATAACAAGGGCGCGAGTGACTGTTCGAAGGGCATCCCGATCCAGGAAAGGGCGTAACTGATGCACAACCCGAAGTTGTGCAAAGGCCCTCCTTGCCATGGCTGCCACCTGCTCTTCAAGCAGGAGCCGTGAGTCTAGGAGGACCCCCAGGTCACACACTGGGTCTGTCTGGGGCAGCACCACCCCATCCAGCACCAAAGATGACAAAGTCCCGGATACAGAGGAGGCATTAATCCACAGCCACTCCGTCTTACCAGGGTTCAGCTGAAGCCCATTGTTCCCCATCCAGACCCTTACAGCCTCCAGGCACTGCGAAAGGGTGGGCATAGCATCACTTACTTCACCAGGGATGGAGATGTATAGCTGTGTATCATCAGCATACTGATGATACCTCATCCCATGATGACGGATGATCTTGTCCAGCGGTTTCATGTAGATGTTGAAAAGGAGCGGAGAGAGAACCGAGCCCTGCGGCACCCCACAAAGGAGGGGCCAAGGATGGGACCTCTCGCTCCCTATCACCACCGATTGGGATCGGCCCCAGAGAAAGGAGGCAAACCAGCACAAGACCGTGCCGCCCTCCCCCAATTCCCTGAGCCATCCCAACAGGATACCGTGGTCGACGGTATCGACAGCCGCTGAGAGATCGAGGAGAGCAAGGATGGTCGCACTTCCACCATCCCGCTCTCGCCAGAGGTCATCCTTAAGTGTGACCAATGCCGTTTCCATTCCATAACTGGGCCTGAAACCTGACTGGAAGGAATCCAGATAATCCGTTTCCTCCAGAACCCTTTGGAGCTGTGATGCCACCACTTTCTCAACCACCTTCCCCAAAAAGGGGAGGTGGGAGTCTGGATGAAAATTGTCCAGCACAGTAGGATCCAGGGAGGGTTTCTTGAGGAGGGGGTGCACCAATGCCTCCTTAAAAGCAGCTGGAAACACTCCCTCCTGCAAGGATATAGTAACCATCGCCTGGATCCAACCATATGTCACCTCCCGAGCTGCTTTCACCAGCCAGGAGGGGCATGGGTCAAGATGGCAAGTGGTGGCCTTCATAGTCCCCAGGATCCTGTCCACTTCCTCACGAGCAACAGGATCAAACCGTTCCCAGATAACTGGGTAAGAAGAGTTCCCCGGTATCACACCAGACCCTGCCCCACGCTCGGAGTCTAACTTGGAACAAATCCGAGTGACTTTGTCCTGCAGATGCTCTGAAAATTCCTCTGCACAGCCCTGCAAATGAACCCCCACATCTCCCTTACCAAGGAGGGACCTAGTGATCCTAAACAGGGCCACTGGGCAGCATTCTGCGGACGCGATAAGGGCGGAGAAGTAGAGGTGCTTCGCCGCTCTTATTGCCAGAAGGTAGGCCTTGATAGCGGCTCTAACCTGTGTTCGGTCGGATTCGGTCTTTGTTTTCCTCCAGTGGCACTCTAGATGTCTCTTAACCCTCTTCAGCACCCTCAACTCCTCCATGAACCATGGGGAGTGTTGGGGCCGATGTGGCAAGAGAGGTCACATAGGCGTGATCCTGTCCAAGGCCCTGGCCACCTCCCTATTCCAGGCAGCAGCCAAGGCCTCCGCTGGACCGTGCAGCAGATCCGTGGGAATATCCCCCAGCTCCTTCTGAAACCCTGATGGGTCCATCAAGCGCCGGGGGCGGACCAATTGCATGGGTCCGGCCTCCCTGCAGAGGGGGGTGGTATAGGAGAAACTCAGGGTCACCAGGACATGATCTGACCATGACAACAGAGAAAGCTGTAGATCTCCCCTCAGATCACTTTGCCATTGCTCTGACAAGAAAACCAAATCCGGCATGTGGCCACTTTCTCAGGTTGGGTCCCACACAATTTGAGACAGGCCCATGGCTGCCATGGTAGCCATGAACTCCTGAGCCGCCTCCGAGGACCGCCCCAGGGACGGTAGGTTGAAGTCCCCCAGAACCATAAGCCTTGGGAACTCCACCACCAGCCCCGAGATGGCCTCCAGCAGCTTAGGCAGGGAGGCTGCCATGCAGCAGGGAGGCTGGTACAATAGCAGAACTCCCAACTGTTTACGGGTGCCCAACCTAATAAACAGTGTCTCACAGCCAGAAACTTGTGGAGCAATGCCCCTGAAGGCCACTAGAGATTCCTGGATCACAACAGCCACCCCTCCTCCCCTGCCCTGGCATCTCGGCCGGTGCCACACCAAGAACCCAGCTGGGCACATTTCAGAGAGGGGCACCCCCCCTCGGGCCCCAGCCAGGTCTCAGTAATGCATGCCAGGTCTACCCCCTCCTCGGTGATCAAGTCACATATGAGGGGGGCCTTGTTGTTAACTGACCTGGCATTAAGCAGCAGCAGCCGAAGGCCAGGGCCCCTACGAACCTGCTGACCAGGCTCTGGGAATGAGCCAGGAGGGCCGGAACACGCCACCGGTAACACACACCAGAGGCGTCTTCCCCAAAGATGGCCCGCCCTCCAGCTCCCGCCATATCTTCCCCTACCCGTCACCACCTCCATAGAGTAGCCCGCCGCATATGATGGACACAAGCAAGAGAAAGCAACTTGTGTCTTTGGGCTCTTTCTAGATGCACCTGGTTGGCTTTGCTGGAAAAAGATGGACCACGGTTTGATATTGCAGGGTCCTTATTTCCAAGTTATTTATTGGACTTTTCCATGTGAATTCAAATGTGCTTTGTGAATAGTTCTATATTAGTATATCCGGTAACTACTAAAGTCAAGGTGGATGAGATACAGTTCCCAAGAAAGTAAAACTGGGTGTGAACTGCCCAGATTGGTTTGAACATTTGCACTGTACTAATTAACACAGAGACTTACCTTGTGCCTTGTTGTACATAGTAGTGGAATGAAATCCAGTCTCTGTGCATATTCCTTTGTTGGAAACAATGGCTGATTCTTTCATCAATTCTGAGACAAAATCCCTTGTAATTTGGAAATTAATTTTGGTTCCAAGTGAGCTTTCCAAACTTAAATAATTTCTATCCAGTTGTAAAGCATCAGGATCTATCACGGGTGTTCTAATTAAATTTTGGATAGAGTCATACTGATTCATAGGAAAATATAAATTGTAGGTATTAGCAAGTTCTAGAGGCTGAGTAAACAATGAAGATTCATAAGAATGCAACTCCAATATCTGATTTTTTCTATATATCTCTTCTTGACTAAGGAATCTGCTGCTTAAGTTAAAAGCACTGGATGCTGTAATATAAATTAAATGTGATCCTTTTTTCCATAGAGAAGTGTCCATTTCAGTTTTAGAACATACTAAGAAACTATTTCCTGCAGTAACAAGTCTGTACGATAATGGAATACTTGTAAAAGATTCATGGGTCTTCATTCTGTCTGAGCTAACCTGTTTCCTGTCAGGCAATTTTTCCATTGGCAGTATATTACTAAATCCAAATAATAATGTCAGTTCCACTGGAATTGATAATGTCAGAGAAGGAAACAGTTTGGGGATGCTGATTGTTTTAGACAGTAATCCAAATGTTAATAGAGATATGCTGGATAACTGAGTGTCATGTTTTGATGAAATTGGAGCATTACCACTGTAATACAATTGAGTTGGTGGACATGCATTGGATGGAAAACCCGGTTTGGGGTAAAAATCACCGTTTGTAAGACTAGCATCAAATTCTGATGTAATATTGGTCAAGATGGAGCTTTTGTTCCATTTAGGAACTTCTATCTGTCTTATCAGTGGTAATGTCATAACAGTCTCTGAGGCATAACTGTAGACGTTAAATAGTTTTTGATTCTGATCGCTGTCATGGAACAAGAGCAAAGATACTGCAACACTGGAAAATGGCAGTTCAGATGATGATGCCCTTAAATGTGTTAATGTTGACATGGGTGTCAGAGAAAGCTTAATTATAGAAATGATGTCTCCAGATATAAATCTAGATGCTGTTAGATGTTTGAATGGGCTATGATAATTTAAATTTCTTATTTCTCCTGAGAAGTGTTCTGGAGATGATGGTTTAGAAGAAATTTCTTCTGGCGGAATGTCCATTTTATGGTGAACAGGATTTGAGAAATGATTTTTGGTAGTAGGCATAAACAAACCCAAATAATAGAATGTAGAATTATCCTTTGGCTCAGATTTTTGAGGTGTGGGGAAATCATCTTGTGATACTTTATACAGTATATGCTCTGATATTGGTGGAGTTCCAAAAGTCTCCTTATTCTCAAATTCGGTTGAGCTTAATATCAGGGAAGGTGAAAGTTCAGAAGAGAGATATTGAAAAATAGTAAATATTGGTGAATTAGCCTGAATAGTCTCTAAATCCATTTTGATCGTTACAAGCTGTGTAATGATATCCATGTGAGGAGGGATAACTGAGGAAATGGCTTCACTGAAAAGCGATGAACTTGCTTCAGACTTTATAACAGAGCGTGTCTGTGGCAGAGCAGCTGTC
Source organism: Python bivittatus (assembly GCF_059951505.1). NCBI lineage: Eukaryota > Metazoa > Chordata > Lepidosauria > Squamata > Pythonidae > Python > Python bivittatus. The sequence goes on along the minus strand of NW_028277037.1, from coordinate 4,618,335 downwards.
AAAACTGTGAAGGTCTGTGTTTTGGTTGGTCTCCATGTAAGTTTTGGGGTGGCCATTTTCCTTTTTTGCCACTTTTTTGAGTATCTTTTTTCATAACCCTGTTTAAGAACTCTCCACCCAGCAATTTCATATCCCAATAGCTGTGAGAGATTGTTTGACTCAACATTGTGCCTTAGAACTTGTACTAATTCAGATAGCAGAGCAAACACTCCAAACCCAACTGGCCAATAGAGTCCTACATAATGGCTTTTTGTAGAGTTGATGTATCTAATATCTTCAGCCAATATGGTCAGATTCTGAAAATATTTATTAAATGAGTCTTTGACTGGAATAAGAGTGAGTGAGGAAGGATCCAAATGGAGATATTCTGCCATGGTGCAAATCAGATTTAGTTGCTCTCTAATTTCTAGAGTCCTCTTTGTATAAAGTATGATCTCAGCGAAGGTGATGGAAATGTGTTTGGCATACCAACTTCCAGAACAAATACTGAAAGCCCCAAAATACATGCTGTTAAAAGACTGACATCTTTTCAAAGATTGCATTATAGTTTAACATTATCTAGAGTTACTCAACAGTATCTATTGATTCCAAGTATTTATGTTTATGATTGCAATCATAAATTTAGGGCACATTTCTCACAAGCATATTAATGAAAAGATTAGCATCTAAGATATAATTTTAAAAGTGCCTCTTAATTACTTAAAAAACTGGTGGGTGTGGGCTTGGTTGAAAATTGTACTAAAAACATTTCTTTTAAAATGGACAGTACATAACTATTGTAGAATATTTACAGGTTATTTGATAATTTATGATTCACCACTTTTATCCTCTGCTTATTCAAAGCTTGCTGGCCTCCTTTTTTTAAATATTGGCTCTAGTCTACCTAGAAATCTATATCTTGTAGATTTGCACACTATTGGTGGGAAACTGACTACACAGGATCCAAAGTTCCCATAAAACATATGAATCTAAATGCCTAGTTTTGTCCCTATATAGAAGAACAACTTTTCAAAGTTTTTCTGAAGAGAAGAAATTTTCAGAGGCTAAGATCCAGAAAGTACATCTAAAAATGAGGTATTTTTTTGCCATTAATGGATCAGGCTTGGATCTACTTTCCTGCTCTTTTGTCCAGAATAACTTAAAGGTCCTATTCATTTCTATTTCACCCTGTCCTTATTCAGAAAAAAAAAAAATGAGTGGCAATGTAAGAGCTTCAGTCAGCAGTAGGAGTCATCTGAGACTGAATAGAACTCAATTCCATAAATGGGTCTCTACTTGTGAAATGGGTGGGCCAAACCCTGATTGTCTTTTAACATTTTAAGTAAATGTTGTATGTATTTGAAAATAAACCCATATGAAACTGATCAAATTCAATTGTTCCTGAAAGTCAATGCAACTTACATGTTTTTTTCATGGATGCAAATTCTATCTTGAAGTGCAAAATCTGCATTAGTGGTTGGAGTTTTACACGCCATGCCATATGCAACAATAGCTAGATGGAATTCTTCACTCTTCTCCATCAAAGGCTTCCCTTGGAGTATATTTGTGGAAATGTTGTATTCCAACCATTTTGACAAAGTTGAATCATTAGCCAGAGTGATCTAAATAATAATAATAATAATAATAATAATAATAATAATAATAATATCACATGCATCATATAAGGTATAATAAGGCTATTGTTAAAAATCATGCCATCTGAAATTTTCTATTTGAACTCTTTAATTTATCTATATTGTTTATTCCTTATATGCTTAGGATATGTATGTTAAAAAGGAGAAAGAGGAAAATGTTGCCTAATTACTTGGTGGAAATCCCTCTCTAAGGGAGCCCATAATCTTTGCAACTCTTAACAAAGATTAAGGAGATTAACTAGGATCATAGTGGCAAGCCAGCTACTTTTTGTTCTAGGAAAAAAAAGTGATCATCACTTAGCCTCGCTGGTTCTCTCCAAACAATACAACTGATTGAGTCATCCATTCTCTGGGGCAATCAATTCACCTTGGCATACCAGGGACCCAATCAGAAGACTGATTGGGTCCCTGGTATACCAAGGTGAATTGATTGCCCCAGAGAATGGGTGACTCAATCAGTTGTATTGTCTGGAGAGAACCAGCAAGTAGTTCAAACTCACCTAGTGAGGTTCAAGGCTAGCAAAATTGAAGATTAAAGTCCCAGTTCTAACTTAACAGCATACCACCCTGACTATATATTTTTCCTCCTGGTAAGGTCAGCTGCTGTTAACTATTGTGTTGAATTGAAGGAGTGGCAAATGCTTCAGATGTTTTAAAGCAGTAGATCTTCTCTATGCCTCACTAAACATGGTCAGGCTTATTTCCAACTCAGTTTGTTGCACTCTTGTGTTTATACTCCAGCAAAAAATGCTGATGATATCAGTAGAGATTGAATTGCTTAAGAAGTTAGAATTGTATCGGTGGGATGGTGTAGCAAGTTGGCTAAAAATGCAGGTTCATCTCTGCATGGCCTGAAACACTGCAAAGAATTATCTCTCCTCCCCCCGCATCCCCCGTACACCTTCTGTTTTCTAGCAACTTATTACAAAACTAAGTAAAACCATTTCACTAATCAAGCATGGCTGTCAATTAGATTCTTACTGGTCTTCCAGGAGCATTACCTCATAGTAAGTTATTTTCCCTCGACAAGCAAAGGGGGATATGGGATAAGAGAATGCTTTTCCAGTGACTGCTCTTGTGCCTTGAACTCCTTGAAGGATCTGTATATCTTCACATGTGTGATGTGGTTCTTTGATAACAAGAGAAATCCCAGTTAAGGTGAGAAATGTCAGGATAAGGAACATGGAGAAGGCTGCCAGAACTTGTTTCCCCAACAGCAAAGGAAAGGCAGGGTGGATGTTGGAGATAATCATGTGGGTGGTTGAAGCATCCATCCAGTTGTGTAGAAGAGAATCTTTCCTACTACCACAGATCTGAACTATAGAAAAATAAAGCAGATTCAAAGTTAATTACACAGAAAACCCATAAGACTTCAACAACCATTCATTTAACATTTTGTACGCGCAGCGACTAATCTGCAAAATTGTAGTCATCTTAAAAACAAACCAGGCACTCACTGTTCACTTCAGATAATGTGATATCTAAAGTAACCTGTTTCCTTTAGCGGTTGACAGTCTCTCCCTCCCATCCCTACCCATCTCTCTTTCTCTGATAAAGGCCACTTTCATCAGATGAAATGCTATACTAGTACTCCTTGGTGGAGGGGAGGGGGGAGGGATTCAACTGCCAGCTTGATAGAGACCAATTTTAAGTCCAGTTTGGAGTTGAAGACGTTTGTGTGTGATTCAGCACTATGAGTCTAGAGACCTAAACTTAGCAGTATGATTTACAAAAAACCCTCCAACAACTGACTGATCCTATAAATAGCACAGTAGAAGCATCACTGTAAACATCCCGTCGATTTTTTTTTTCCTGTTGCTTCATATCAGGGGTAGCCATGGGGTGGGGGTTAAGAAAAGGCAAGATGGCAGCATAAATGCATGATGGAAGCCCTGTCCCTTTTAACAGATGGACATTCAAAAGGGGTAGGGCTTTGACCTCATGATCATGGACACCAACTTGACTTTTTTGATTCTAAACCTCCCCCCCCCCCAAGTGGATGCCTCTGCTTCATATATTTGGAATATGGGGAACGAATACATATCAGTATTGAGGCAGGGAGAGATATAAGGCAGGAAATGAAGATCTGTCATATCAACTTTAAAGAAAGCGATGCATGATTGCAATAGAAAAAGGAAAAACAGCGTTTTAAGGAGGCATATGGATTTAACACTGCGACTTGATTCTGATTCCCAAAAATAGTTTCAGAGAGCATATTGCAAATACTGGACCTGTCTGCAACACCTGAAAGCAGTTATGTCTTTTCCTGGGATTACAGCCAGGAAGGGAAAGCCAGTCTTGTGAGCCTGGGAAAAGAAGCAGCCGCTTTAAAGAGTTGCAAACAGCTACTCTGTACATACTCCTCTGCACTTCAGAGCACCATTTCAGAATAGAATCCTCGGTCCTGCACAGCCCAACTATTAACCTACTAACTGACAAGAGTGTCTCCAGAATATGGTAAAAAAAATCATGTTGGTGGCCACAATGGTGCGACTGAAGCTCTGCCTGTTTTTTATGTGCAACACACATTAAAAGGCAGAGTTTTGACCCCATCATTGTGGCCACCTTCTGGACTTCTTTGTCTTCATCCTGTGGAGATCCTTGAACTATCGTCATTTTGGAGGAATTTTAACATTCTGATCAGGGTCATGAATTGTGAGCATCCTGACCACAAACCTATTGATATCATGAATTGCAGAGTCAACTTCCATTTGGTTAATACTGGTCCATCCTAAGTGGTAATTCATATATGAGGGAATGAGAACTTCAGAGATTCCTTATTTCTGTACAGTTGATTAGTAGCTAGGTTTTGGGAAATCTGTGCAGACAGCTGAAAAGTTATGTGTACCCTATAATAAATAGCATTGCTTGTAGGTAAACACAATATAATAAAAATATGGTAACATTTGCTTTACTCCATGAATGTATACAGGTGGGTGGCTGTATTCAATCTGATATGGAGGGGTTATGGGCTCCTATTTCACAGATGGGGTAGGAAACATTATCTGGGTGAACAAGATACTGAATACCTCAAGGAAACCCAATGAATTGGGATGTTAATCCAGATCTACTGGATCCAAGTATGTCAAATATTTCCAATCAAAGAAGTAGTAGAGTTGCACTTGCTTTTTCTTTCCCTATTGTTGATTCTCACTTGGCAAAGTACAAAGAAGATTCTGAACCTTGGTGAGACAGCTCACCTGTTCCTTTGCCTTTCAGTATGCCCTAGGAAAATGCCTTTGTGTTCACGTTGCTGGGTTACTCTAAGATATGTCTGCTTACTGCCTCTCTTGTTACAAGGCTGTACAAAGCCAACTTATTCCTTGGAGGAAACAGATACTTGTTATGAGATGAGATTACAACACGTTTGTTACACATGTTTGTGTAACAGGATGGGTTCTGTTGTTGTGACTGGCAATTTTGGGGTGAGAGGTTTTGCTCCTAAAATTTCTTGGAAGCAGTTGGAAGACGTGTTGATGGAATCAAGATGTTCATGTGGATAATTTCTGTCTTTACAAGACACAATTGTAGGTAGAATGGCATTATCATGAAGAAAGTGAGGGACTAAGTAGAGCTGATTTCTTTAAGAAATGTATCTTCTGCTCTTTCAGTATAATTACTAGGGTGGCTTTAAAGTCTCCCACAAGTTGAACATCTTCTGGTGGCTTCATGGACACATCCATGTATAGTATTTTTTTTTTTTTGGCAGCAAGGCAGAACTAACTTGCCACTGGCTTCTTTCAGGATGTTTTTGTTTGTTTGTTTACTTTCCAGTCTAATCTGCAACTCTGATATCTCCTAGAGGTCTCCCAACCGCCTGCTAACAAGGCTGAATCCTGCTTAGCTTCTGTGCACAAGAAAATCTGCCACGTGCTGCCATCTGCTGAGATGTAGAGAAGTGAAACAGTTAAATATATGCAAATAAAATACTGGAGCACATTTTGAAAAGAACAGCTTAAACCCCTTTTGAAAAGATAAGGAGAATCAGAAAAGTTATATACAGAAGAGCTTCATGCAAGCAGGTCAGATTCAACCATAGCTTCTCCATCAAATGCCTGCAGCAGAAGACAAGGACGATGGTGGAAATAGTTTGGTTTAGGCCTCCTAAAGACAGAGCTTCCAAACCCTGGGTATGAGCACAGAGAAGACGCTCTCCTTAGTTCCAATCAACCACCCTTCTACCCACTGGGAAAAATTTTATTTCCTTCAAAAATATACAGAAGAAAGCATTGCTTCCAGTGTTCCTATTACAAAGCTTTGTACAACCAGTCCTTTGAATCTGATCTGGAATACATCATGAACCAGCCTCACAGGTTTCCACAAGAGACTTAGATGCTCTCCAAAGTAGCATTCCAAGTCACTTTCTCACTCAACAATTGATTCTGCCTCTAACAATGACATCATATTTATTGGCAAGAGAGATAGCACAGCCAGAATAATTCTCCATTAATTCTTTGTTCTCCAAACCACAGTGAGTAAAATTCAGATTAAACTTCTGGCTATACATACAACATGGCTAACACTGATTAACTTGGCTGAATCAGTTAAGCTTAACCCTGCTCACATAACATACTAGGTTAAAAAGTGGTTGGTTAGTTTATGGTTCAGTTAGAAGCTTCAGATCACACTGATTAAATGGAAAGATTGTTCTGGTGCCCTTGTGTTGGTAAAACAAGTGGCATCTTGCAGATAGGGACTTGGCTGTACATGCAGTTGATATGCAAAATTACTGGGAGAGTAAAAAAAAAAGAAAAAAGAAGAAATCAAGATGAAGATTTCTTGCCTTCTTCAATAATACAGGCACCCTGCCTCTTTTACTCACAACTCAGAACTGGCATTCTGTGTTGCAATTGTGATGGCAGTAATTAGATCTTGTACTTTGAGAAGGAAGAAAGAGGATCACTAGAGAGGAAATCCATGTACCAAAATAGGACATCTATATGGTCTCCTTCCCAACAGAGATGAACGTGCAAACACCTCTGTGTGTACAGATTGTTAACCAGATGAGTTTGTTTGTTTGCTTAAAAAACAACTGCTTGCTCATGGGTGGTGAGAGAGGATTATTGGTGGCACTGGAGTTATCAGGGACTGTATAGATTTATGATGTACCATTATTGACAATTATCAAATACCAGTAGACTGTTCCTGTACAAGGCACTTGAATCAAAATGAGTTTGAATATGATGTCGAAAGAGGCTTTCTAAAGTAGAAAAAAAAATATTAATTGAAAGTTTTTGTTGAACTTATTTCTGCTGGGCCAACAAAGCAATATACTAAACAAATGGAATCAAAATAAAGACAGAACCATTATTAAAACCCATTACAGGATATCAAAGTCCAGATGAAGCTATATATGCTTTTTGGCATGGTTCAGTTTTGTAGAAAGGGAGAGAACCCTCAGAAGAGATCCCACTAGGGGGATTAAAAAAAAAAAAAAGATTCTACCAGATGTATTCACTAACCTCTGTTGCTGAGGAGCACATGCTTCGTCTGGGCAGGACTCTGATGGATTTTGATTAAAGCTAGTCTCACAGGAGAGGAAAGGGGTTTTGACCTGCCTCACTGCAAGCCACTTAGGACTTTATAGCTCAAAGCAGCACCTTGAACTGGAAACAAATGGGAAGCTACGGTGGTTGGTTTGAGATCAGGGATGTGTACTGAAGCAAAGTGTGTGAGATGGGCAGCTATATAAATATAATAAATAAATAAAATAGCTTGGCAGTTGTTGCTGGCAGTGTCTATATCTGGGGTGTTTCTCTGACTCTTAGACAAGCTATTTATATTTTGCAGCAGGTCAATTTAGCAGCAGAAACAGCAGGGACCTCCTTCTGTTGAGATGCAATGAGTAGGTTTGAGTCACATGAAATGTTTTCTGTGCAGCAAGAGGGGGTTGTGCAAATCTTCTGTGACGTCTGATCCTGATCCCTTAACATCTATTTCTGAAGAAGAACCAGGGGTTAGGAAGTGTCACCAGAATTCTTCGGCATTTGGATTCCAAAGCAGGGAGTTCACCATTCCAAATCTTAACTGCAACCATGCAGCTCTTAAGAGCCAAAGCACAAGTCCCTTAAGTGTTTCCTAGAAGGGACAGAACTGCATTCTCTGCTGCGGATCACTGCTGAAGCAGTTCAGGCTGCATACACACACACACACACACACACACACATATACGCAATGAACCATAAACCGATCAACCATAGTTTAACTTACAGTGCTATGTGAATCTGGCAACTATGTTTAACTTACAGCTTTATGTCTCATGCACAGCCAGATATTGAAGAATTAGATGTTACACAATGGGTAAGTGTGTTGCACGAATCCAGCCCATCTTGTATCAGCTTTTGTGCCCTTTTTCCTGATTGGAAAATGTAGACTTATTCCCTGGCTTCTGGTTGCCATCTTTCAACCTGGAGTTTGCCTTGCATGATAGAGTAGGTATGTGCAGGCAACATGCTAACTCTTGTTTAACTCAAACATGGTTTCCTCAAACCAATTGCCTGGGTTCACCGAACTAAATAGCAGGAATGTTGGCTGCATTCATATAACACTGAACCCTATGCTTGCCAGCTACATTTTAATTGGTGTGTGATATGAAAATACTCCCTATTGTTTAGAATTATAAGCTCTGGTCTTATGACCATTGTTGACACTTGTGTATCTGGCGTCAGATCTTCAGTTTTGTGAACCACAGGTAATTATCTACAGCCCAGAGATACTGAAGCCTGAACAAACCCATAGTTGGCTGGCTGGGTTCACTCAACACACTGAACCAGAAGCTAGCCAAATGCATTTTAATTGGCTTAACTGAGTAAACCTTGACTGAACTTGAAAAACTAATGAGAATTGGACCTGGCTAGTATTTGGATCAAAGATCACCAGGAAAATCAGGGCAGAGGGCTAGACTGCGATGTAAAGAAGAAACAAAACCCCTGGAAAAAACAATGAAAAACCACTTCCATATTGTTGCCAAGACACCTGCATGGATGTTGTGGAGTGTTGGGTTATTACTACTATTGACTGATGAAGCATGCCTGTGATCTTGTATTGTTACTCAAACATCTGTCTGTACATGTTGTAATTCTTGCAGACTCCTTGGAGTCATTACTCTTGATTCTAGATTGCTTAATGGGTAGAAAAGGCCCATCTGCATCCAGAGAATCGCTAGGAGTTGAGCTTGGGTTGAAAGTAAGATCAGGGTGTTCTCTTATTTGTCAGCTTTTGAGAAAACCCTTATAGGATCCAGCCGGTTCCATTGGCTAAAATATTTGCTTGTTTCATGATCAGGCAGGGTTTTCATTTCCCAGATAAAGTGTCTGTTCTAGGGAACTTTCATTGGTACTGAGACTGTTGACTGACAGATTTGCAAAGGAACAGGGTTTCCTCTGTTTGTCTCACAATAACTAACTGGGCTCTAGAGATTATGCTTGCCCAAAACTCCCAGCTGGATTCAGAAGACAGGAAGTGATTTTGCAAAAGCCTTTCTGTGCCAATTAATAGAGTTCCTGTTGATTCATTTTTATAGGTTCCAAAAAGCATTTTCCAGCATTATAAAATAATGCTGTGGACATTTTTGTATCAGAGAAGTCAAGGACCACTCCTCCCCTTCCCCCTCTCACTTACAGGCTTTAAAATTTAGCAATCTTCCTTCCACCAACTTCCATGTGGTTATTCTATCTGCTGAGCATTGCTTTTGTCTCCAGACAAACTGCTCTGCATGAATTCTGACGGACTCTGTTTCTTCTTGACAGAGGTGTTCCAAAATGTGTTTTCAAAGCACATTTGCATCTTTCAGCAAGAGAAAAAAAAATGAATAAGAGGATGTGCTAAGAAAAGAACTGTGATTGCATCTGGAATGTAAAACTACCTCCCTCGAAATCCAACAGGGGTGTGGAGAAATCTTTTTTTGCTTGCACTAACTAGTCCCATCCAGTCATTGTGCTGTTGTATTGCCTCAAAGGCAAACAAAAGTTAGGTTGGAGACGAAATTAGGACTCAGCAAGTCCTTGCAGATGGTGTTTTGCTTTGGAAGGTTTACCAAACAATTCAGTGAAAAGTTTTGTGACACCTGTGGCGTAACTCTTCTATGCCAGGATGTTTCCCAACCAAGAATTTTGTTAGGTCATTCAGGTGGGATGTATGGATTTATGCTATGTCCAGGTTGAATAACGCTACTTGACCCAAGTGAATAGGAGAGTTATGGGGAGTTACAGTGGCCAGCTGCTGCTAAGCTACATCCTCATTTCAGCTCAATAGAGGAAGAAACTCAACTCACATATTGTTCAAGGAATGGGGAAGTTGCATTGTGAGATTTCATTCCATACTTTTCCATCCTGGACATCTCAGAATGTTTCGCAATTTGAGGCAGAGCTGCAAATGACTCCTATTTCCCCAGCAATGGAGCCTAGGATCCAACAATGTTTGTTTGTAAGGCAGACAATCCCACAACTGTCTCTTTCCCTTTCCTTGCAGTGACACGTTACTAATAAAGTAATCTATGTTTTTGAGACATCAAAAATGGATGCCTATGCTTTGCTCTGTAATATGTATGTGCATGAATTCTAGACTTACGCTTAAGTAGGTGATAGCATTTACTGATCTTGGTGGATCTCAAAAAACTGAATTGTTTAATATTTGGATGGGAGAGAACAGGCTAGATTGTGAAGTAAAAAAACAAACACCCTATACTGTTGCTAAGAAAACTACATGAAGGAGGTGTCTGGGATGCAAAGTTGAATCAAAAGAGACTTTCTGTTGGTGAAAACTTCCTACTTTTTGCCATTCTTCCTGGCCAGTTAAGAGTAGGCTGATATACCTTGCTCTAGTCCTCACTGTTAAATGTCCTTTTGATTTTCTCATTGATACAGAATTGTTCTCCTCAAAATCCCTTTTGAAGCCTGGTTTTTCCAGGTAGTTGGGAAGAGATCCAGTTTCCTTCTAGCATGGCCAATTGTTTTCTGTTTGATATACTTGGTATTGTTTTCTGCTTGATCAAGTTCCTAATCAAGGAACTTCCAAGGAGAAAACCACACCCCCACCAACACTGGAAGGGCAAGCTATTGTATATAAACAGGGAATAAACCCCACACTCACCAGCACTGATGTCACCTCGTCAGGTAATGAAACGTCTGCAAGCAAACAACCAAGCTCAGAGAGCTCCAAGGACTCCACAGAGTCAATCTTGTGGACAATCTTAAGGAGCTAAAATACTTTTTTTATTGTTTTGGCTGTCAAATGTTTAAGGTTTATGTTTTATGAAACAATGGCTTTTTAACTGCTGATGTTCTTCAGAACTGGAAAGTATGCTTTAGTTCTATTTATTTGCACTAAACAATAATGAACAAGGTACTTCTTATTATACTTTGGCAGCACAGGAATGTTGGTGCATGAGAAATAGGACTCCTCTACAAGTGAAGTGGGGGAACTAGGAAATATCCCTGGATGAGTTCCACTGTGGTCAGTGATCCAGAAGAACCTGTGTGGAAAATGCTGGGAGCTGCAGAGATGAGGAATTTGCTCAGATACTGACTGTCTCCCCAAAAGGCAGGACTTGTAGGGATGGCATGAACTGGTTGGGCACAGGGGTGTCCACAGGGAGAGTCACAAAAGTCAGGATGGCAGCCACAACCATACAATCAAAACCTTGCCCACTTTTTAAGTGCATTGTGGGCCACCATCTTGACTTTGTTTTATCCTTGGTCTGTGGACACCCCTGGTGGGCCATCAGAACTAGGAATATTTTTTTTTCTCCAAACCATAATTTTGTCGTTAATTGGGGTTTGAGTTACCTCTTATCCTGAATAGAGATTGGATGTGAAGCCTCCAAGGCACAGCCTAGCTCAGGAGTTGAACTCCTGGCCAGATCTGGGTGTTGAAAAAGTTCACGTTATTGACTTATGCTGGGGCAAGTCAAATATCTTGCTCTTCTCTAAAGTGCCTGGCAACCTGCTGGAGATCTTTTGGCCAATGGGAAGGATGGTTATGGGTTTTCCTCATTATGCCCAAGTTACACCACTCATCTGTGAGCTGCATTGGCTTCCTGTAGGCTTATGGGAACAATTCAAGGTGCTGGCTATCATCTATAAAGCCCTGAATTGCAAGGCTGCTTTTTCCCAAGGGTATCTGCCTATCTCACATGCTCCAACAGGAAGGGCACATTCTGGGTCCCTTCTTTGAAACTATGTCACCTTGTAGGTCCCAGGAGATGAGCCTTCTCTTTGGTGGCCCCTGCCCTTTGGGACAACCTCCCCCACACCACTATACAGCTGGCCCTGATCCTGCAGGGCTTTAGAAAGGCAGCTAAGACTGGGCTCCTTCTCCAGGCCCTTGAATCAGGATGAGTAGAGTTTCCAATTGGTGATTTATAATACAGTATATTTAATCCTGATTGCCATTTAATTGTTTTAGTTTGCTTTAGAAGTTTACCTGTTATTTTTCTTTTGTATTTTGTTTAATGATTTTCTATACTGCCCAGAGTCATGCTGTTAAAGTTGGGGCGGCCATACAAATGTTCTAAATAAATAAATAAATCTGTACTCTTTGCCATTCTGAGCCTTTTACTAATTTACTAATACAAATTGTGGAGATTTTCACGCTGTCCTCACCAATTTAAGAGTTGGCTTCCACACTGAGTTAGACCCAGCAGACCTTTATAGAAACAGCCATCTGTAACTTTCCCCATTATCAGTTACAGAGGAGGGAAGTTTTCTAAAAGACACTGTCACCTGAAAATCAGCTAGGGATCTTGATTGTGTTGTTTAGGATTAAAAGTTCATCTGGCATGAATGGCATTCTTGGGAAGGGAGGAAAGTGCTGATTCCAGGATGATTGATACAGGCTGTTCAAACATTGCCAGCACAAACAATAAGTGGTAATAATAAAATCTATATGTGAAAGATGGGTACAAGGTAGTGTCTTGTAGATGGTGATTGTAAGTGAGGTTAGGGACAGATCATCATGGAGAAAATCTATGTGGTCACTAAGAGTTGACAATGACTTGATGGTACATAAAAATCAATCAATGCTTATGATGCTTCCATTAGTCAGAATAGGAACAGGACTTTATATTGGGAACAGGAAGGCAAACTGTGAAGCAATTCAGCTGAGTGCTTGTAGTAACACATTACGACCACTTATGTCATTTAAAAATTGAGTCTTACACAAGCATCTTTTTACAGGTGTATAATGCAACACTTGCATGCTTCCTCAGGTTCCTCTGCTTCATTGCCTTTCTTGTTAATCTTTAACATTTAGAAAGAATTATACTGCTTACCTGCTTTACAGAGGACATCCGTCTGGATGTTTGAAAACAGTTTTTCATTTTTGCCAAGAAAACCACTTTCAACAGGGAAGGTCTGGTCTCACTTTGAACATCCAGCAAAGGACTTCAGTGAGATAGAAGAATTTGGTATCCACATGTGAACTGTATTTGCTGAGACTGTCACCTCTGTAAATAAAATGGGGTTGTAGGCCGACTCTATCCCAACCTGTAACTGTTATGTGGGTTGGTTTTAAAAACTGGGAAAGAGGAACTCTTTTCTTTTTGAAATGTGGATAATTTACTTCCCAATATTCAAAGTTACTCTAGTTAAGAAGCTGGGGTACACCCGGATAGTAATATTTCACAAGGATGCTGTTTACAATCACAAACAAATCAGATGTTCCTCAACTATTTCATGCTTGAACATACATTTAGTTAGGTTTTTAAAAGAAGATACTTATCCATAATAAATACCGAGCAAGGAAATGGAAATGGAATGGAATGGATTTCCTTGGAGGAAAGCTGTAATAAATGTACTAAATATAATGGATAAATATATTATTTTTAAAATATTTCAAATATATCAGAAGGTTGGAAGATGCCTTGTAGGATAACATTCTGATGACTATCAGACTACAGTTTTTATTTCCCCAAGAATAGTTGGGCAATATTGGAATAAAGTGGTCCAACAAATATGATTTTATTATGAGAGTTTCCAGTATGTCCAAAAGATGAACTGCGTACATGCATGTGAAAATATAATATTTGTCTCTTTTCTTTGTTAAAAAGATAAATCAGCTCAAAGCTGTTGCTGGTCCTTACCGAACTTGGCAATGCTGTGATGATAACTGATCCCTTCCTTGAGGAAACGCTCCACACAGACAACTACACTATGGAAGAATTCCAGGTTTATAGAAGCTAAAGTACAATTCAAATCTTTTCCCAGATTGGTTGCTGTTGTGTGACTTTTTGAGTGTAGCTTGGGAAGAAAATGTGTTTTTTCCTTATTGGGGTTTAAGCTGCTAGAAAAGAGGCCAACAAAATGTACTTTAAATTAAAGGTGTCCTCAGGGAGGGTCAGAAAAGTCAAGATGGTGGCCTTGACTGTGTGATGGAAGCTCCACTCTGTTTTACATAAATTGTGATGTGGGTAAAAGGGGGTGGGGCTTCAGTAATGCAATCACTGCCTCCATCTTGACTTTCTTTTACTTCCCCCACCTCCCCAGTGGACAGCCCTGTTTAATACTGGGCTGAAATTTGTCATCAAGTTTCCTTTCTCTACAAAACAGACTTTTGGATTTCTACTTCATTCACAGGATGCTTTAGAATTTCTTTTTGTCACATTACTACGTTTGTTTGTTTGTTTTGCATCACCTTTGCTCTGATGCATCTCTGGATGCTGATAATTCCTGACCTGAAATCATCTTGGGGAAGAAAAGGTCACTTACTATTTCATAATCCTGATACCGCTTTGTTTAATCCTGGATAAAGTTACTTTTTTTTCTTCCTTTGAGCAATATTATTTGCTAAACTTCACCAACAGTGTTATTTTTCCCCCTGGTTTTCGTGTTTTGTGCTGCCCAGAGACGTTAGGGATCTGGCTGGGTTATATGCATTGTAAAATAATAAAGAAATAAATGAATAAAGTGGATCTGCTAAACAACGGATGGGTTCTAGTTTTAAATGATGTTCCTAAACCCTTTCAAATGTTAATTTCTTTATCTAGGGGGAAAACATCACTTGGTTTCACTGACCAGGAAGAGACCTTTTGGAGTAAAATTTGCATTTCATGAGTGACTTTTAAAACTGCAAAAGTAAATATTTGCAGTTCTTTTTTACTTTGATTTTGACTGGCTTCAGAATTAAACTCAGTTAGGCTGACCAGAGCAGTCAGTAGAGGTTTCCAGGATTTTCCAGGAGTTCATTTGTCTGGGAAATGCTATTAATTTGCAGCTCCATCCTGTGCTCTTTTCTGCTTAAAATTCCTTAGCCAATGTCTCAGCATCCTTAGCAAACCACCTACTGTAGGAGCGTATCTACATATCAGCTATTAATACTGTGTAGCTTTGAATGCCAACTTTCAATTGGTGCAAATATCAGCTCTCAGATACCAAAAGACAACTGGGTATATCAGCTGGCTATTATCCAGATAACTATACAACTGGGTATATCCAGATAACATCTGGCCATGCAAAAGGTATACGAAGACTATCTATGATAATTATGTGCCTTCAAAACACTGGCGATTCTTAGTGACCACATAGATAGATTTTCTCCATGACAATCTGTCCCTAACCTGGTCCGTCAGGTCTTCCATCGGTGCACTCATCGCTACTGTAACTGAGTCCATCCATCATGCCGGTCATCCTCTTTTCTCTTTCCTTCCAGATTTCCCAGCATTAGAGCTTTCTCCAGAGAATGAGAGCTTCTCATTAAGTCTCTGAAGTAGGATAATTTGAGCCTGGTCATTTGTGCCTCGAGTGAGAACTCTGGGTTGAATTGTTCAATGATCCATTGCTTGTTTTCTTGGCTGTCCATGGTATTCTCAGGAGTCTTCCCCAACACCAAAGTTCAAAAGCATGAATGATCTTCCCACAGTATTTTGCTTCTTCAAAGTCCAACTTTTGCTTCCACAGAGTATCACAGTGAATACCATGAATTGCACAACTCTGATCATTGTAGGTTATAGACACATCACAGCATTTGAATGTTTTTTCCAAGGCCTTTGTGGCTGCTTTACCAAGTGCTAGTCAATGGTATATTTCTTGAGGAGAATACCTAAAATACCTAAAAAAATAACCAAATTAATTTCAGCAGCAAGGCTTAAACAATGCTTAAGACAAGCCAAAAGCAAAGCCAGACTCAGAGGTGTTATGTTTGGCTTAGCAAGGCATGAAAGATGTTAAGGGCTTGGGGTTTGCTGTCTCTATGATTTAATTGACCTGCCAGCTTGTTTGATCTAGAAAACTAAGATGAGTCACCCGGCAGAAAGGATAGAGAACAAATATAATCAAATGAAATGTGTTTTGAAATGTAACACCCCAAGTAGCTCCTTCATTCCCTTCTTTATTATGAAAACTAATTGGCTACGATGAAAAATTATCTGGAACACTATGTAACTGAATCATGAAACAAAGTATGCATGGGTGTGCTTTTTCTGTTAGCCATCTTCCAAACAGAAAGCCAAATAATCTTCCTTTACTTCTTCAAAATATTTTTATTTTAAGAAATAACCAGACCAGGGACATTGCTGGGGGGGAGGGCAGAATCAAAAAGGCTAAGATGGCAGCCATGACTGTACAAACAAAGCCCTGCCCCTTTTTAATGCAGTGTTCTCCTCCAGAACCAGCCAACGGTGGAAAACTTGTGACAGCATGGCATACAGATTTCCCAGCTTCTCCTGTTGCCTTTGGGCTAATTGCTGTAGAAACCACCTCTTTTCAACTCTGATTTTATTGCCAACTCTAGTTAACTTTCATTTAGACCAATTAGCTATACATTTCCACCACGTTTCAAATTGCATGCTGCATTTTTGTGTGGGTGGTGGTGGAGATTAAGTCTCAGGTTCAAATTATTTGTTCCTAGGTAATACTTCTAGAAAACCAACGTGCATTTATTACATCTGCCGGAGAGCTTCTTTTGAGAGGCCGTCAGAGCCTCCTCATGACTTGCCGCAGGTTCCCTCCCTTGTGAGTTGCATTTGTTTTGCAAGCTCTTGGCACTTAGAAAACCTGTAAAAATGCATCTTTTTTAAACCAGGGGTTTAATTTTTGATTATTTTTAACATCCAGTTTAATTTGCATCTTAACTCCGGATTCTGCTTTCTTTTTAATTTTGTTAGCCTCTTAGAGTTCTCAGCTGAGTGAAAGACAGTGTATAATTGAAATAAACATGAATAAGATCATGTAGTTCAGCTACAAGAAAGTGTTGGGCTTGACCAGCAGTACAATACAAATGAACATTATTTTCCCTAGTATTGCAATAAAGAATGATGTATAGTCCCAATAAATACCTTCTGGGCCAATATTGGAAAAATGAAGATACCCTTACAGATGAAAGTGTTATTCAGAAAATATCGGACTGTGCGGAGATGGACAGATTGACCTTAAAAATAAAAGATAAAGATGATACAGAATATTATTTGATATGGGATAGATTTTATCAATGGCTCGATAAAAGAGGTGGAAGGTAGAAGTTAGAAGACGACTATTATACATGAGTAATACATGAACTATCCTGATAGCTTAAGTATTACTATTATTGTGGTTAAAAAATGGTAAACGATCTATATTGATAGATGAGCTGGTAGGATTATTAATTATAGAAGCATTACTAGACTATATTAATCTTATTATTGTTATGAGTTGATCAATGATTTATACGAAGAACTACTTTGACACTTTAAATATTGTAAGTAAAAGATGAACTGTTATGATGTGAGATAAATCAATATTAGGAGCAATACTCTGACATTATTATTATTATTATTATTATTATTATTATTACAGGGTGAATGATTTATGTACCTGAAAGGGGAACCAGTTGACATGATGTTTTTCTGAGTATTGATATATAAATAATAATTTAAAAAAATACCTTCTGGGCTGTGATAACCTTGATTAAGCCACCTGATGCATATACTTTGAGGAAAAACCAGTGTAGTTCAGATATGCTGACATGGATCTTTGTCAGTCTCTGCTGGAAGAAAGCAAACCAGAGCATTTACTTTCACTGAAGAAAATACATGATTGTTGCTCATATTCCAATATTTGTTGTCTGAAGATGAACTTAAAAAAAAAAGCATTCACAAGCCTTTCTTTATTGTCTGTAAAGAATGTCACCTACTTTTGAAAAATCCTTCTTCAAGATTACATTTTAAAAATGAGCAGCATTGATACAACTGATCTCTTGTATCCCTGCTTACTATTTGTATGTTATACTATCAGTATATATAATTCATGTCTATAGAGTGAATTTCTTTAACAAAAGAAATGTTGCTTTAATGACATAGAAATTATACTGAAAATGAATGGGAATTATTTACGTGTTCCTTAAAAATGGTTTTTCTCCCCATCATTAAAAGGGACTATTTTTGATTCATCTGTCCTAGATGAAATAGAAACAGCTAAACTTGCATCTTTGCACCGTTTTTTATTTATTCTTTTTATATCCAAGCTATGTAGTTAAGATATTAAACTAGAACTGGGAAGATCCAGGTTCAAGCCCACCCTCAACCATGGATACTCACAGGGCCATTTGCCCTCCCCCCCGCCTCCCAATTCACACTCAGTCCATCCAGCTTCACAAGTTTATTGTGGGCATAAAATGACAGAAGATCTCCATGTAGGCTACCTTGAATTCCTGGACAAGAGGCAAGCTATAGACTCAGAAATGTTACATTGATTATGACCACATGTATAAATAAACACAGAATTGTGTACTGCATGTACTTGCAAGGCAAGGATTAGCAAGTTTGAGTTGCAATGGTGTTTGATATTCTGGGTCCCAAATCCTTTCTTGGAGAACCACCATGCTTTCCCAGCCTGATGTCCCCCAAATTTGGTTGCAACCCAGCTGGAAGGTGCCAACTTTACCTAACAGTAAGAAGGAAGGTTAAACTCAGCCTCTATTTGCTCTTTACCTTGTTATGCTTTCCAATCCAATGGGATATTGGAAATAAATTATATAAATGGGCTTGGGACTCCATCCATCCCCAAAAATCCAGAACAGAATGGGACCAGATTTGGGGTACGTGCAAGGAAGAGAAGCTATCAAAAGAAAGATGGAGTTGAAAAATGGGCTGGATGGATGCATTTGGGTGATGCAGAGAAAAAAAAATCCATTAAAAATCCCCCAGTGGAAGACGCAGTTGGGCATCAGCTTGGAATATGGTTGATTTTTCCATGCTCAGCTGTCCTCTTGTTTCCCTGCAAGTTGCATAACAAACAGACAAATGTATCCAGCCTACCCTGAGCTTCCCAGTGTGCACTGACACACATATTGTACACAAAACAGAAAGGAAGAGCAGGAGCACACATGACCAAAGATGATATGTATAAATCCCAATTAGACTTTTACTTTCTCTTACACTTACATGTGTGCATGTCCACATCCTGCCATTCCCCAGGCAGTGTTTTCCAACCTTGGCAACTTTAAGATCTGTGGACTTCATCTCCCAGAAATGAAGCTGGTTGGGGAATTCTGGGAATTGATGTCCACTCATAGTTAGCTGGGAAATTCTGGGAGTTGAAGTCCACACATCTTCAATTTGCCAAGGCTGGGAAACACTGTCTAGGGAGAAAGTGCACCCAGAGGCAGCACATAACTTTGCAACACAGAAGAAAATACCGATCCCTCACATGGCCTCTCCTTTCCCTACCTTGCTATTCTTTCCAACCCAACAGAATATTGGAAAGAAATTATGTAAAGGAGATCAGGATTCTCTTCGTCTGTCTGTCCAACAGCAGGATACCTCTCCAAAGCCAGGACAGAAGGAGACCGGATTTGGTGCGTGCAGAGAAGTTGGCAAAAGAAAGATCAAACGTGAAGAGGGACTGGATCCATTTGGGAATTATGGAGGAAAATGTTCTCCTGGTGCATCCCTATGGGGAGAGGCAGGTGGGCAGGGGATTGGAATGTTGTTGACTCCTCCATTCTAAGACCCTCCTTCCTGGTCATGTGACCCAAAGCAGAGCTGCTGTTAACAGCTGGAAAGGGTTCTAGAAGCCCTGCTTTGCATAATCGCTTCATTCCCTCCCAACAGCATAGGGAGTTTCCCCGCCCCCTTATTAAGCCATGGACTATTTTAAAGCATGGAGATACACTTATACCCCGTCTGTAAAAAGAAATAATATTACGTGATTCTGTCTGATGTCTTGGCAACGAGGAGCCTCTCCTTTCCCTACAGCTGTGATGGTAGGAGGAGATAAGAGCAACTCCAGATTTTACAACTGCATGATTTAGATCTTGCGAAGAGTACGTTTTAAAATTCTTTGGAGAGCTTTATCCAGGCACTCCAGTATATTATGGTGTAACTAGATGAATTCTGACAGCTTGGAAGAATGAAATTAATAGCGCTGTTCACACGATGGCCGCAATATTCATTTGAATCTATTTAACGTAAGGCAAATAATATGGTCATAATAAAAATCGTAATATCAGGGAGCCTCAATTTTTTGGTTTGATAGGAATGGCGGAGATTTTGGACCATTCGTGTCGCTTCACTTTGAAAGCCTGCTTCTCTTCTTCTCACCCACTACTTTACACCTGCTTCACACCTGCTTAGAATTAAAGTTTCCTTAAACTGAAGCTTGATCCCTGATGACTTTATGAACACTTATTTGTCATTTTCTTGGAAACAATATGGAAATAGTTTGCCATTACCTTCTTTCAGGAAGTTTTTCACCTTCCCAGCCTAGCCCACAATTTTGGGATTATCTAATGGTCTCCCATCTGTGCACCAAACCAACCTGACTCTAATTAGTTTCAGAGGCCCGGCAAGTCCAGCCAAATGCTGGCGTCTGTATTACTGATAAAATAAAACAAAACAACCTTGCCATCCTGGATTTAAAAGGGGAAGAAGACATGTCTAAGCATACATAGTTTTGCATTTTAAACTCTGCAACAGTTTGCTTCTGCCATTAAATATATTTACATGGGAATACCTGTTGGCCTGTAATAGAAAAGTATTGCATATAATTTAACACTTTTACTACTACTCAGATGTTCACCTCTATTCAAATACATACCTGAATAACCATTCCCTGCCACCCCCACAAGATTTTTCAAAAAGATGAAGGAGGATGCAGAGTCACCCTCCTCTGATCCTTTCAAGGTGGTATGTCTGCCCTCCCCCAAGGCCAGTGAGGTCTTAGACTCCAACCCCAAGGTTTAGGTTTAACTGTCATATTTTTTCCCTGATTAAAAAAAGAAATCCCCATCAGAAATAGTTGGTTGGGTAAAAAGACCTATTTCTCAGGAATACTTATTGGCAAACATTTAGATTAGAATTGGTGTTGGCATTCTAGAGAGGTAGCTGTTCCTCAGGAATGAGTTAAAGTCCTGAAGTTTCAGCATGGGATATCTAACAGGAGCATAGAGGATTGTTCAGTTTCCAGTTCCATACTGGCTGGGGAATTCTGGGAGTTAAAGTCCACACATCTTCAAGTTGCCGAGGTCAAGAAACACTGCCTCAGACCACTCCAGACAAATGGCTGTCCAACTTTGTTTGAAACCTTTGATGGAGCATCCATGACACCAGGAAGCAGGCTGTTCCACTACTTAATAGCTTTACAGTCAGGAAATTTCTCCTTATTTCTAGCTTGGATCTTCCTCTGTACAGCTACCATAGATTGGTCTTCTCCTACTCTTGGATGCTATGGACAATAAACCCACACCCTTGAAGTACTGGATGACTGCTATTGTATCTCCCCTTAGCCTCTCTTCTTTAGGCTAAATGTACCCAGTTCTTTTAATTGTTCTTCACTGGATTCAGCCTCCAAGGCACTCACCATCTTTGTTGCTCTTCTCTACACTCTTTCCAGTTCCTCAGTGTCCTTCTTTTACAGTATTGTGGCAACCAAAACTGGATTGTTGACAGTAAGGAAGATGACCTTGATGGAGATATGCAGGATCTGTTGCCTAGGCAAAAAGGGGTGAATCATTTTTTAAAGTCCAGAATGATAACATTCAGAAGTGGCTCAGGCAGATACTTCCTCAAGTTACTGAACTATAAGAAGGAGGACAAAGTACAATACAATCAGACTTGCACGATTCTGTATTATAGTCAATCTCAGTGAAGTTTTTGCCTTCTTGTAGAGCTGATTTCCTTGTCTTGTCTGCCTAGTGGAAGTGACAGGGACACAGTATTCCAATTGTAGTCTGTCCAGTGCAGTATAGAGTGCAACTATTACTTCTCGCAATCTTGACACTATACTTCTGTTGATTCAGTCCAAGATTTCATTGGCTCTTTTGGCAGCCTCACCACACCGCTTACTCACATTTAATTTGTGGTCTACCATGATGCCCAGATCCTTCTTATAAATGCTACTGCTAAGTCAGATGCCACCTATCTTGTACCTGTGCACCTGATTTTTCCTACCTGTGCAGAACCTTACATTTCTCACCATCCAACTGTGTACTGTTGGATAAGGGCCAATGTACATTCTATAAAGATCCTTTTGAACCTTGAGCCTGCCTTCTGAAGCATCCCTTCTTTCCCTTCTCCGTATCATTTTTAAAATTGTTGAAGGGCACTGGACCCAGGACAGCACCCGGAGGTATTCCACTGCATAACTTCTTCCATGCTGGCACAGAGCCATTAAGGACTATGCATCTGGTACAGTATTTCAAGCCAAGCTGTTCAATTTTGGTACTTTTTGTGTTTGGGGCTTATCTCATTTTTTCAGAATTTCTCAAACTTCCTTCAGGATTTCCATCCATGGTACTTTCCCCCTTAGCTTATTGAAGCCAGCCATCTTAAAATCTAGAACATTAATCTACCTACCTTGAGTTCTCCCTGTGTGCGATATGGTAAATGCTAGGATCACATGGTCACTCTCTTCCAAAGTTCTTACAACTTCTACTTCCTGAACCATTCCTTCCCTCTCAGTAAGAATTAAGTCCAGTATAGCTGATCCCCCTAGTTTCCTTCTCCATCTTTTGAATAATGAAGCTGTCTGCAAGGAACATGAAGAACCTGCTGGCTCTCCATTCTCTGCAGTTTGATTCCCAGTTGATGTTGAGATAGTTGAAATCCTTCCCTACCTTAGTATGTTTCTGGAAACCTCAACCATCTGATTTGTGATGATTTTGTCCATATCTTCTGCTTGGTTTGATGATCTGTAGTACATACACCTAACAGTGTAATTATTTTGTTTGTTCCCCCCCCCCTTTAATTTTCACCCAGTTAGTTTTGGCAGGGCTTTCACTCTTGGTATCATGAAGTTTCATACAGTGTGTGTGTGTGTGTGTGTGTAATGCAACTCCTCTCCCCTTTGAGGGAATGTTTCTTTTGAACAAATTATATCTTTCCAGTACAATATTCCAATCACTGGTTTTGTCCCATCATATTTTGGTATTATCCTCAATGTCTTATTCGGCCACTGCTCCCCCCCCACCCCACTGGGAGAATTCAACTTCTCCTAGTTTGTTCCCCATACTCCGGGCAGTCCTGTCTTGTTACTGTTCCATTTTGGACTAATGGCAATAAGATTGTTACTCTAACTAGATCAGTTGTTGCATGTTAAAGATGTGTGTTTTCTTGGCTACATCCACAGTATTTTGAATCTATTAAGATATCAGGAATTGTGGATTTGGGGGACCTGAGGGTTGCTAACAATACAATGATATAATATAACAGCGGAAGGAGCAATCTACATCATATTTGTAGCAATGGTTAGTTAATGTGGAGTTTGTCAACATTTGAATTTTTTTTTTTTTTTTGGAGTGGCAAGGAGGAAGACTTTTGAGCAATATGGTCAGGTTTTAGAGTTGTTTTGTTTATAACCTAATTTCCAGGCCTTTTGTTCCCTTTTTTATTGCTATGCTTATTGAATTTGACTTGCATTCATCCTTTAACGCAGTTGTATGCAGGTTTGTTTGCAGGGTGTGGACAAAAAAGTCAAGATGGTGGCCATGATGGTCTGATTAAAGTTCTGCCTATTTTTTATGTGCATTGCACCCTGTGAACACCCCTGATTGTACGCATTAGTGCCTTTTTTATTGATAAGTTTGGAATAATAACAACAACAATTGTTGATAAGAAAGACAAAAAGTCTGGATAATGGACATTGCAATAGCTGGAGACAGCAGAAGAGAAGAGAAAGAACTGGAGAAAATCACAAGATACAAAGACCTTCGAACAGAAGTAGAACGACTGTGGCAAAAGAAAGCAAAGATAGTACCAGTGGTAATAGGCACCTTGGGTGCAATCCCACAACATCTGGAGCACCACTGGAAGACCATCAGCACCAACAAAATCCCCATCAGTGACCTGCAAAAGGCAGATTTACTTGGAACAGCTTCCATCCTGCAACTATACCTTTAACACCATCAAACAACAACTATCCCAGGTCCTTGGGAAGGACTCGATAGGTGGATAACAATGCCACATCCAGTCTAAACATCTGGCTGACTGTGCGGCCAGCAGTAATAATAATAGAGCAAAGTTAAGAGACTGTCAAGGGCTGAGAGCAGAGCAAGTAGAAGGATCAACTCAGCAGTAAAATCCAGATTCAGACCCATTAAAGATTGGGTAGATGGAAAAGCCTTAACAGCCAACTGTTTGCAAGCAATCCAGACCAGATGGAGAAAATGGGGAACCCTGACATGACAACCTGGGGAGGAGAAGTTCAGATTACTATCTTTTTTCTAAAGAAAAGCAAAGGCACCTCCTTAAGATCTGAGCGGCGGCGAGAGACCCCTGAACTGGAGCGCAGTTCCAGAAAACTGACTCATCTCCCCCTCCCCAGATTCCAGGAGAAAAGCTCACACCTCCGGGCCGCCCCCCGCCCGCATCTCACCGTCTTCCTATATCTCCTACCTCCCGTCGGGCCGCCCCCTTTCCTGCCGACGTCTGTGATTGGTCGGGGCGGGATGCGTGGTGGGGAGGGGGAGGAAAGCCCCTCCTTCGGAGCCGCTTCAATGGGAAGCTCTGCTGCCAGAGTTTCAGTTTGTCAGCCGGAGCGGATCGGACCGTCCGAGGAAGGAGCCCGACCCCGAAGGGGCTGGAACGCGGCGAAGGGAGAGCCAAGAAGCCCGGCAGCCGGGACGGAAGCCGAGCAGAAGCCGTGGAGGGGATCGCGAAGAGGGGAAAGAAGGGGCGGCGCGGGGAGAGAAGAAGAGACGGGAGAGCCGAGCAGCGCCGGGGACCGACTTGACTTCGGATTAAGAGAAGCAGAGCCTCGGCTGGAATAGGGATTGCAAAGCAGCTGCGGGGTTTTTGCACCCGGGAGCCCGGCTGGCGCATCTCCTTGGCGGCTCCGCTCGCCACCAGCTGGCGGGCTCCGGACCAGCCCTCCCCGCCGGTCGGCCGAGCGCTGCCCCGCTTGGAGTCTCCCCGGGTGGGGGGCAGGAGGAAGAGGAGGAGGAGGAGGAGGAGGAGGCGGAGGGCAGACAACCGGCCGAAAATGAGCCAACATGTCTGACAAAATGTCCAGCTTTCTCTACATCGGCGACATCGTCTCGCTCTACGCCGAGGGCTCGGTCAACGGCTTCATCAGCACACTGGGGTAAGGCGCGGGGAACGCGGCCCGGGTCCTGCCTGGCATCGCCGGCTCTCCCGCTAGCGGGGCCAGTCCGCTCCTCCTCCTGCTTTCGGTTTCTGGAGCCCGGGCCCGGCTCGTGTCAGCCGCCTTCGCCTTTGAAGAGGAAGAGCGAGCGAGGAGGGAGAGAAAACAGCCACGTACAGGAAACGGAGCTGGGGACGGGGGTTGGGGGTGCCGTCGCGCCGCCGCTGCCAATCGACCGGTCCCTAAGCGAGGCAGAGGGAAGAAAGAAAGGGGGCGATTGAAGCTACCGCACCCCCCACCCCCCCCCGCCCTCAGCTAGGGACCCTCCGATCCCTTCCCCGGCCGCTGCAAGTCGGGCAGGCTTGACTTCGCTGTGGCCTGGGGCCCGCCCGCTGCCAGCTCCCCCCACGTGCCCGGGGGAACGTTGGGGCGCGTGATCAGCTTTGCAAGAGAGCTCCCTTCGGGCTGCCGATCCCCCCAAGGAGGCTCCGTGGAAAGCCCCGGGGTTCCGAGTGCGCAGGGTGGTGAGGCCCGAAAAGGTTCCGCCGGTGCGCGTGAGTTTGCCTGGAGGTCCCTCGGGCTGCGATACCGTGTGCTTGCTTTCAGCCGGCGGTGCCCTTGCGACGCAGGAGGTTTAGCCCGCTGCTTAGTTCTGACTAAACATCCCCGAGATGGTGCGCAGGCGATGAGCCGCATCTTCACTGGAATCCTTGGCGGTGGTCCTCGTCTGTCAATGGGCTTGGAGTGTGCCCAGGCCCTTAGACAGAAGGAGGAGGTGGTCCAAATGGGCTCCTGGGCTGAAGGGATGCTGAGGAATCCCCAGCAACTCTCCTTTGAACCGGAGGTCCTCACCTCAAGGATGGTCAGGTTCAGCTTTTGACTCCCACTTAAAAGATGGTCAGTTGAGATATGGGCTGTATAATAGGTTAAAATGACCTTCACAATTTAGAAGTAACAGGGGAGGGTGGGATTTTGTCCCCTTATGGATTGCTAGAATTTTTAAAAAGCGAGTCCAAGAGAGAAAAAGTTCTGCCACATACGGCATGGATTTTCTTAGGTCCCAATAACTCTTTCACGCAGGGATGATAATTTATAATATGGTGACTTGCATACGGGATCAAACATCAGATTTTTCCCTCCTCTGAAACATGTTCCCTTAATGGGAGAGGCTTTTCTCTTGTGAAATATCTCCTTGTTCTTCTGTGCCAGCCTTTAAACCAGTCTTGGGAGGTTCCACAGGACTGTTAAAAGTTTGGACACCATTTGTCTGGAATGACCTGTTAGGAGTTGAAGTCCCTTCCAGCCAGCTCATTCTCTGAAATGCAATACCCATGTCAGCTCAGGATAATGGTTTGCAAGCCTGTTGGGCTCCTTGCAAAACATTGCAAGGGTTTGTGAAGGCTTTGTGGGTGTGTTTGTCCAGTGCAACAGCCAGCTAAAGATCCCATTCTGACGTCTTTGCCCTGTCGCTGCTTTATGATGTGATAATCAGAGTTATCAGAGCAGAAATCTGGTTCAGAGGAAAACCGATTTGGGGGTTAGTCATTCTGATATAAGAATTGCTGCAAAGCTTCAGATTGTATCCCATGCAGGTCAGGAAGCTGGCTTGGGCTTTGTGATAAGCTGGACTTCTCCAAAGTCTCTCTGAGCAAGAGGGAGCTAGCAAACTTGCTGGCTGGGGAATTCTGGGAGTTGAAGTCCACACACCTTCAAGCTGCCAAGGTTGAGAAACACTGGGCTAACCATTTCAGTCAATACACATGTGCTTTAAGATAGTTTACATATGCAGCAGCTGATGTGTCAAAGCTCTTAAAATTGCAAGGGGAGTTTCCTCTATAAAGCCATTCCTGCTAAAACTAAACAAGGTATCAGAGGGAAGGTTTTTAACAGAACCTTTCTCCTTATATGCTAGCTTTCTCTCGAGCTGGAAAACCAACCTAACTTCTCTTTCATAGTGTAAGTACAATCTAGAAGCAGTTTGTTAAATGTTTGCAGACCTTGACAATAATGGGAACCATCCGGATTGTAGTGGGTATGACTTTCTGGAGGTATCTTTCCCTGTTATTAGCTTTGTGCTCAGATATGGTTTATTTAGCATTGGTTATTCAATGAATCAGAATTGGCTAGATTCATACGACATGGGAAGCAATGAATGAGTTCATATGGCACCATCTGGGGTTCACATATCATCCTAACCCAAAATTAAACAAAGGACATTATGTCTTAGTATAAAGTGAAAAGCTGACCTCCATTTAGCACAATTGACAGCAAATGCTAAATCTAGATCAGTGTTTTTCAAATGTGGCAACTTTAAAATGTGTGGACCTGGCTGAGGAATTCTGGGAGTTGAAGTCCGCTCATCTTAAAGTTGCCAGGTTTGAAAAACATTGATCTAGATGGAAACTCAACGTGATGGATGATTGACCTTGATTCCTCTCACAAACCATTGCAGAGAGGTTTAAATAAACAGATTGCTACAGACGTTAGAACTAAACATGTTCATTTTGTTTATAGGTTGACCGTTACCAGGGCTGGTATTTATACATTATATTTCTTGCTATCTTGTGATTTGTTTTCATGGCACAGAGATGAAGTGCATTTTTCTTAAAAATGCGCATAGTTGTCCCCAGAGAAATATTGGGCTGCTGAAAATAACATTCTCATTCTACAGAGTGCAGAATTTTTCTAATGCGATTGAGGGAATGTCAGCCAGGTCAGGAAATACTCAACTAGGACTTCAAGTACTCTGTTGTTACAGGATACAATGACAGTATCTTAAAAGCTTGACAAAGATATACTTTGTAGTTAGCATGGTTTATTGCAACCATTGAAGTGTCTCTTAAAAAATTCAGTGCATTGTTGCTTGGAAATAGTCCTGATTGTGGGACATGGTGGATTACTCTCAAGGAAATATTCATAGGACTGGATTGCACATATATTTTAACTGCAGGTTTGTTCCCTGATTCTTTCATTTGATATTTTGCCTTCAATGAGGCAAAGCTGCATTGAATTTACAATTTTGCAATAAAAGATAATTATTTTGACTAATGACCACAACATTCTTTTACTGAGAGAAAGAATTTGATGCAATAGCATAAGGCTGATACATTTTTGAAATACATTCCACCTGTAAAACCTGGTTTGAACAGATTTCGCTGAAATCAACAGAGATTTATTAGACTTATTTCTGTCCTTATTTTTGCAACCATTAACTGATTAACACTGCTATACTAAGCTTGTTAAATTACATGTTTCTTTAGCCCGTCAAACCTGATTTTAATGGCCTATAAACAGAACTCAGGCAATTCATAAATCCACTTAGTGACAGCTTATCTTTACAGATGGTCACAGCTTAAAATAATCTTCTTTAAAACATTTTTTGAAGATTTCATATCCTTCTTTAAAGGAACTTACAAATAATTTATGAATGAGACATTGATGATTTATGATGTGTAGTGTAACCTTCAGTAT
Organism: Python bivittatus; assembly: GCF_059951505.1. Classification (NCBI taxonomy): domain Eukaryota; kingdom Metazoa; phylum Chordata; class Lepidosauria; order Squamata; family Pythonidae; genus Python; species Python bivittatus. The sequence goes on along the minus strand of NW_028277037.1, from coordinate 4,589,744 downwards.
CTCAATGAGAAAAATAAGGCCACCTTGTCTACAATAGCTGCCCTGTTTTTTTTCACTGACAATGCTATGTCGGTTGCCGTTTTCCTTTCTAATATGATGGAGTTTGGAAGCTAAAGTTATACTTCTCACTTGCTTTTTAAACATTTGAACCAACATTTAATTTTTGGACAGAGTCTTAGACAATTGTGGAAAGGATGCAGTGCAACGTTCCAACAGCATACATTTGCACACTTATACACGGCATATATGTGCTTCTCACCTAGACGTTTAATAGAAGGGTTCAGGCAAGTCATAAAGTTATAGCTTACTTAACCCTTTTTTCTTGACTAAGCCCAAATTGTCTGGATTTGCATGAACCTAGGAAGTCAATACAAGACCAACATGGTAATTCAACAGGCTTTGAGAATGAGGCCATTGTTTAGTGATTTCAGGGATTTTATTAGTGCATCTTTCAACATCTTTTTAAAAGGCACCTATTGCATCTAGCAATATCTGTACTACTATCTATACTAGAGAAAAGCTGCAGAGAAAAAGGACTGCATTACAATTCTTTATGAACCTGTCATCATAGGCAGAAAAGGCTGTCTTTCTTTTTCCTATAGTTAGTGGAAAACTTCCCAATAGTTCTTAAGATTTTATACTCAAGTCCAAACCAAACATATGTTCTCATCAGCTACTAGTTAGTGGAAGTGGCTCACGGATTATTTGAATCATGAGAGTTCGGTTGATTTATACTGACATAAAACAGCACCACCCAATCGGATATATGCTTTGCATTTGGAACAATATGAAATTCCAGGATCTGTATAACCAAGCAAGCTCAAAAGATTGCTTTCCTGTCTTTGATTTCGGTGGATAGCATACCCTGTGAAAATGTTCTGCCAATAACATAGATACAAATATAAAGAAAACTTGTACATTCTCCCAAGTACGATTCCAGGGGTGACTTTCAAGGATCGCTGCAATATAACCATATTACTTTTATTTTTTAAACTGTTTAACTTTAGTTCTATTACTCTTCCTCCCAAAGGAGCAGAGAGAAAGTCATTTATAAGAGAACAATGAAAATAATCTAATGCAGAACCATCAACAATAAAACTAAGACTCATCTAGTTCAGGCCACCTTATTATTCCCAGAGTGGAGAGCCTCTGTCTTTGCTGTGTACCTAACCTTCTAGGCAGCTATCAGGCATTTGCATACTCTCTCCTAATTCAGATAGAGAGGAGAAAAAGACATCCCACTGCAAATCTTTGGAGGACCAGAGTGGAAGAGGAAGGACAGCATACTGGGGGACCCCACAATTCAACTGCCATGGGGCCAAATGGAAGTTGGTCCTGCAGGTAGGAAGAAGCCAACACAATGTAGTGGCTCTGGCTTCCAACCTGCTGAGTTGCTCCTGCAGTACCCCATGTTCAGTGGTGTCACAAACTACTGAGAGCTCCAGGCAATACGTGTCTTTCCCCATCTCCCTCCCAGTTGAGGTCATTGGTCAGGCAGCCAAGTCTAAGCATCTCTTAAATGGGCTGTGTCCTTGGAGTGGCTGGCAAACATTAATTAGTTTTCCAGGTAGAAAAATATTTAACCATGTGCATGCCTCAGCACCTTAGAAGACTTTTCGCTAGAGTATGGTTTGAGCAACTTGATTTTATGGGAGGATATGGGAGGTTTTGCAGAAAAATTGTGCGTATGTGGTGCTCTGGCTGTTGAAGACATCACATATATCCTGTTCTCTTGTAAACTATAGTTTGCGGTAAGGGCTGATTGCTTAGGTCCTTTCTTAAAATCGAAGACATATGGGGACATTCAGAATATATTGACAAACTTTTTGCAGGGAACAAACTTTACATTATTAGGCGGCCAGTGCTGTTTATATCAAAGATCATCCAGAAAAGGATGGATCATGTAGAACAGCTTGGGGTTGATGGCAAGGGTGATGATATGATATGAATATGTTCCTTTTTCTCAGTACTGTTTATGATTTCTTGATATGGTCAAATGACTAATCAATAAATTGGTTGTTGTTGTTGTTGACTGTTATAGTGGTGTATCCAGGCCTAAAGCTAAACTGAAATGGATCCAGATGTATATTAGCTTTATACCAGGTTATCAGTCCCAACAACCCCTGTGGGACTGTGGTTTGTCTGGCATCCCGATCATTTTCTGATTGAGATTTCCAGTGAGTTTAACATATCTGCATGTCTCTAGAGGGAGAGAGTATTGATGTAGCACTCTTAAAGATGTAGTGCTGCTAACTTTTCATTCTATAGGTAGGCCACTTCAAGCTGGGAATGATCTGTGAGTTGCAGTCCAACTCATGGAAAGAGAGCAGAAACACAGGGAAGGTTTTCTAAACTACATTATTTGGGTAAAAGTAATCTGAGTCTGTGGGGAGGAAGATTGACTAATCACCCAATCAGTCTATTAACCAAGGATCCCAGATTTCACAAATATCCAAGACTGCAAGAATTTAGCGTATAGGTAATCATTTTCTCTAGAATCTTTTTAAGGTACTCTTCTTCAAAATGTTGTTTCCACTATAAAGGGTTAATGTTAGAATGAGGTTGGTCTTGAACCTTTCTCCTGAAAAATCTGCAGCCTTGGGACCTGATGACAACAGGATCAGTAATGGCGCTGTGGAATATTCAGACTTCCTCCTTGTGTATTATATAAGAGAGAGGAAGTCAATGTTTTCTTTAATGTCATTTTGGCACCTAACCACTCTGAGTTGAGTAGTGCCTTCCAGGCATGGCTGATGTGAGGCATTCTTTTTGACCCATATCATGATTGGTGGGTGAGGGAGGAGTTGTCAAAATCTCTGTGCGGGTGGCTGGCATTATTTTTAAGTTATCTCTTTATTATGTTACCCTTTTGTACAATATGGTCAGAATAGCATAGATTTCCCTACTGATTATCTTGATCCAAGGCCTAATACAACAACTGCTATGCTACTGAAGCCTATGATAGACGTGCTTGAATTATGTTTCTTAACTGTATGAACCTGAGAGCCAGTGTGGTATAGTGGTTAAGGCACCAGGCTAGAAACCAGGAGACCATGAGTTCTAGTCCCACCTTAGGCGCAAAGCCAGCTGGGTGATCATGGGTCAGTCCCCCTCTCTCAGCCCTAGGTAGAAGGCAATGGCAAACCACTTCCAAAAAACCCTGCGAGAAAACTGCAGGGACTCGTCCAGGCATTCGCCAGGAGTCAGCAATGACTCGAAGGCACAAAAACAAGACAAAAACTGTATGAACCAGTTTGTCTGAAAAACTAATGCTTTTCATATGTAGTTGTCTACCATTTCCTTTGTCTTCAACATAGTTACAATTAGAGTTTTAATTTAGCATTTTGTGAGGGTACTAGGTTGGGGAAATACGGATGTAAATCAGTTTTAGAGTTGGCTGCTTTGTGCTCTCTTTTTAGACTTATGCAAAACTTCTCTCCTGCCTTTCTCTGAATATTTTCTGTCTAAAACTAAGCCACAAAAGGTGTGTTTGCACATATGCTTAACCCCGTCAACTACAAACCTGGTCAGAACTTCTTAGTTTTGTGTAGGCATGTTCTTTGGGTCAAGGGCTGGCATTTTGTGAAGATTGAGTCCTCAAACATTTCCTGCAATCCATCCCAGTATCTCAAGCTTTTGAGCCAAAAGCATATTATAAGATCAAGAGGCTGTGCTCAGTTGAGAGGGCAGGTGGGGCTTATATACTGGAGCCAACCTGTGTTTGCAAGCCGTGCTTGATGCTGTCTAGCCTTTGCAGGGAGTTTCTCAATGGAGCACCTTGGGGTCTCTACTGCTCTGCATCTCCGTTTTATTTCTTCAGAGGACTGACTGGGCAAGGCTTGGACGCTACCCCACAGCTTGCTGGATTCACACAATTCAGCTGAATGTGGATGAGTAGGTTGACACACAATAAAGTTTTGAGTTAAAACTGTCTTTTTTTTTTTTACTCTAGTACTGAATGGGTTCTCAGGTTCACTCCACACTCTGGGACTTAACTAATGCAGTTACGTTTGTGGTGTGAGCTCACCCATAGGTTTAATTGCTTCCTCATATGGAAGAAATACCAGCTTTTTCCTTTCCCTGTGGTAACTGTTCTGTTTTTCACAGCTATCATTCAGATGAGGCTAACCCACGAGTGAATTGCCTGGAGGGCCACCATGGGTTTGGGTGAGGGACTTGCTTCTCTGGTCATCCATATTGCTTTTCTAGGTGATGACAGATGGGATCAGAGGTTAAACCTGATGCAGAGATAATGCATCAGGTCTAACCTTTTCCCCTATTTGCTCTTTTTTGCTATCTGTTCTTTTTTGCTATTTGTTTTTCGCTACGTTCTTTTTCGCTAGTTGTTCTTCTTCCCAGTTCTCCTTCTCCAGGGATGGATTTGTTCCAGTGTGAAGGAGACCTAAGCCTCATGGGGCTAATTGGGTTGTTTGAGAGAAGCACCTTGTGCCCCTTTACATGTCATAAAAAAAATTCCTCTGTCATTTCTGCTGGAGGAGTGCACAGTATCTGATTTGGTACATCTGTCCCAGATCTGTGTTGATGGCAAAGGTGACTTTCAGGTTTGCCAAGTCCTTAGCAGCTTTAATTCCTCTGCTTTTAACAGCAATCTGAGATACAGGAATCGGGAAGGTGAAGTTTTTCTTGGCACAGGCATAAAGTGTTAGGTGATGTTTCACCTGCTTTATTTTGGCAGGCTGACAGTTGAAAGTGCAAGAGCAGTAAAAAGAGAGAGAGAGGAAGAACGAAATGTTGGCTGTACTTGGCACTGCAGTGGCACCACTTTGCATAGTGAGATAAAGGCCTTTGACTGCAGGATACAAGCTTTAGCAAGAGTCCTGTCCTGTGCTTTGCACTTTGCTGGGGAATGCACTCAAGTGTAAGGGGAGAAGACTGGGGAATGCAACTTGTCCTGATCTTCTTTCCCTTCAGACTATATTTTTGCTTTCCAAAACAATTTGGCTGCTAATCATCTGTCTTTTAGAGTATGTCTGCACTGCACCCTTAAACTGTTTCTGTCCTGTGTTCATGCTTGCTTGACTCTTAACCAGTTTAAGAAAATCCTTTCTAGACTGAGATGTTTGGCAACAGCTTCCAAGGAATTCAACAGACATGAATGAGAGCCAGTTCGGTGTAGTGGTTAAGGCATCAGGCTGTAAACCAGGGGACCATGAGTTCTAGACCTGCTTTAGACATGAAGCCATCTGGGGGACTTGGGGCCAGTTCCTCTTTCTCAGCCCTAGGGAGAAGGAAGCAAGAGCAAACCACTTCTGAAAATCTTCTCAAGAGACTTGCAGGGACTAGTCCAGGCAGTTGCCAGGAATCAACACTGACTTGATATCTATCATCTATCTATCATATCCATCCATCCAACCATTCTTACACACACACATGCACACACATGCACACATATACACCACAGAGCATAAACATACATATACATGAAGGCACAACCAGTTTTAAAATAAATTTTCTCTTCTTGCCACCCTGTTGGTATCTAATTGCTTCTAGGATTACTTTTTAGTAGTTCTGCGACAGCACAGCGGTTACAACATTTGTCTAGCAGAAAGGACCTTGCTGCTTTAAAACCTGGTAGAAATGTCTTTTTTCTTTTTTAATTATCACTTTTCTTTCCTTGGAACCCTTTTACCACACCTGACTAGGGAAGTGATGCATTGCTAGGCTGATTAAGAAGAAAAGAAATGGAGAAGTAAGTAGTTCAGGGAAAGAAAAATAGTCGTAAAGCAACAGCAACAAAAAAATTCTGCCAGGTTTCAAACCAGCTATATCTTATATGCTAAGCAAGTGTTACAACCACTGTGCTATTGCAGAGCTGCTGTTAAAGGTAGCCCTGGGTAATATTAGGGATCATGACAACCATTGACTGAGGTGAGGGGCCATTCCTGCTTCTGCAAAATGGCAAATTAAAGTGCAGGAGGTGACCTAGAAGAAAGTAATGTGTCACAAGCGAAATGGACAGCAGTGCTTGAGGTGACAGAAGCAGGAAAACACTACTGTGAAAGTGGAGCAGGAAAAGATGTCAGGGGGTTGCTTTCAAGGTGGATGAGGGTGAGTGCTGAGTACTGTCATCCATTCCTACTAACCAGAAATAGTGGTTGGTCCACACAGGCAACCGGGACAACATGGCAATCCAAATAAACCCCTAGACACCCAACCCCAGCTTTTAAGAACTGAGTTGATAGATGTGAAACATCCCACGGAAGTGAAATTAAGGAAGTCTGAGGATGAAATGAACAGGCAAATTTTGTCAACCCAGGAAGTGAGTACCACTGCATTGTAAAAATGCTGAGTAAAGGCTAATTCGTACATCCACTGGGAATATTATTTATTTATTTAGAAAGCCGACACAACCCTTTTCAATCCTGGGGTTTTCAAGGCAACTCTGAATAAGTCATAATGGCACAACTACCCTAACCCTATCCATAATATGCTCAAGCCAACTGGCAATCGCGCATCTCTTGGCCTGTGGAAGAGGCCAAGACGGGCTTCCCATCATTCTGCAGCCCCAGAACAATAGCTGGTAATGTTCACGTGAGATGCTGAGACAAAAGTATGTGGCACATATAACACCACTACTGTGTGAGTTGCACTGGTTGCCGGTGTGTTTCTGGGTATGATTCAAGATGTTGGTTGTCACCTTTAACATGGCTTGGGACCAGGTTACCTGAGGGACCATCTTTACCCAATAGTTTCTATCCATCCAATTCAGTCTGGCAGGATGGGCACGCTGCGGAATGTCAGCTTACAAGGACCGGAGACATGCCTTCCCTGCTGTAGCCCCTGCCTTTGGGATGGCCCTGACCCTGTTGGCCTTTTGTAAGGCTTTAAAGACCTGGCTATGTGCCTGGGCCTGGGGCCCTGAATGTGTTAAGGGCCCTGTCTCTTGGCTATATTGATAATTATTATGATAGTTTTCTCGGCTGCTGTGTATATTTATTTTTGTATTGTTTTTAATTGTTTTAGAATTGTTCAGCACCCAGAGTCACTTGATTGAGATGGGCGGCTACAGAAATTCAATAATCAAATAAATAAATAAATAAATAAGGAAGGAAGGAAGGAAGGAAGGAAGGAAGGAAGGAAGGAAGGGGGTTGACAATGCCAGTATTCATTTCCTGCATGCTTCATTTTATCCAAGGTTTCAGACTCACTGCCCTTTTGAAGTCTAAAGAAAAGACTATCTCTTTAACATGGATCACAGTAAAAACAAACCCAACCAAAAACACCCATTGTGGTTCAGTCAAGGTTGGGCTTGTCATTGACATGATGTGGGAATTTGCCCAGTTAATTCAATGTTGAGGGTTTGCATGACACCAAAACATAAACAAACCATATGGTTGAATTTGCACACTATAATAATCTAAAATGTGGTTGCCTAGTTTACAGGTCATTGTGTTGTGAGGACTCTCCAAATGAGGTTAATTGAGGTTAATTATCATAGTTCAGATATAAATATAAATATAGATATAAATATAAATATACTGTGAAGACAGAGTCACTGAATTCATAGCAAGCACAATCTAATGTAATGAACAACTTGTTTAAAATTAAAGTAAAGCTTCCTCTCAGGCATGTCCTAATTTAAACAGTTATATGGTTGTATGCAAACATTGAGGCACCCTCGGTCAAATGGTATGATTCAAGAAATCTCTAAGTAAATTCTAGATGGCACAACATTAAACACGACACCTTTCTGCAGATTGGAATGCACACTTAGCATTTATGTGTAGGTGCTTGCAGATTGAAAATATGAAAACAAAATATGGCAAGTGCAGTTATTTGACTTCCAGTCAATACTTAGCAGAAATAACATGCTCAAGTCAGGGTATACTATGACTACAGCATTCCCACAATCTATTAAGTAAATTACCCAGTCAGAAAATGAAGCATGGAAAGGTTTGTTCTTGACAAATACATGCTGACTTTTGGTAGTTACTGTATTGTTTTCAAGGAAATTTCTTTATGATCTGTCAATTTCTTTGTGATCTGCTCTAGAATCTTCCCAGGTGCTAGTGTTAGACTTGACCGGTCTGTAGTTTGCTGGATTTCACTTTTCCCTCTTTCTGCTCTCCATCAATCATCTGGCACTGTTCCAAGATTTCTCAAAGATAACAAAGTTTTGCTAGTTCTTAGACTGTGAGATTTAAGCTCATTTAAATTAAAGATTCTATCAATCCCAAACTTCAATCCCTTTATCTTTCCCTTAAAGCTTTCATGGTGGAACATTCAGTTTTTTGTTGGAGATGTCAACCAAAACATGAGTTGAGAAGCTCTGCTTTTTCTGTGCTTCTTTGAGCATTTTTCTTTTTTCACTGAGCAGTTAGTATACAGTTTATTTTCTGTATACCACAATTTATTAGGGTCTAAATTGTTTTGATCTGTAGCTCAGATTATCAGATTTATAGTCTCTGTGTGTGTCTGTGTATATACACACACAGATACACCTGCTGGAGGGGAGAAAGATTGCAAACAGTGAGATCAGAAGGAACTGTTCAATCCAGTGATTTACAGTTTTGTGTAATTCAGAATGCTTCATTAATTTGATAAAATAGAGTACAGCTCAGCAGAGGTTAAAGACACATAAAAAATTGTCTTTAAGGTTGTTTTGTTATTTCTTCAACCTTATTTTTTGTGAAGAGAGTAAGAGATAGACAGACAGATAGACATAGGGCAGAATGAGAGGGATTGTCTCAAAGTCACCCACCTAGCTTCATGCCTAAGCTATCACAATCTCCTGGTTTTTAGCCTGGTGTCTTTAACCACTACACCAAATTGACTTTCAGGATTAATTTTAGGTCTTGAAAAGATCTTTAATTGTTGCCATGGAATTTAGTCCTGCTTAGGGTCTCTTGAAAGTCTGAGGCTGTGTGTAAAAAAGAAAAAGAAAAAAAATACAAGGGAACGCTCTGGTTGGTATTTGATTTTGTCTTGTCTCTCAGCCTGAGGGTTGATGATCATAAATAGAATTAGGAAATAAGCTCTCAAGTTAGAAAAGAATGCGTCCCTCTTGTAAGTGATATTCATGTACAGTAGATTGCATGGGTGTTACCCTTTTATTTATTTCTGTTTATTTAAAAGACGTATACCCTTGACTGTAGCCAAAAGGCCAAGAGCAGTTATTGTTGCCAGACTTAATACTTTACCATCAAAGGTCCTGGAACGGAGGTATTTATTTAAACCTTCACTACCAAGGTCAAGTCTGTATCCTGCATGGAGGCTGTTACTGAATCAACATCACAGGTTCATCTGAGCTGTCCATTGTACCATTCATGGCTCTGAATTAGTATCAGCCCTCCCTGTAAATCGCTCCAGCTGTTCTATGGAAGAGATTATAATTCTCTTTTAAGCCAATAAATCCTTAGAAACCTATAAAAAAGGTATTAAAATATTGTACAGTCATGATTACTGGAGGAAACTTTGGGTATAATTATGATTTGGTAGATAGTTTCCATGTTGATTGATTGACTGTATGGATGCCCATCTCAGTAAGTGACTCTGTGCAGTGAACAATCTTAAAACACATTAAAAACAAATTTTCATCATAAATACAAACATTAAAATACACAGCACCAAGGAGAAGTCATTATCAATGGTTGTTAGCACAACCAGGAGACAGGACCCTGTTTTATGATATGTCTATTGTGTGAGTTTTTGTACAGACCTGTGGTCTATGACCATAAATAAAATTTGAAATTTGGATTATTCACAGCCCCTGGAATTCTTTCTTTCTCTTCCTGGAGTAGGAAGAACTCTGCTGCAGGCCCGTATGAGGAGCACATTCCCAGCGATGTCTGAATGAATCTGCCACATTGCCAATACCTCTGAATGAGCAATCAAGGTTCAACCAGCAACACAACTTGTTTCTGTAATTTCTCCCTGAAATTTTAATCCATCCTCTTAGAGATTGTGAAGCTAAGATCCTGAAACTTTTGGTCAGATTTTGAGAGCTAGCTGCCGTTGTTCTGTGAGCAACTTTGAAGCAGAGGATGTATTCATTCTGTTTATTATAAGCTGCCAAAAGCTAATTGTTGCTTAAACAAAGCTGAGAGCTTACAATTCTATAAACAAGACATAAATGAGCAGAGCATTTGGCCTCTGGGTCTCAGCTGAAGCTTTAAATACATTTTCTAGATATAGCTAAGCCCTGTAAGCAGTATAATGGACTTCTTAGTAAATCTGTCCTGGACTGAAGTTATGTGTCACATTGTTCTCTGCTAATCTTCGTGTGTTTTCAGGAACTGTTGGCTTATATTTAGTTCCTTGTCTCCCAGCAAGTCAAACGGTTATGTAATATATGTAATATATTCTGTAATGTTAATGGTAAAGCACAGTTCCCCAAATTTGCCAAAAACAAATCAACAGGAGGATTATGAATATCTGTATTGTGTGATCTTGGAATTCTGGGGATTAATCAGAGAATAATAGAATTGTACAGTTGGAAGATATCACAAGGATCCTCTCTTCCAACCCTCCACAATGTGCAGGAAAACCATTTAAACCATCTTGGGCATGTGGCTGTCCAGCCTCTTTATTACAACTTTCAGGGATGGGAACACACTACTCCTGCAGGGTGACTTTTCCACTGTTGGACAGTTCTTACTGTTGGGAACTTGATATTCAAATGAAATTTAATAATTTCTGTGAGACTGTGAGTTCTAGTCCTGCCTTAGGCATGAAAGCTGGCTAGGTAACTTTGGGCCAGTCCCTCTCTTTCAGCCCAACTCACCTCACAGGATTGTTGTTGAAGGGAAAATAGGAGAAGGAAGGCATCTTAGGTCTATTTGCCACCTTGAGTTATTTATAAAAATAGTAAAAGGCAGGATAAAAAAATCTTTAGAAAAAGTTCAAAGCTTTGCAGCTAACAAAAGTATTTGCCAAGTTATCATTTTCCAGCACAGATGTATCAATCTTATATGGTCTTAAAGACAAGAAATACCAGAAATAGAAAAGTCAATTTATTCACATTTTTTCTAATTTAGTCCTCAGTTCTTTATCCTGAATTAGACAGATAATTGTTCACAAAACATTAAAACAGTCCAACCTCTTGAAAGCTCCAGGCGACCACTTTGTGAGTTCCCCTCGTCATCTGGACAAGTGCATGCAACGCAAAGAAATCGCATTTACCAGTATTGCTGCCCACATGGATGTCTGCAAGAGAACAACCTTGGTGTGCATGACTGTGTGTATACTGGCTTTTAAGCAAGCAAGAATTTTAATAGTACAGAGGTACACCACAACTGATTTGACAATAGGGCTCCAGTCTCTTTAACAAAGTTGACATTTTCAGACAAATTAACCCATAAGTGAAAGGTTACATATGAAGTACAGTATAGGTGGCAGATTATAAGATGGTAGATGTGGTGACAGATGCTCTGTGCTATGATTGTGTGTGTGAGAGAGACAGATATTGTAGCAAGAGTCAGATTTAAAACCTTTTTGTTCCTTTTTATGTTTGGTTTAAAACTTCAGCAAGTTAATGTTACAACATGGAAGAGTTTTTGTTGTATCATAGTTTCCTTGTATTCGCCCATTAAATTTTGGTTTGGGAAATTAGTCAAAGGATCTCTTTTTAAACAGGAGGAGCAGAGGAATGTCCCACCCAAATGCATCTATCTGGATATGATTGTAAAAGAGGGCACCAAATAAGATTTTGGGGGCAGCGTCTGGCAGTTGGTGTCAGTGGTGTTGTGCCTCTTGGATCATAGTAGACTTGATGGCAGGTACTAATTGAATTTATTTACACCATTGTAGCTTGCCGTTCATCAAAATAATGCCGTGTGTATGTTTCTGGGTGCTTAGTGGCAGACCCAAATATTTCCGTACCAATTGGAGAAACGCTGGTCATTAGCAGATTATGGGTTTTGCTGAAAGCGTAGTGAAAACCTGCAAAACTGGCTTTTGGTGATAGGACAGATACGCAGATATGCAACAGGAACTGTACAAAACCTTCTCAGAAGACCTGAATGTGTGCACTGTTTTTATGGGTGTATAGATAGGAAAGAAAGTATTGATGTGATAAAGACACATGTCTTCAAATTTCGGGTGACTAGATATAGCCGCTAAACAGCTAAAATTGGATGCAGTCCTATATTTAAGAATGTACTGCTGCAAATGCTGGTATTTAGCATTTTAATAGGAAAACAGATCCTTTCGAAAGTTCCTGAAAATCCTTAATCTTAATCCTAATCTTTATGTTGATGTGTCTCCCATGATAAGATTGGGCCAGCCAGAATCATGTTACATTTTGTTTTGTGGGCAAGGGGGCCTAACATTTGATTCATCTCAATGTTTATTTTTGATGCGGGAAGATCATACTTTAAATGCCCATACTTCAGTTCCTTATTAATTTCTGTCATGTTGGCTATAGTAAAATACTTGTGCCTGAACAAATTGTTGGGTTGCATATAACTCAGGGCAAGGAGAACGTTAATGCTGATACAATAAAAAGAGATGTACGAAATTAACTTTAGAAGTGTTCCTTTTTTTCCCCCCCATGACCTTTGTATTCCTGATAAGTAAACACAAAGTATTTTATTAAATGTAGTGAATACTTCCAGGTTTCTAGAGGTGTCTAGAATTCTAGATTCTTAGACATGGCAAGTCCTAAGTAATTTTCCAACTGTATCTAATATCTGTTTGCACTTGGCTGGATATTACAACTTTCAGGGTTATTTCTGAGGCTAATCAGGTTTTTTTCCTCTAGAATCATTTTTTTTATACAGGAACTTTTATGTAGTCTGTATATACAAGCAGTATTTTGAGGGGAGGGAACGGTATCTTTACTTACCTGTTTCCCTTATCTATTGCTTTCTTGATTTCTCTTCTTTTCCTTCTAATAGAAAACAGAGATTGTGTAGGGGGTGTGATATTATAATGATCAGCTACGTAATAGCAGTGAGTATGTTTCATTGTCACGGAAGACAAGCAAAGTCAATTCAGAGTAAAGGCAGAAGTTCCCTAATCACACTGCTGAGTAGAGTGGGGAGCAAAGTAGTAAATCCTCTTTTTAACTTGGATTTCAGAGTGTTTCTTTTTATTATTTTCGTTCAGCATTCAGTTTGCATGTGCAGAGGTTCACTTGGAGCCAAGTAAATATCATAAATTAAGCATAGATAGAAATGTTTCTCTCTGCCTGATGCCTCTTTATCATATTATAGACTAAGTTTTGGGGCATGCATGATTGAAGTATGTAACAGGTAACATTTCAGGCTTTCTCTCTTTGTTTTAAGGTTGCTAAGGTTGCCAAGATAGACAGATAATAAAAATGCTGGCTCATGTGGTTTTGACAAGACCAGACATAAATCTAGTTATTGCTAATGACTGTCCAGAATAATTGGCAGATGATATATATGGAAATGATCCATCCACAGTGAATTAATTTAAAATAACTGAGTATTTTTTTCCTGCAGGTATGTGCCAGTTAAAACATGTTATGTGCAGTTCATTAAAACTCTTCATAGATTATGAACTCTTAAAATAGCTTATTCAGTTTTGAACGTTGCGCTTCAGATGAAATGGACTCAGTAATAATAATGCTATCCAACATTCATACTGAGCAGCTCTGTGTAAGGCCATACTAGTGACCATACTTCTGAGAATACTCTTTCCACTGTCCCTGGTAGGCAGCTGAGTTAAGTTTGATGGACCATGACTGGACCTATGCTTGGCCTGCAGGAGATTTCAGGTTCTTCAGTGTATGGTATGTTTTATTTAAAAGAATACATTCCTAGGATTCTCATCTAAAAATCTTTTATTTAGATTTACATTGATGTCAGATTGTGGAGTGTTTGGTGCTCTCTGTGCTTGCAGACGTTTCATTACTCAACTAGGTAACGTCATCAGTGCGAGTGAGTGTGGGGTTTGCTCCCTGTTTATGTAGTTCTCTTCTATTGATGTCAGATTACTCAGCTTGACTGAATAATGTGAAACTATTAATTCTAAAAAGTGTGTGTGTTTGGGGGGGGGGGGATCTGAAGAAAGGTAAAACATGAAAAAGGTCCAGCCCACCTTGTTGCTAAGCAAATGTCTTCTCTGACTCTGCTGTCTGACTAGAAAGCAGCTGAGATTTACTTAGCAGCTAAGTTCCTTGTTTTCATACTATCAGAAAGTTGATCAAAACAAGGCACTTTTCCACCCCCCCAAAAAGCATGTTACATAACCAGAACACAGAGTTGTGCTTCAGAAGAGTTGCTTTAGTTTATTATTGTTGGTCACATAGTCAGCCAGATGTTTAGACTGGATTTTACATTTTTATCCACCTATCGAATCCTCCCCAAGGATCTGGGAAAGGCAGATGTTGTTTCATGGTGTTAAAGGTATCATCACAGGATATAAGCTGTTCCAAGTAAAGCTGCTTTTTGCAATTGACTGAAGGTGATTTTGTCAATGCCAACAATGGTCTTCAAGTGGTGCTCCAGATGTTTTGGGATTGCACCCAAGGCGCCTATTACTATTGGTACCATCTTTGCTTTCTTTTGCTATAGTCGTTCTATTTCTATTTGCAGGTCTTTGTATTCTGTGATTTTTCTCCAGTTCTTTCTCTTCTGTTCTGCGCTCTCTGGGTATTGCAATGTCCACTTTCCAGACTTTTTTGTTTTTCTTATCAACAGTTGTTAAGTCTGGGGTGTTGTGTGGCAGGTGCTTGTCTGTGTGAATTCTAAAGTCCCAGAGCAATTCAACTTCTTCATTTTCTATTTATCTGTTTTGTGGTCCCACCAGTTCTTGCTTGCAGGCAAATGTTATTTCTTGCAGAGATTCCAGTGCACCCTGTTGCTACTTTGTCATGCTGTTGTTTGTAGTCAGTCTGTGTGATCTTCTTGCAGCAGCTGACTAGGTAGTCCCCTGTTTCTTCAGCTTCTTTGCAGAGGCAGCATTTGCTGTCTGTTGCTGTCTTCTCAATTCTGGCTTTATATGCATTTGTTCTTAAGGTTTGGTCTTGTTATTATTATTGTGGCTATTGTTGTTGTTATTGTTGATGTTCTTGTTATTATTTTCAGTGAACTTTAAAATATCAGGAGACATTTTTCTGCATGGATAAACTAAGTGCTATGTAGGATGGTTTCAAATGCACAGTTCTCAGCAAAAATAGCACTTCCTATTTTTCTGAGTTTTGGCACAGAACAGGATATGGTATTAAGGCTGCCTAGCCAGTATTTTTCTCAATGAAGAAGGTGAAGGTTTCATGATAGAAGAACCGGCACAAATGAAAGATCTTCCTGCATCTTACATATGTGGGCTGCACATTTGACAATATTACTGTACAGCAGCAGAGCCAGGAATATTTGGCATCCGACAGCTGGTTAATCCTTGGATGGAAGACCATCAGCAAACCCCAGGGATGTCAGCTAAGATGGAAATTTGTGAAAAATCATGGAGAAGAGTAATGGCAAACCACTTCTGTGTTATTATCTGGAAAATTACATGTCCATGTTCATGTAGTCAAGATTGATTTCAGGAAATCTTTATCATTTCTGCAGCAGTAGGTTACTGGTGGAAATTTCTTCAAGTGTTTTATGAAATTGACTTAGAGTCCTTCTCAGTAGACAGCTGCAAGATAATATGATAGCAAAATTACCTGAAAGAATGCAACGTATGAGTGGTTCTGTTTCAGTGCATTTGCTTCATGCTTGTCTAGTTTTGAACCTAGCAGGCATGCATTCAGACCTCATATTAAGTTAAAACCAAACAAACCATATTAGGACATGGGCAATGTGTGAACCCAAATCAGTTCCTGGAATGACTTGGTTTGTGGCATTGAAACACATGGCTTCTTTGCATGTGAGAACTAGGCCACAATGTTCAACACACCATGGCTTAGCAGGATGTGTAAACCTGGACACTATTTTAAACTTCTGTTTGTTACATTTGAGTAGCAAGAATATGTGGAAAGTACATCTATGGGCCTGGTAAATGCCAGGATTTTTTCTGCAAGTGCCCCCTTTTTTTTTTTGCCAAGGAGAAGAGAAGACAAGACAAGAGAAGACAAGAGAAGAGAATTTTTATTATGACCAGAATTACAGATAGAAGTACATTAAAAAAAAAAAAGTAAAAATAGAACAGGATAAAAATATAACGGTGGTGGGTTCAAGGAGCTGTTCTAAATGTAGACAGATTTGCAAGCCTGTTAGTTGCTTATCCTGTTGATTGCATGCAATGTTGGATTCTCGGCAGCTCCGCGCTCTGATTTTCCCTTCCTGCGTGTGCCCTACTGAATTAGGATGGCAAACAGAATAAAACATTCAGCTGCATCTCGATACAAACTCAAGCAAATCTCCTTTGCTGGGAATGAATTTTCTAGTTATCACTTCCTGTTAGCTGCAGTAAATCCATAGATCTGGCAGTCCCTCTGCGAAGTTTCAATGGTGAATGGAGTAGAGAGGAAATGTGGAGTTTCTCCATACACAATGAAAGGAAACCTTGTAAGAAATTGAGTAAAATACAAAGCTTTCTGAGCGCGTTGCTTTCTAGCCGGTTTTTGTGTGTGTGTGTGTTTTTCTTCCTCTTTTTGCATGCTAGCACCCTTTGCAAGGCTTGTACTGGATACTAATTTCTTAGGAAACAGTGAGAACATTCACATTAGGATTTTGCCTGAATGACAACTAGCTTGTTCTATTTGCCAGCTGCTTATAGATGAGATTTCAAGGCCTAAGGAATGAAGATCTAGTGGAAGGGGGCTGCTTGTTTGCTTTTCCAATTAAAGTTGAAGCCGTATGCATCTTGCTCCTCAATTATTTCAGTTCACAGAATCTTCATTTATTATTTGTGTCCATTTGAAGGCCACTTGGCAGAAAAGTAATAATGGTGGCTTTGATCACGTGGCTGCCATTTTGATTTTTTCGGACCTCCCAACTGGACCTCCCTGCTTGATAGCGCTGCACTGCCTAGTGTGCTATTATATCTACATAAGTTCAGTTCAGTGAATTGGTTTACAAGACCAATGATTTTTAAAAAATGCATCAAATACTGCACATATATATTTATTTGCAGGACAGGCCTGAAACACTGCACAGTGTAAAGAAGGCACTAATGACATCCATAAGCCATAATTGTTGGTTGAAATTGTGCTTTCAGTAGTGAATGGATCCCATATTACTAACTATCAGAAAGCTTCAGTACTCTTCTGATCATGAGGTTATCTCTTTTCTCCAAGAAAAGAAGATTGCGAAGTAGAGTTTTTGATATGCTTTTTATTTGATTTTATGTGTTTTTGTATTGTGTTTTGCTCATTGTTTGGGGTTGTGTTTTTAATTGCTGGGTGCTGCCCAGAGTCATATATTTGAGATGGGCAGCTATATAAATTGAATGAATGAATGAATGAATGAAATACAATTTCTATTTATATAAGAAAAATATCCTGTGAAATGCTTGGAGGTCTTTTGTGTCTTTAGCTATGACTATTTCTGTTGGAAAGGGTGGGTGAGAAAGGGAATCTCTAAGAGTATAAGAACCTATTAGTTGTATTTGCACAACAGATGGAACCCCAAACTAACTAACTAAATTTTAACCAACCAAATTTTAACCTCAATTGTGGTACAGTTCCTTTATGGTTTAATCAATCATGCAAATCGAAAAAATTGGTTTAGTTGAGTGAATTACGGCTAAGTGTGTCATGCAGGCCTAGTGTAAAGACTAAGCAATATTGCTGTTCATTTAAAAACTATAGTCTCCTTTTGTATTTTTAAGAACAATCCTACATTGTTTTTATTGTAACAATAAATTAGCTCCTAGGTTTTTTGGGTAACAAGAAAGGTCTAAAATATTTATAGCAAGATTTGGGCAATTTACAATTTGCAGGAAAATGGAAAATGTACAAGGGGTTCATGCAGCAAAACAAAAATGAAATAAATGACTGGAGACAAACAGGAATAAATAGGAGGGATTTTAACTTTTTTTGTGAGGCTCCATCAACAGGCCTTCTCCCCAGAGGCAATCTTCATAGTCAATCTCAATAATATCTCTTGAAAGCATCTATTGTATTCATCCATTGTATCCTACTTATATCAGTCACAGAGAAATAAATACATGTTAAGAAACTGGAATGGTCCAGAAAAGTCTCTTTCACCTTGCTTCTGTCATATAAAGCTCATACAGCTGCTACAGCTTATGCAGCATTTAATAGTACTCCACTTCATTTCTAGCCTCCCCCCAAAACCAGGGCCTGTAGTGCAGTTGTAGGACTCTTTGAACATAAAGGAACTAGGTTAATTCACTGCAGCAAGAAGGTAAAACCAGTTCAGAAGTTAAAACCTTTGGAATACAAGAGCAGTTGCTTCCAACAAATGCAAAGAAGACCGATGGTCTTGTAGGATCTGAATTTCCACATTTTGGCTTTCAACACTGAGAAAGGTGGGTTTTGTGTCTTCACCCAGCATGCTTGTCATGGTGGTGAAATGTGAAGCAGGTTCTCAGAGGCTGAATGTAGAGAGGTGTTGCATAAGGTGCAGTCAGTGGAACTGACCACAAGGACTTTGCTGGTTCCATCTAGCGTTTTCAATGGCAACCAGGAACAAATAGAAAAACAAGGCAGGTGAGAAAAGTTGTGCAATGTATACTAGAAAATTGTTTTGGTTGCTTAATTTTGCATTGGCAGGACTTTTCAAGTGATCTTTGAGGAGGCCAGTCCCAGGTAATGGATATGTATAATGTTTTGGAAGAATAATGCACAAGGGGAAAGGAGAAAAAGTAAATATGGAGGATAAGAAAAATAAAACAGAACATTAGATCAAAGGAATGAAATGCAGTCACCGAGTTCCTATGATCTGGGCTTTTAAATATGTATTTAGTAATAATAGATAATGGGTTTACACATTGTAGGAAGCCCTGCTTTATAACTGAATTGATTTATGCAATGTGCTAGGCCAAACAGGCAATGTTAAAATATAAAGACATGAAACAAATGAACAGAAACTTTAAAGAGAATAACAGAAACCTGTAACAAAATTACGGCTCATCAAACTTTAGTGGGAGAAGATTTTCTTTTTCCAAAACTCACTTTCAGATTGATTATGCCATACATGGAAATTGATTTATTCAATCAACAATCAGAACAATGAAGAGAACTGAACAACAATATTAAACAACGTATCATAATTTATGAACATTTTAGGCCAAGCCACAATAAACTCCATGGTATGGGTCACAGAAATATCAGATCACACTTCCCTAATATCATGCTTGAACACTGATGGTTTCCCTTATTTGGGTGTCTAATGCACACGTGTGGGAATCTAATCCTCTTATTAATAAAAGAAGCTATAGTATTCAAGATCAAAGTAGAACAGAATTATTTCAAAATTGGCATTAGTTAGGAGAATTGGGCTAGATATGCTTAAAAAATTATTCAGAAACAGTATTTTGGATCACATGTAAGCACACCACCTCTCTGCTACTCATTAAATTACACTGATTTTTTAAGGCTTCTATGTGAACCTGACAATAACTGCCAGCTTTTTAAAGCAGCAACATCATTTTTTTCAGGCTCACATAGAACAACCTTCTTTTGAACCATTTTCAAAGCCTACCCTATCAGGGAACTATCAGTGTTTGCAACATGGGGCATCATTTAGTGTTATGAGTTGGCAAACAAACAACATCAATTGACAGACAAACAGAATTAGAATGTGTACAAAACTGTGGGTATGGAAAATATGCAAGTGACAAGGCACAAAATGGTTACCGTATCTAGAATTATTTTTTCTCAAAGGAAACATTAAGAGTATACAGAGTATACAAAGGAGTATACAAAGTTACAATGAAATTATGCAGACAAAACAAATACTTTAGGTTAGCTGAGTTTTAGAGGGAAAGACACTCAAAAGGAATCTGAAATGAAGAAAGCAAATTCATTCATTCATTCATTCATTCATTCATTCATTCATTCATTCATTCATTCATTCCCTTTTCCCATTTCTAGTTAAAATCCAATTTCAAAATCCAGTTTTAAAAACTTAAAGTCATAAATCAACTCAAGAGGATTGACTAGGCAATTCACTATTGACTTTGTCTTAGGGTAGAGCAGGGCTGAAGTACTAGGCAAATGATGAAGATGATGATGATGATATGGAACAAATGCTTGCTAAATTCTGTTAAAAGCAGTTTTCGGTGAATCCACATTCAGCGGGGAAAAAATGAAATATAGTTGAACAAAACTAAAACCAATAGCAAAAAGTACTGGGATTAGCTAAAGCATATCCAGAAGCGCACACCATTTCAGTTGATTTGTAATTGGACTATTTATATGCCTTCTAAGAAAGCCGGCATGTTGAAAAAACATTGATACTTGACAGTCTCTTTGTCTGGCTGGCAGAACAAGGAGCCATCTTGTAGAAGTAGTATCTGTAGGGTGTCCTTCACAATATCACACTGTCTCTTTGAAGTCCACCTAAAGAATGGAGCTATTTTTTTTCAAGTATTCTGCAAAACATATTCCACAGTGAAGGATAAAAATTATTTGGTATACAATTTCTGGACAAAACTGGACATGAGTGTGTTTTTCAGAAGAGAACTTATAATTTGGGTAGTGTTTGTTTTATGATTATGCTAAATCAAAGAACCAAAGTAATATCTTTGGAGACTTTATCTTGGTCAATAAATGCAAAAATTATTGTAAACACTGGACATTATGATTTTTCCTCTAGGCTGGTGGATGACAGATGTGTGGTACAACCAGAGGCAGGTGATCTTTGTAATCCGCCCAAAAAATTCCGAGGTAAGCACCTAAATGCAAATTTTATATGAGCAAATATATCACAATTATACAGTGGCTTTTTTGTCCTGATTCTATCTATTTTAAAACAAGATCCTCCATTCTAATGCTTCAGAAGCATCTTAATCCATCTACAAGTCATTTTCTCTGCTAGTTATCATTACTGTGATTGACTAATTCTATTCTATATTCAAAACAAGGTGAAAAATTAGCTTCAAGACAGGTGTTGCAGGAGAATGAAAGGTGGCAATGCAGATGAGAAGATGAAATTGAGCTGCGCAGTTATATTGAAATATTGAAATTGTGTTTCTCATATGGCTACTCACTTCCTACATCAAGGATGGCCAACCCTTTGGAGGCCAGTGGAGACATCTGAAATTTTGAAAACAGGTTGTAAACATTCTCCCCAAACAGCTGGCATGGGGACATAATCAATGACAAAACAGCAGTTTACCAGAATGCTTTTTAAAAAAACTGTGTCAACTAGTTAGTACAGTATAAGTTATACAATTTTAAAACTTGGGTGCCGGGCACGGGTGCAATCTGGGTGTTAAGTGATTGCTTTACTGATTCCTGCTCCTTAGCAGCTTTCTTAAGGGAGATGTGGCAGAGTGGAGATAGGATCCTGGTCAAAATGTAGAGGAGGGAAGAATTCAGAGATGGTTTGTTGGTTTGAGACATGGTTTATGTTACCATAGACTACAGCCAAATCTTTAGGCAGTTCACTTTAAGTTCTTCAAGCTGGGTGCAAAGTTGGCAGCTGAGACCACATAGCAAAGCTTGTCAAAGCAAAGTGCACAATTCTCTTTTTGTTGTGTGTTACCATGCTTTCATTTTATGACAAGTGCTAACAGTCAGTGTTTCTGGTTTGTGGCTCCACAGAAGTATTTTGCATTATTTCGGTAAACAAAGCTGAACTTGATTCTTGCTCTGGGCTTAATACATGTCAATGTCTCACTTGTCTACCTGAGGTTAACTCTTTGATTTCAGCAGTGTTAGAAGCCAAGATCTGGGAAGAAAGAAACATCCTTTTTGCCTGCAAGTTTCAATTTCTATAATAGCCCAATTGTTTTGCCCCAAAGTTCTCTTTGGCATTAAAAGGACATTGAAGGAACAGCCCTTATACTACAAGAGGTATCTCCAATCTGGTGTCCTTCAAGTCTGTTGGAAATACACCTCCCAGAAATTTCAACTAGTATTGGCCATGATGATTAGAAACTCTGGGAGTTTCTACCCCAACATGCTTGGACAACGCCCAGGAGAAGGTTACCCTGAATTACTCATAGTAGTTTCTAAGAGGAGAGCCATATTAGTTGAGGGTGGGAAAAAATTGAGGAGTCTGTTAGCTCACATAAAGGTTACGTCTTGTAATAAAATTTGTTAATCGGAAAAGGTGCTACCAAATTCCTTCTGATCATCCAAGGTTGTTACTCGTATCTCTGCTGTTGATCAAGGCGCAGTAAATGTTTTCTTTCTTTCTTTAATCTTAATGCCACACAGCTATGTATTTGGAAAATTTTAAGAGGTTGCTTTTAACTAGTTGGACTGGTGGTAATTTAGGTGCAGCTAACCATTATTTAAGCATCAAACTGTTGCTAATTTCACCTGTCATCATTTTTCTCTATTATAGCTGTTTCCCCGACAGTTAATTTTGTAGCATTTTGCTTTCTCTTTTCAAAATTACGTTGTTGTTAACACCGCTCATTGTGATCTTTGCATGTAATTCTTATTTTGTGGGTTCTATAATTAAACATGTAGTGTCCCCCCCCCCATTTTCCTCCTTTCCTTTCCCTAAAATCCATGCCCAAAATACCTTAAGGTATGATTGATTTTATTTTCTGATGCAACATGACTTCTTTCACGAACGGGGTAGTTTTTCTGATTGATTTTTATTTTTTTTATTCCCCCTCCCCCAATTTTTCTTCTATGAAAAGTTTGGTTAAATCATCTAATTCTATCCTTTTGCCCTTTAATTAAGAATCACCGTTTCCGATGCCATCCTTCTATTTTACTGTAAAGTTAAATGAATAATAAATACCTTTGTGCTTAAATTGACAAGTAGGCAGTGTTTGGTTGCAGTAGGAGGTCAGATTTGATCACAGAAGTCTAGACTCTTTAATTAGGGCTGGGGCTGGGGGCAGAAAAGTCAAGATGTCAACTATGACCATGCAATCAAAGCCCTAGTCCATTTTTATGTTGGGTGCTCATAAAAAAGGGTGGAGCTTTGATTATACAGTTGTGATATGTTGATTTTTTTTCACTCTCCCACCAAACACCCCCATTTTAAGTTCTCATAAATAGAACCTAAGAAAGATGTAAAATCAGTTAAATATCTCCAAGATAAGGACATATTGTCTTAGAATGTTTTAGGTGCAGCTAACCATTATTTAAGCATCAAACTGTTGCTAATTTCACCTGTCATCATTTTTTAGCATTGGTTTATTGCTTTATGCAGAGGTTGTATGTAGCCTGAACACAGATACCATACCAGTGTTATCTGCTAATACTCTAGAGCAGTGTTTCTCAACCTCGGCAACTCTAAGAT